>NC_089980.1:17921861-18263111 GCF_036417845.1 Apteryx mantelli | reverse complement strand
CTCCCATTTTAACACCCTTTTTTGTCGTGAAGCAAAGAATAATTGCTGGCCCACTTCTTCAGAATGTGCTAATTTGTGACAGTCCGTCTCCTACAAATAAGTTGAAAATCCTGGTGGATACCTGGAACTCAGTGTTTTGACTCACTCTTGGTAATGAGAGATGTGGAACTTGATTTGCATCTGTCGCAATAATTTTCTTTTGCATTTCTCTTCTCTTGGAGTTGAAACGAAGATACCTGGGTCTGGGTTTCATTTGCTCTAGGACTTTCTTGCAGGCCAAATCTCCGTAAATTGGCTGTTACTGCAAATCTTCTGCTAAATGGAACAGATTGTAAGCGAATGATGAGGAGACGGTGGGTTTCAGGTGTGTGCTATTGCATTTTCATACATGTGCAATGGCAGAATTTAATTCATCGCTAGGAGAAAGGACACAGCAACATTTGCCTGGAATGATATGCTGGGTAGGGATGCAGACCCCTATGAAAACAATGTTCTCAGGGCTATTAACAAAGGTCCTGTGATATTAGCAAACATTTGGCAAATCTTATTTAAAAACTGAATGATATTTTCAACCTTAACCACACTCTGGAGAGGGAAACAGTGGGATGCTAAAGAAACAAAAAGAAAACAACTGCGTATTCATGATAAAAATCGAGATTCTTGTGATCTCTGAAGGTATTGCCATGTTTCAAGGTGGCCCATGCGCCAGAGCAAAACCAGCGTGTGTATAGGTTATACCCAAATCCGAGTTTCCTGAGTGATGGCTGGTGAGCCATTTGCCAGTGATATTATTATTATACCAGGAGGTGTCAGTCTGTCCTGCCTCTGCCCAGATGCGTGCACTTGCAGGAGGTGTAAGGTAGGGGTTGCTTAGTGTTCATAGCTGTGACTAGGCTTAGGTTTGCCCTGGTGCTAAGCTTGACCCATGAGTCGGACCATTGTCCCTGTTTTCAACAGAGCAACGCGACCAGGTTTCAGTGGCAGCAAATTACCCCGATCGCTGGAGTGAAGCGGGAACGCGCAGGAGGTGGGAAGGGGAACCACGGCTTCCTTGTGGGCCTGCAGTAGCGCTCGGCAGTTGTGCTTCACTCGGCCTGTCTAAATCATATAGTGCCCTGCCCCAGCCAGGGGGGTGGCAGGGTTATAAAACAGCAGCACCTCCGTCATCTCTCCCGAGGACGTTTGTCCAAGGTCCTCCATTCTCTGCCACATCTCCGCCACTTCAGCTTCCCCGGCGCAGATACAGACCCCAGTGAGGGAACTGGAACACAAACAAGCTCAGAGACAAAAATACTACTGTCACCCAGGCGCCCCCTATTAAATGATTTCTGCTGGCAGGGGGTTGGATGAGAAGCGTGCCGTTGGTGGCTGGACGTGCAGAAAATCCATATGCAATTCATACCGGACCCCTTTGCGGCTCTCCATGGGGCTGGGGCGCCTCCGGGCTTGCCCTGAAATGTTTCCCCAAATCCGGTAGCGTTTCCTACCAGCCTCTCTGCCTGCCTGGGAGCTGGGGCAGGAACATGTGTGCAAGGATCACCCCGCGGGGCCGGCCGCACAAGGCGACAGCCACCCCGGAGCAGTGAGGCTTCCCCAGCCTGTCGGTTTTCATTTTGGACCCTTGCTTCACACTTGGTGGGCTATAAGCTCCCAGAGAGTTATTTCTGAATAGGCACAAGAATAAAGGGGAATTTTTCTATTCCTGTTGGCTAAAAGGGAACACCAGGAGTAAGGTTACACAGCTGGTTGCAGCCGACGGTTTATCTGGAACCCGGATTGGACTGAATGCATTTAGAAATAAAAGCTGTATTTTCCAGCAAGGCTTCTGAAGTGCATCAGGGAGACTCTCCTAAGACACCTGCAGGCTTTCCACCTGGGGAATTGGTTTTTCTTGTGTTAATTAAAGTCTAAAGTCTAGACATATAGGAATTTCCCTGCTGCCAGTCGGAATCACTTTCCATGGAGTCCAGATCCCGGGGAACGGTTCAGGGTCCTGAACAGGTCGCTGTTGCAAAGCCTGGGTCGTGCTGCCGAAGTGCGGGCGCGCGGGTGCAGGTACCTGCACATTAACTGACGTGTGCCTGCTTGTTTATCCCCTTCAGCCTCTTGTGAAATACTTCTCCCACACGCGGTGTGTTTTCAGTCCAGCAACTGCTCTAAATGTAATTATCCAATTTTGCTGAAATTGTTTAAGTGTCATTAGCCAGTGTAATTATCTAACAATAGAGCCAGGCCAAAAATTAAAAGTAGAATGAAGAAAAAGAGGGGAAGGGAAAAGAAAACTGAGGCATTTGCAACAGATTTTTTTGGAGTATTTTTCCTATTTGCTTTTGACAGTATGGAGAAAAAAAAAACTTCAAAGCTAGGAAAAAAAATGGTTTCACGATGGAAAACAGCCCTTTCCCTTGTCATCAGAATTCAATCTTTGAAAACAATTTTCTGGCTAAAAGTGCTGACACAGGGAAGAGGATCCTTTGCTCTCTTCCCTGCATTCCCCTTTGATGGCCTGGTGGCACAGGAGAGGTGGTGTCTCCTTGCCCCACGTGAGTGGGGTCAGCCATGAGCAATGTCCCAGGAAGAAAAATGTGCCCCAGACCCACTGGAACTGGCCAGTGATGCTCTCTTGCAAAAGACGCTAAGCCTCTGTGCTCGGCCTCGTGTTCCCAAGATAATCATCTGAGGATGAAGCAGGAGCCTTCCCCCAGACCTGCGGTCAGACGCCATGCAATGCACAGCAGCATCTCAGAGGTCTGCATCCTTCTTTACCCAAAATTACCTTTACAAGAGCATGCAGTAGTCACTGCCTCTGTCTTCACTGCAAGACCCTGAGGTCACGGGCGATTTGGCAGCTCAGTTCCTTTCTTTGCACTCAGTTCTTCCCCACTTTCTGTACCACGGGAACAGACACATTAAACATTACAGACATCAGATCAGCACAGCCCTCTCAGCTCAGTAAAGGAGGTTAGATGCCAGCTCGACAAGCCTAGGCTTACTTCTATACATTTACTTTTCATTCTTCGTTTGACTAATTAAGCAAGAAAGCTAAGTCATAAAGGAATATGATTAAATCAAATGAAGCAGTGTAGAGTACACACTTAACTGTGCAGATCATAGGTCGTTGCATTTGTACTTGTTTGCTTAGCCCACTCTGGACAAAGTCCCAGCAGATTTTGAGCATTTAATTGTCAGCTCTTCATTTTTTACAGTTCATTGCTTGCAAGCCTTCAGACTGCATGTGCATCAAGAGGCAAAGGGCCAAATCCTGCCCCATCCCGCCCCACTGCGGATGAACCAAATCAACCGGTGCAGTGTGCACGCTGCTGCGGGTGACTCGCGGCCGTGCCTGGGTGCTCTGGATTGAGCACAAACAGGAGACAGCGGTGTTTGACTGCGGTGATGTTTCCCCGCATGGTGAGACCTGCAGGGCTCTATCCCCATCACTGTGTGCTTTGGGTTTTCCGCTCGGGCTGCAACCCAGGCAGGATTTGGGTGTTTTTACAGCAGGAGCGCCCGCTGCCCTGCTGCCCTTCAGGGATTTCCCAGGTGCCCTGTGGAGGAGAAACAAGTCCCCTCATTTTGGGGAGGAAAACCAGGGAGATGGGAGTGACCTGCAATCCCTTCCCTGTCCCAGTGGCACCTGGGTGCGGGCACCACAGGGCTGAGCTCCAAGCGGCTTCGTTAGCTGGCCCTGGCCCTCGGTCCCCTTTCCTGCCTCATTAGCAGCAGCTGGCTGCAGCGCCCGCACGGGTAAGCCAGGATTCAGGATGGATGATGGAAGGGCAAAAGCCAAAACACCAGCACTTCTAGTGCCCTGAGGGCATACAGGAGGCCATGCATCTACTGGCTTGAAGAAGATATTATTAGTGGAATTTGGGATTCCTTTTGGATTAAGCATCGTGCGGCACTCGCAAGGCTGTATTTAGCTGGCATGTCTGAGCTCTGCCTGAAAATCTGATTTCCCTTCCATTACTTATAAAGCTGTATTTGCCTCCCCTTCTTTCTTTTTAAACTTTTCATCCTGTCCAGTCATAACATGCATCTCCCTGTTATGTTCTTCAGATGTACTTCTCTGTTTTTACTTGAACTAAATATTTCTCTATGCTCTTTTCTCTCCCTTTCCCAGTGTTGGCCCTTTCCCCAAATTCCTGGCGCGAGCAGTTTGTTTTCTATGGTTTTGCTTCAGCTGAGCTTGGTTATTGAATGTTCTTTCTTCCTTCCTGAGAGACTCCTGGTCCAGCCCCCCGGCTGTTTTTCCAACACATTAAGTGTTTCCATGTCTTTCCTCTCCTCCACTTTGAGAAGATTGTTTTATCCTTCCAAAAAGTTGCAGTAACATTTTACATGTCTACTCCTGGCCTGTTTTCCTAAGGAAACAAGGTGCATTCACTAGTGCTGTGTGCGGGTATGTATGTGTCTTTCTATCTACCTGATGGTTCCCTCAGATCTTGAACCCATTGGTCAAATTAAATGAAGATGGGCATAGAGTTAGAGATCAAAGACTTCAAGTTCTTGAAAGTCTCAGGAATACTTGGGAGTGAGCAGACGAGGAAGATGCTCTGTGTTCTCTAATGAAAGGGCAGGCTAAGAGTGGCAACACATTTTTACTTACTATGGTTGTGTGGAAAAAAATGAAAATGTGACCCATGGGTTCCAGATCCAAAGGCAAATGAAGAACATGTGCTTATTTTTTTTTTAAACCCCGTGCTTTTTAAACCATAAAATCTTGTGATTTGGAGGGACCAGACCCATGACTTTTAAACTCTTGGGTATGAAAGCAATGATGTTGGAGTCTCCTCACAGCCAAGAGTAGTCAATAGACCATCACGACCCCACGAAGGTACTGTCTCTCCTCCTCTTTGTGCTGGTTCCCTGCCAAGCTGTTCCCAGAGGCAGGGAAGCAATGTTCCCGCTCCAAAGCTGTGCTCTTGCCTCCGAATACGTGGCACAGACCTGGGGAGTGGGCAGCATGGAGCAAAGCTCCCTTTTGGCATTGAAATTGCTCCTTGTTATGGCTGCTATTTGCAGGGGACCTTCTCCAGGGTGCACATTCGCTTTCCTCCCTGGCTGCATTTGGCCCTGATATGGGTGTTTCGCCTATGGTTCCCACACCAAGAAACACCCTTTGGTGCAACCCAGCTTCTCCCTGCATGCAGACAGCTTTTTACAGGATTTCAATGGGTCGGGCTGAAACAACTCCACATCCAGAAGTGCCACTGCCAAAGGAAGGAGACGGGGCCTTTGCAAAGGCCTTCATAATGTTCCTGTTGCTCTGGCTGGGCAGCTTTCGGCATGCATCCCACATTCTTCAGTAGCCCTTTCCTTAGCAATGAATGGGCTTTTAGTGTGCTCGCATAATGGTTTCTTTTCCTGTGGCACTCAGGGAAAGCTTTTAGCCTGCTCCAGTTGCAATCTCTGCTGCCTCTCCACATCCATCAGCAAGATGCAGTGGCTCTGCTCAGCGTATCTCCTGCTGCTAATAGAGCCACTCTTTCACCTTTGAAAGGAGGTGGCATGCGAGTTAGGGGTGGAGGATGCCTTTGCCTCTGTTTGTTTTTCTTAAAGCTCCTCTGCAAGCTTGGGGTTAGGAGGCTGAGCGAGGACCTCCTCACCCCACCGCAAGGAGAACAGCCTGTGCCCTGCAGGTCGGCAGCCCAGATGGTGGGTCGGGGTCTTCAGTTTGGGGCTGACGCCCTGCTCTGTGGCTGCACCGTGCCAGAGAACAGAGGGCTGAACTTGCTCTCCCCGGTGCCAGAGGTCTTGGCTCTGATTTAAGGCAGGTGGAAAGTGCATGCCCCTTCAGCCTTGTTTTCCTCTGCCTAGTTCCCAGTAGGGCCATAAATTTGAAACCTTCAGTGACAGACTCTAACAGCCACTGTAATGTGTAATCTGCTCTGCAATGGTCTGTGGGTTGTTTTTTTTTTTCTTCTGGATTTGATAATGATGCTACTTAATCAGGCAGCCAAATCTGCTTTAGTTCATTTGGACAGGTTAAGAAAAGGGCCTTTGGAGACTCCCAGGAGCTATCTCAGACATCGGCAGGTACCCTAAATAGCTTTGATAGATCATGTAAGCCTAGATTCCCAAAGACTTTGCAATCAAGGAGAATTAGGAACCCAGATAACCAACACTAACCTAACCAATATTCAGTACCTATGTACTTTTCTAGACCTGGCTTAGAAACGTTTTTGAAACTGTGACTTCAGTAGCAACAGGCCAAGCCTCTGCTGTTATGATGTGTATTGACAGTATTCACCAGTGTGACAGCTGAGAAAGCTCATTTCCTGTGATACAAACTTCATAGGAGGACAGGGAGAGAGCGGCACGGGAGTGCACTGCTGTGACGTCTCAGGTGTTGGAGGTTATTCTGACACTAACCTACAGCCACAGTACAGGGGTTTCTGCTGCTGTTTCTCATTTCTCTTAACTTTGGCTTTTTATTCTGTTGCCTAAGACAAGCAGGATGTGACTTCCATTTCCCTATGTATGTGAATAGATGAAATCATTTCTCTGCCTTTTCTCCCTATTTCTATGTATTTTTTTAGGATAAAAGAGAAAACCTCCATCTCCCCCTTCTCCGATATGAGGACAACTTATCTGTGATTCACAAGGAGACTTGGGACAACAGTTGACCCAAGACAAGTTGATCCTGCTTCCTCAGAAGTGAGGCTTGAGCAGTCCCACTTTGTGCGTGCGCTGGGGGATGTGTCTCTATGCGGCTCCGTCCATCTGTCCCTCACCACAGCTTTTGAGCCCGGCATGCAATTTCAACCAAATCTCAGAGAGGGGTGCGTGAAGGGGTTTGTCAGCCGTACCCAGAGACTCTAATGGGAAGGCAAAAGTTTCATTTTGTTGCAGCAGATTTCTGCTAAAATAGGGCCCGCAAGCCCCTCAGCCTGGCGACAGGGGGTGTAGGAAGTGGCGGTATCGCACTTGGTGCAGGCAGCAGCTCTGCCAGGAGCACGATTGCTCCGTGGTGATACTGGCAGCAGGGACGGATGCATGCAGGGCAACCTCACAGCCTCGTTGGATGTGCTGGTCTTGTGCATCTCCTGGGCCCAAATGCCGAATCCTCACTGCTACAGAGGAAGTACTATGGGACTGAAAGACAGCCTCAGAGGACAGATTCTACAATACTTTCCTAAAAATATATGTATGTTTCACAGATATAGCAAACGGTAGGTTTTTAGTGGCTTGATGGGTGGTTACATGGGTGGTTAATTTTGGGTGATTCACCCAAGAATCTTGGGATTCATTTGGTGAATCAGCCAAGCTGGAGCATGTTGCTGGCCAGATGCCGTCCTCTGCAGGAGGGAAGGAGCAGTCTGCAGAGCTACTTGTCTCTCTTTCTCCTTTAGAAAAGAGATTTATACTTGCATCTTGGCATAAATGGCCAATCACTTTTTTTCTTCAACAGTCTTCTCTTTTTATACTAATCAGGTGTAAATTTGATTTTTTGGGGTGGGGTGGGGTGGGATTCTACACAAATCACTGGCATAAATATTATTTTGGATACCCATGATGAAGAACTATAGTGTCCATAGCAACCCTGCACCCGACAATCTCAGGCAAAGTAGTGCTGTGCTGAAACAGTGATCTGAAAAAATGGAAACACCCGCTTTCTCCTAAGCACTTCTACTCCTGTTACAACATTACAGCAATACGCACTTGCACACACACACACAGCAATTGCTATTTGCTCTGTCTGGTTACTTTTCTGTTTAATTGGCTGAACCAGCGGCCACAGGCCTTGGCAGCACTGTGTTTGTATGCAGCGACGTTGCTGCAGAAGTGCAGCTGTGAGTAGTGAAACAACATTTGTGGCCACAGTGGGCTGCCTTCACTAGCCCCAGCCTGCTGACTGTGCTGGCCTTGGCTACAGCTCGCAGGGGAGAGAGGAGTTTCTGCCTGTCCTTTAAATCCCTGATGTGCCTCCATCCTGGATGTGATGCACAGCACTCGTGCCCTGCTCTCCAGGAGTGTGGTGGGCCAGGAAAGGTTCGGAAGGCAGCAGAGGCAGGTGCTAAGCTCTGCGCAGGAATGACTGCCCGGACCCCGACTCCTTTAGTCTGCAAAATTGATGACTGAGGGGTCAAAAAACAACTGGACAAGTTCACAGCAGAAAAATACATGGAAGGCTTTTAAATACTAAGGAGTCCATCTCCATCACAGGAAACGCCTGAGTGGCAGATTGTTGGATACTTGAACAATTTCCCGAAAATATCACATATCCTTGTCCTGTCCTTATATTCTTTCTCTCCAGTATGACCTTTCTTACGATATTTTGCTGTTCTTTTTGCATAGCCCAAGGGATCTCTGAAGTTGCGATCTCTGGCCTCTTAAGGTGCCAAGATACCTGTTCAATCCCCACCCTCACTCCCACAGCCCCTTGGCATGGTGGCAGCAAGCTGCGTGCATGAAAAGCATCAGGGTTAAAATGTGTAAGGACAGATATTTCCCGTGCTGCTTCTCCTCAATGAATCACAACCAGAGTTCAAAAATTGCTTTTGCTTTTTTCTCTCCATAGTGTAGCTTTTTATAGCATATGCCACACAGCTGATGTAAATCGAGGCATGCTCTGTTGCATATTAATCTTGCATGCCAAGCAAATCCTCAGCTGTCCAATGTACCAGCCTCCTAGCCCCGGCGAGGTACTTTATCAGCCCACAACCACAGGAGAAATCAGCAGGCACTTTTACTTTGGGTGCTCGTAAGTTCTTCATTCAAACACAAATGTTTCCCATAGCTGAAACAACGCCTTGGCTCATTTCCCTTCCCTCTTCGGTAGCACGGCTTCATCGTGCGCAGAGATCACCCAGCTTGTTTTCAGATCAGATCGGTTTGTTTTGAGAAGCCTGACCCTGCATTTCCCCGCGAGCTCAGGACAGTGTCCCTGCTACGACAGAATTGTCACACGTCCAAGCCCTTGCCTGTCTGAGCTTGCTCTTACTCTTGCTTCCTGCTCTTCTCCCCTTTTACCTGCAAAACACAGTCTTAACAGAGACCCTACAAAGGAGGAAGTAGCATTCTGCTTCTTTTTCAGCCCATACTGATTTGTTCTTATACATGTTGTACACTGTTGCATTATGTTTAGGGCTTTACACTATGCTGGTTATGAAAAGGGGGGCAATACACTCGGTTTTATAATTACTCCTAACTCAATTCCACTTGGTTTTCAGAGCCATTCAGAGGAGCCTTATGGTAAATGAGGCTGTGGGGATTATTATTCTATATTTTTCATCTTCTTGTCAGTAAAACTGCATGTGCCTTTGGAGAATGAAGTTAAATATTTACCCCAGATCAACCATCCCTGTCTGCAGAGTTTATATTTTGTTGGAGTTTGGGCAGTCAAGTGACATTTGCAAAAGTCCTTGCCTACCTCTGCTATTAGAAAATGTGCTCACAAAAGCCTTTTTTTTCCCCCTCAGAATGTTTTCTACCAAGCATGAGAACCTCCCCAGCATGGAAAGAAGATGAATCTGCATGTGACACTGCGATAGGATGATGTCTGAGACGGGGCTGTGAGCCAGGAACCTTTATGCAGTGGGACTGGAGGAATATTGGTGGGATCCCACGTTGCTGTGGGTCAGGGAGGGTTGTTTCTGTGATTTCAGATGTCTTGAAATTCAGTGTATTCAAGCAGTCCAGGTCACTGTGCATGGGTGGCTGGTGGCCGCTGTCAGATCGCCCCAGGGTGAGCATGACAGCAGTAAGGGAAGAGCTGAGGAGGGGATCCCTCCCAGCACACGTCGTGCTCCTGCCAGGGACACCCGCAGCACAGACGGTGTCTTTGATGTGGCTGGAGCCCATCCAAATCACTTGGCATCTCAGGCCCAACAAAGCCGTCTTGCCAAGCTGAAGTCTGCACAGCAAAGAAGCGCTCGAGGCTCGCCTGCCTCGGCCGCTGTGCTGCGGCTCCCCCCAGGACTTTGCTTTGCCTTGTGGAAAACAAGTTCTCTCCTCCCCGTGCTTTTCATGTATTCTCCTCCGAAAAAGGCCAGTCTGTAGTGGGGCCCCTTGGGACACTGTGGTCTTCCCAGAACATCTCAGCTGGGATGTTTTGGGGCAGCTTTATTGAAGCTTTTCTTGAAAAAGGAAAACACAAAACCAACCCCTTCCTGTCCTTTAATCTCACTCCCTCCTCCCCATACACATGCACATGAAGTGATTTGTAGGAGTCAGTCTTCAAACTGCTTCAGATTAAAGCAGTCATGGGAGCCAGGCTGATGATACATTTCTAATCCTCTGGAGCCAGGTTGTCTGTGAGATCCCAGAGGAATAAAGAGGCTCAGCAGCACCCTGAACTACACAGCTGAAAATGTCCGCTGCCAAAGGAAGCACCTGAGGGCTGCAAACAACCCTGCTGGTCTTACAAAAAGGGAGATACTGGCACCAAGCGAGAAGGAAGTGGGGGTGGCAGGATTAGCCTTTGCTGCACCTACTGTATGCAGCTGGCATGTGGTTGCATGAGGAACATGGCCCGAAGGCTGCTCTCAGCTGTGCCAACAGGGCACGTGTCTGGTGTGAGACTCAAGATGCTGCAAACAGCTCTTCAAAAGCCCTCCTCTCCCTCCGTTTCATTCTTCCCCTAGCAAAGAAACTCAAGTCTGATTTCTTTCAGACTTTGTATTAACTTTCCTCACGTGTGGAAAAGTTTCTCCTGCAGAAAAACCTTCTGCTCTGCCTCTTATGGGCTTCTCCACCCTCTGAAAGCAATGTTGCTGGAGCACTTTTGTGCCAATGACTTAATAAAACACATTCATGTGATCCTATGAGTGATGAAAAAGGTGCCTGCCAGATCTGCTTTTTATCATTGTGGAATATCAAATCCTAAGGGTGGCGCAATCACTGCTTTGTTTCATATGCTTTGTTTTTTCAAGAACATATGTTACACATGGTGTATTGCATGTGTGCTGTGTGATAGTATACAATAATACCTAAAATAAGCAGTAAAACAGATAGATATAATAAAGCCCTGGAAATGCAGCCTGAATTCCATTTTTTTCCTTCCACAGAAACAAAATCACAGAGTAGATCCTGGCTTTAAGACCTTCCCTTCTGGCTGAGATGAGCAGCCCTGTGAAGTTTGCATTCAAATCCGGCCTTCTCCAGAGGTCACAGCTCTTGCTATCCAGAGGTTTGGTTTTATACAGAGGCAACCATGAAGTCTGGAGCTAGCTCCAGATATGGATGTCCTCAGAGTACATTTATATTGTAGAGGTCAGTGACAGAAAAAAGCAGGATGCTCAAATGCCAGGTTAAATCTGTTCTGAGGAAAAAGAAAATCATCTTGAGCTTGGAAGGTGAGTATGAGATATACAGAAGTCACCAAGGGAGGAAAATAATGATTGCCTACAGTACTGTTGTACAGTCTTTTTTTTGGTGAGATCTGCACTGTAAGTGGGGAGGGGAGATTCATGTGGCCCAAATTTACCTGTCTAAAAGTTGGGTGTCCTAAGCCAACTGTCTGGGTCTTTTCCGTACTCAGTGGAGAGGTAGGTACCCCCATGGACGATTCACGTCTTAAGACACTTCTTTTAGGAGCGGATGACCTTCCATCTGTCTTTACTGACTATGGAGAAAGCAAGGTTAGCTGAGACTAAACATTGAAGTTTTAGGTGACAAAAGATAGATTACATGAATCCCATCCCAAGTGTCCATCCCACTGATTTTCAGCAAGATCCTGGTAAATATTAACAATGGGAACGGATGAGCAGTAGGAAAGAGGAATTGGAAACCCTTCCTCAGAGTTCTCGATATCAAGTTCCCTAGACAAAATAGGATTTTAGGGGGAGGGAAATGGCTGAAAATAAGTCCTGATCTCTGTTTGCTTGGTGCTAAAACATAAAGGGAGATTCCATCACGGCTGTCAAGATCTTTCTCATTGCCTTCACTGAAGCTGGAATTTCAAATACACACCATCAAAAAATCACATCAAGCAGAATTTGACTGAAAATCATCAGGACCTCTTCATTCCTAGGCCAGTGGTGAAAACTACATTTGAGTGGCTGCCTTGCTCTCTCCTCACCCAAAGCAGAAGGAAATTTGTTTTGTTTAAAAGGAACCTTTTTTCTGTTTTTCTGTTTTTGTTTGTTTGTTTGTTTGTTTGTTTTTGCCTGCTTATGATCCCTCTGCAGTTTTCTGGAGGAAGTACTCTAGCCCTGTGTAGGTGAAAGCTTTCTAAGACAAAAAAAATCTTCAAGGGACTCTAGAGAAAGTCAAACCCCCTGATTTAGAAGAGCCAGCTGGATGGACATTCAAAACATGCAAACTCATTCACTGGAAAGCTACCAAGATCTACAAGCATCGAAATGAAAATAATGACACAACAGATCAGTCAACGCTTACTACCAAATAAGTCAGCAGGCTTCAGTGTTAATCTCTGCAGCCATCCATGAGCTCTCACAGAGCACAGAAAAACAGTTAGCTTTGCCTTGCATTTTTGGGGGATGATGTTCATTCCGTCAGGAAGCAGCAAGGGCTGGCTGCTCCCTAGGGGATGGGGAGTCGAGGGGGAAGCCAGCCAGGGCCCGGACCAACGCCCCCAAGTAGGTGAGCAGGGCAGACCCTGCCAGAGACTGTGGCCAGGTTGAACCAGGAGTTGAGATCACCAGGCAAGTTCATGGTGATGAGGCAGGTCTGAGGTCAAGGGGGGAAGTCAATCTGCAGGTCAGGATCGGGTCCAGTGATTGCTGAGCAGGTCCATGGTGAAAAGGCAGGTCTGAGGTCAAGCTGGTAAGTCAGTCCACAGGTTGAGGTCTGGATCAATGGGGTCCATGGCCAGACGACTATAGCTTTGGCTGAGCTGGAGACTGGCACTCCTCCATGGTAGCTCAGGCAGGGACTGAGGTCCCTGGGCTGAGCTGAGATGGGGCTCCTGGGCCCATGGGCAGGGGTGGGTGGAGGTCCCAGCTGAGGCTGGTCAGGACCCTTAAGGCTTCTTAGTGCTCCCAGGGCCAGGACACATTCATATAGTGGGATGTTTGCACGTTGAATCATTTTCCATATGGCAAAAGTCTTTGCATTCTGTCATCTGAAGAAATGCTAAGAGAAGAAGTATAGCTGTTTGGATCAGTGTTTAAATTGGAAAATAAAGACAGAAAAAAAGGAAGATGAAATTAGGAGTCAGAACGCTCATAATGTCATGAACAGGAAGCATATAAATACAGAGGCATCCCTATGTCAAGGTGTTGTTCCTCCCAAGGACTGGCTTGCTACAATGAACCAGCCTTAGCAGGAGTTAAAAATCATGCAATGGGATCTCTGGTTTTGGTGACTGTGTGCTCCTGCGAGTCCCCTGGCTGTGCTCCTGGGAGTGCTCTGGGCAAACTCAACCCCACAAGAACATGGGAAAATCTAGGAGGGGAGGATCCTACTGCTTATTCCTAAGGTGGAAACGGCTCTATCTTAACTCTTGCACTAGTCTCGTATGCTGTGCTACTACGGATGACTTTTCTGATTTCACGTGTTCACGTGTTCTTGTTTACACTTCCCTGAATATCTCCCCTTGCTTTTCAGTTGGCATATTGGAACACCAATGCAGATGAATAATGTTATCAAAACCAACAGGATTTTTTTGCTACATCCAAAGGCCAAAGGTGAGTAACATTTTGGTTTTTTTCCACTGGATTTTAGAAGACAGCAGGGAGTAGGCTCTTTAGGACCATCTTCAGCGGTCCTTGTGGGTAGAGCAAGTCCTAATGGACTTAAACTTCAGTGAGAGAAATTAGTCAGTCATCAAGAAGTACTTTGTAACAATAAGGATGGGGGGTCCTGCAATGGACAGTCTAGCAAAGCTGTGGCGTCTCCATCACTGAAGTCCAAAACCAGGTGAGACTGGCACTTGTTGTGATGTGTGTAAGTAGAATTGATTTTCTCTTGGGGTAGGAAGCAACTGCATGACTTCCCAATGTTCCTGAGAAACTTATTTATCTCTTTCTATAATAACAAATAATGCAATCTTTGCAAAAAGATAGGTTAAACCTCACTTCAGAGACCAAAGTGTGTATCTGATCTCTCTGTGAGAGTAGGTCAAAATCACATCTCCAATCTGTATTGCCCAACAAATAGCTTTTATCCATATTACAATTTTTGTTCACTATGTTTTTAGAAGCTTTTCTCAACTGAAACAGAGAATAAAGACTTCTATACATTTATACTCATTTTATAATTTCCTTCTGTCCTTTCTTTTCCCCTTTTCTCTTCCCCTTTTCAATGGTAAATGGAAAGAAAGAAGGGTGGGACTGGGAGAGAATGGCAGAGGAAAATACAAGGGGAAAAGGAAGCATGACATTTTCATGAGGGATTCTTTCAAAATAGTAGTTAAAAATCCATTTTAGAAATGTTTCTCATGGAGGGAAAAAAATTATTCTGGAGGGTTAGTTATTTACTATTCATGAACCTATTCATGAAAAAATTCAAAAATGATTTTAAAACTTTTTGTAAGTTTTGCATTTTTTGCAAGTTTTGCAAGTTTGCAAGTAACTTTTTGTTTGTTTTTAAAGTCGGTGGATTTGAATGTATTTGAAAGTGTTGACAGATATTTACTTTTCTGTTTAGTTCTGGTCTCTGTTTTCTCTGTATTTATCCTAATTCTATGTAACGTTCACTATCAGAGTTTCAGAAATCATGTGCTCCTTGAAAAAAGAAATTATCAGGAAAAAAAATCTATGGAAATATGCTTGGTATTTTGAGTCAAATTTCTGTGTGTGAACAGCTACAAGTTAAGACTTTGCATTGAGTTCTGAGGTGGCTTCGGACATAATTAGTTGTTGTTGTTGTTATTACTTATTTACATTGTGATAATTCCCAGGGATTCCAGTCATGGGATAGGGATCTTCGGGTCTATCCATGAGCCTGGAAAACAGAAAAGAGTTTTATTAAATTGGGATTATTGCCCAGTCACACCCATCAGTCTGTCTGTTTAATTAGTCCAGTCTACTTGAAAAACCAATGTGTGGTTGGTTATTTGTGGTGGATCTTGGGAAACTGCATAGACAAGATATTTGCATGAGAAGCGGTAGACTAGGCGTAGCGGAAGATCACGCGGTGTGACGCGCAGCCTAGGGGTGGAAACGAAGTGCACCTGTATGTAAGCTTGCACGCAGCCCACAATAAACGCCATTTTAGCATCTCTCACATTGAGGTCTGTGCTTTGTGACCCTGCAGTAGAGGAGGCTGCAGTGCTCCCCTGGTGGCACCATGGGTCCGGGCGAGAGCACGGCAACAAATGGTGACCCCGACGTGATCCGGCAGGACCGACACGTCTCGCCGTGAGACCCAGGGGGTGCGGGCCGTCTCCAGAGGGAGAGCGGCGGCTGCGACGGCGAGCAGCGGGCGATAGCTGAGAGTCCGGACGATATGGAGGCGTTGATAAAGGTAGTTGTGTTCCTAGCTAAGACATGGGGAGCTTCTGTGAAGCCAAAAGATATTACACTATGTGTAGAGCGGCTCCAGAAAGAAGGAGTCATAAATAAGCCGGGGGACTGCTTGCAGCCAGAATTCTGGCCGCGATGCACTACGGTGCTGGCGGAGCGAGCTATGTCCACAAACAAGGCTAAAGATCTCAAGACGTGGGGAGTTATACTCCGTCTTTTGAAGCAGTCGCGGGAGGAATTACAGACTTGGAAAGCCGCCCGCGACGCGTTGCTTCATCAGGAGAAGGCTGAGACGGAAACGGAGGAGAAGCCTAGTGATGGGGGCGGGGAGGCCCCGGTGAAAG
Source organism: Apteryx mantelli (assembly GCF_036417845.1). Lineage (NCBI taxonomy): Eukaryota > Metazoa > Chordata > Aves > Apterygiformes > Apterygidae > Apteryx > Apteryx mantelli. The sequence continues at coordinate 18,247,393 of NC_089980.1, read as the reverse complement.
AACAGGAGAGCGGGGGCGGGGAGGCCCCGGTGAAAGAACAGGAGAGTGGGGGCGGGGAGGCCTCGGCGAAAGAACGGGAGAGTGGGGGCGAGGAGGTTCCAGTGATCCTACCAGTGGAATCCCAGGAGCCGCCTCCGGTGTATCCCTGGCAAGATCTCGCACAAGACAGAGAGGGATGGGGGGTCGACGGGACCGAACCCGAGGATTGCGTGCCTGGCGCAGTTTTGAGGAAGACGCTTAGTGAGGAAGATAGGACCCTGCTGCCGTGGGCCCCGGCAGAGGAGGGTGCTGTAGGTGGGGAGAGTCAGGCAGTGCAGCGAGGGAGGAAGGGTAACGGCCCATCAGAGCGGAGAGACCAGAGTTCGACCTTGAAAGGAGGGAGGAAGGTTCGGGTGAGATTGCCGGTTGAGGAGGAGAGCGGAGAAGATAGCAGCGACGAGGAAGGCGGGGGCTTGCGAGAAGTTACGCGCAGGCTGCGGGGGTGTGCAATAGGAGAGACACAGCCGAAAGGGAAGCCGAAGGGCGGAGAAGAAGTAACAACATCCCTGGTCGACACCCTATTGCGTGCATTAGAGGAAATAAGGCGGGAGGTCATGGCCACAACAGAGGCTTCGCGGGCCGTGTATGAAGAACTCGGGAAGCTAGTAAAGGTAGAGCCACCCTGGACAAAGATAAAACAGACACACGCAGAGAGCTTCACTGAATTCTGTGACAGGCTCCAGCGGGCCATTGCAGAGTCAGACTTGCCCCCTGAGGCCCAGGGTCCGGTCATGATGGAGTGCCTCTGGCAGCAGAGTGACACCATGACGCAGGACATCCTGAAAACGATCCCTAAAGGAACACCACTTTCGGTTGTCATCCGCACGGTACTGCAAAAACAGAATCAGGGAACAGCAGCAGCGCAGGCTCTTGTCACGGCGGTGGACCAGATGAGAAAGGGACCACAGCGTTGCTTCTCTTGTGGATATCACAGGGAAGAGGGTATGCTGCGGTAAAACGGGAGGAGCAGATAAGATGGGTTCCAATGAAATGCATAAAACCTGACCTAAATGCACGTACGGGAGGGTCTGGGGTGTAACTAATCATTCTTGGTGAGATTCCATCCTGAACAGGGCGACGCCAGACGGGATGCTGCTGCATGGCTGCATTGATGCTTATCGCCGGCTTCATGATTCCGGGGACCGCAGAGTCATACCGGAGGAGATGACCACAGGCGCACGGAGCAGCTCACTACTGCATCCCGTTCAACCCCGAGGCGGGGCCGACAGAGACTTTCCTGATGGGGAACAAGTCAACACAGGGGCGTGGATCTTGTCATGGTTTAATTAGAAATGGCTTATAACACTAGGCTTGATAGCACTCACAGTAGTAATAGCGATATGCTGCGGCTTGCTAATCCTGAATTATTGCTTACGGCATGTATGGCTTAACTGCTTGATGGACATGAGCATAGAGTATATCAATTAATAATACAGGAAAAAGAGGTTCTAGAAAAGGGGGGAGATGTGGTGGATCTTGGGAAACTGCATAGACAAGATATTTGCATGAGAAGCGGTAGACTAGGCGTAGCGGAAGATCACGCGGTGTGACGCGCAGCCTAGGGGTGGAAACGAAGTGCACCTGTATGTAAGCTTGCACGCAGCCCACAATAAACGCCATTTTAGCATCTCTCACATTGAGGTCTGTGCTTTGTGACCCTGCAGTAGAGGAGGCTGCAGTGCTCCCCTGGTGGCACCATGGGTCCGGGCGAGAGCACGGCAACAGTTATTTTTACATTGCATTTTCTGCTAGGCTGTGTTTTGCTGATGTCAAAGAAATTAACTGAAATGTAGCCCCTTTTCAAATCTAAACGTTTGCTGAAACTCTTGCAATTGCCTCTGTAAACTAACATGACAGTACTTTAACTCCAAAGTCCTTATGGATTTAAAAGCACCAAATAATCTTTATCAGCATCTCATATCATCAAAGACTTTGACTGGTTCTCAGAAGATTTGTATATGTGATCAAAAGTACGTTTGTGCCTGATTTCCTAAGGAAACGAAGCCTGTGTGATCACATTTGGGGCGTACGTGTCTGCCACCCCATAACCCACGCGCCAGCAAACCCAGCGACCAGTTCCCGCCACACAGGGCGGCGGGCGGGAGGCTCCTGGGCAGGTCACGCTTCGCCGGCTGCCGATGAAAAGGCCCCGGATCGGTAAAAGCTCGGGATATTCCCAGTTAGGCACATGGCGACGCTCAGCACAACTCGCACTGAAGCCGCCTGTCCGCTCCCCCGGGGAAGGAAACGCCAGTTTATGCAGCTCCCGCTTTCATAATGTCCGGATCTCCCAGGCGATCGTTATTAGCTTAATCTCACGTCAGCGCTGGGAATGGGGGGACGGGGGGGGACACCGAGGGACGGCTTTGGGGACATGCAGGGGGGAGCCGTGGGCAGGGGGTGCCGAGGGGACAGGGATGCGGTGTGGGGACACTACGGGTGACACTGAAGGGATGTGGTGTGGGGATGCTAGGGGTGACACTGAGGGGACAGGCATGTGGTGAGGGGATGTTGATGGTGGACACTGAGGGGGCAGGGATGTGGTGAGGGGACACTGAAGGTGGACACTGAAGGGATGGGCATGTGGTGTGGGGACATTGAAGGTGGACACTGAAGGGATGGGCATGTGGTGTGGGGACATTGAAGGTGGACACTGAGGGGATGGGGTTGTGGTGTGGGGACATTGAAGGTGGACACTGAAGGGATGGGCATGTGGTGTGGGGACATTGAAGGTGGACACTGAAGGGATGGGGTTGTGGTGTGGGGACATTGAAGGTGGACACTGAAGGGATGGGCATGTGGTGAGGGGACATTGAAGGTGGACACTGAGGGGATGGGGTTGCGGTGTGGGGACACTGAGCGTGGACACCGAGGGGACATGGGGGGGCCACTTAGAGCCATGGGGACACCGAGGGGACAGCGTGAGCCTTGCGTGAGGATGGTGCTGAGGGGGTCCCGAGGGGATGGAGGTGTGGGGTGAGTGGGGACAGCAGGGGACACTGAGGGTACAAGTGAGCTGTGGGGCCACCGAGGCGCCGCGTGCGAGCTGAAGGGGCGCTGAGGGGGCGGCGGGGGGGGGGGGCGCTGCGGGGACGCGCGCGCGGCGGGAACGGCGAGTGCGGCGCGCGCGGCTGCCAGCGGCTGCCAACGGCTGCGGGGGCCGGCGCGCGGGGGCGGGGCGGGGCGGGGCCGGCGCGCGGGGGCGGGGCGGGGCGGGGCGGGGCCGGCGCCGGGGCTGTCGGCGGGCGGCGGGCGGCGGCGGGCAGAGCGTGCGCGGGTGGCGGCGCGGCGCGGCGCGGCCGGGGGACGGGGCCGGTGGCGGTGGCGGTGCGGCGGGCGCCCGGCAGCATGGAGAAGGCGGGCGATGGGCGCAACGGTCACGCGGAGGGCTCGGCGGCGGCGGCGGCGGGCGGGGAGGGCGCGGAGGGCGCGGGCGGCGGGCGCGGCGGGCGCGTGCGGCGCTTCCTGCGGCGCAACGGGCTGGTGGTGCTGACGGTGTCGGGGGTGCTGGCCGGCGTGGCGCTGGGCGCGGCGGTGCGCGGCGCGGCGCTGGGCCCGGCGCGGGCGGCCTACCTGGCCTTCCCGGGCGAGCTGCTGCTGCGCATGCTGCGCATGGTGATCCTGCCGCTGGTGGTGTGCAGCCTGGTGTCGGGGGCGGCCAGCCTGGACACGCGCTCGCTCGGCCGCCTCGGCGGCATCGCCCTCGCCTACTTCCTGGGCACCACGCTGCTCGCCGCCGGCCTGGCCGTGGCCCTCGGCTTCATCGTGCGCCCGGGCGCCGGCGCCGGCGCCCTCAACGCGCCCGGGCTCGGGCTGCCGGGCGCCGTGCCCACCAGCAAGGAGACGGTGGACTCCTTCCTCGACCTCGTCAGGTAGGGCCCCCCGAAAAACCCGCCCCAACCCCTCCCCCCCCCCCCCCGAACCGCCGCCGCCGGAGGATGATGACAGACCCGGCGGTGTTGCGTGCGGCGCCCCCTTCCTCCCCCGTCCGCCGCCTCCTCCTCCTCCTCCTCCTCCGCCGCCCGGGCGCGGAAGCGAGCCGCGCTGCTCGGGCCCGGGGGGGTCGCGGGCGTCCTCCCCCTCACCCCTGCTTATTTCTGTTCCGATTCTTTCCCACCCCTTAGCCAGTCTCCTCACGCAAATCCCAAACCGCCCCCACCCCTGGAGGGCCCCTCCAGAGCATCTTCCCTTCAGGGATGTGCCCTGCTCCTCGTCCGGCACGAGGGTGCCCGGTGCACACAGGGGCTTCCCAAAGCATCTTCCCTTCAGGGACGTGCCCCACGCCTCGTCCGGCACGAGGGTGCCCGATGCACGCAGGGGCTTCCCAAAGCATCTTCCCTTCAGGGACGTGCCCTGCGCCTCGTCCGGCATGAGGGTGCCCGATGCACGCAGGGGCTTCCCAAAGCATCTTCCCTTCAGGGACGTGCCCTGCGCCTCGTCCGGCACGAGGGTGCCTGGTGCACACAGGGGCTTCCCAAAGCATCTTCCCTTCAGGAACGTGCCCCATGCCTCATCCAGCACGAGGGTGCCCGATGCACACAGGGGCTTCCCAAAGCATCTTCCCTTCAGGGATGTGCCCTGCGCCTCGTCCGGCATGAGGGTGCCTGGTGCATGCAGGGGCTTCGCAAAGCATCTTCCCTTCAGGGACATGCCCCACGCCTCATCCGGCACAAGGGTGCCTGGTGCACGCAGGAGCTTCCCAAAGCATTTTCCCTTCAGGGACATGCCCTGCGCCTCATCCGGCAGGAGGGTGCCCGATGCACGCAGGAGCTTCCCAACTCACTGCTCCTGCACCTTGCAGAGAAAAGGCTCTGCTGCAAAACTTGCCTTCCCCAAAATTACCTGTCAGAGCAAGGCTTCTGTTTCTCCCTTTTGGTCCTTTTGCTTTACTGCTGTCCCGTCTCGCAAAGTCGCAAAGTTGCAGACTTTAGCTCTTTTTTTTTTTTTCTCTCGGGGGCCATATCTTGCTGAGATCTGTCCAGCTTTCTAAGTACAAGAGCAACAAATTCTCTAAATGTCTTACCGAAGCAAACATCCAGCCAACTTGTTGAGTATCCGGTGTCCCGCTGTAGTCTTTTATGCTTCGGTGAATCTTGGTGCAGCACCCCAAACGTGGAAAGCTGCTGTGTGCTGTTACCCAGGGCCTGACTCTGCCCCTTTTTCCACACCTGAGTAGTGCTGGGCAGTTGCAGGAAAATATCACAGAGTCTGATAAAAGTGGTGGAATAAGGGAAAACTGAGGAAATGCAGCGTGGTGTCTCCTGAGCAGCATAGATGAGGGAGTAATGGCAAGTGATACAGTGTCAGTAATGAGTGTGGAAGTTTGCTGAAACTTTAGAAGATAAACGGATTTGGAGTGGCTGTTATCAAAATGCAAACAGGAGATTGAGATCTGCATCATAGCAGCTAAGTAGCTGAAGAGTTGTGCGTGGCAGGTGTCTTGGTAATTACAGAGCTGGATGGGGGATTTTTAATTTGCATGTTTGGTTTGCTTTTATGAGTTCAGTTTTTTTCTATTGAGAAATTTTTTTGTTGTCTCTGGATAAAAAAAGAGGATAAAAGTTTATTTTTAAAACAGTCTGTATTTACAAACCCACGTTAATGCCCTTTTCCCCCCCAGAGGGAAATATGTTCCATGGGACAGAATGTCCGGTGGCCTATTGGCAACCGTTTATATTTCATTCCCAGCCTACTTCTCTTAAGGACCAAATCTGACAATTTGTGCAATACCATATTAAAAAAATAATGATGATGGGGCCCTGGGAGTAGGTAGCCTGGCTGTGAGGATGACTTGGAGTTGGTATGAAGTGTCAGCAGGTGAAGGAAAATTACAAAAGAAAGAGTCAGCATAACCATGGGAGCTGGGAAGACCGCTGTAGCCATGGCTGCCCCAGGATGCATCCTAGCGTGGCTGCTGTAGCTGGTGTTTTATTACTGTGGCACCGTGGACCATGGAGTAGGATGTAACTGAGAAACTGGGGACAGGATGCTCCAGTGAGCTTGTGACTGTGGATAATTTCTGTGAACTCGGGAGCAGAAAGCTGCTTGCTCTGATTTGTAAATGCGGATGGAGAAGTAATCTTCAAAGGGGTTTTAATGGTGAGGGAATGAATCCTTAACTCTAAAATAATATTTGTAATGATGAGGCTTGGGTAAAGCATGCTGGTTGCAGAGTGTTACCATCCGGAGAGAAGCAGCAATGACTTCTTTTTTCAGCCTTCTCACTCACTGAAATGTAAATCCTCACTTAAAGGGGCTAAAAATCCTTGTTATCGACTGTCCTTGTCCTAATGCTTAACACCTATGTAGAAGCCTTACCTGACAGGCCAGAGAAGCTGCTCGTGTCAATGGAGCACGTCCGCAAATGTCCAGGAGAAAAGATGCTCCAGACAGTGAGCTGTGGTGGCAAAAGGGTCCAGACCCCTAATCCCAAAGGCAGAGGCCCCTTTTGGAGGATGCGGGCCAGTGGCTTTCCCCCGAGGCAAGTACTACAGTAGGCTCTGAATTGAGCTTCTTGGAGCCCCAGAGAAGGGCTGTTGTCACCACACTTTTGGGCAGTCCAGTTGTCACAGCCTTGACAGCGAAATCCAGCTGGGAAAAGATGGGTTCGGACACAGCGCCCTCACCCAGCCATCCATGTACTGTCCCCTCTAACACTCCCTGTCTTAACACAAATCCCTGACAGACGCAGGGGTGGAGGGAGTTATCTGGAAATAACACATCCCAGCACCTTCCCCTCTCTCTCCCTTTATTCATTTTATTTTAGTGTTCTCTCCTCTTTATTCATTTTATTTTAGTGTTCTTGAAATTGCGGGTGTTTTGGCTTGAGCGTTGCTACTAGTCCCTGCTGTGGTGGAAGATACCAGATGACAGGAAGCCTCTTCTTCTGTTAACAAGGCTTCAAGTATGTGGGACCTGGAGGGCTTAGACCATTGCTTTCAGCGTGAGGGGGTCTTGCCGAGTCCTTCACTTTTTTCTTTTTTTTTTTTTTTAAACATTGGTTGTGAAAACTTCGGTTAGATACAGGAAAACACAGGCTTTTATTTTCAGTTGGGTCACAAGACTGGCTGTGTCCTTCAAGCAGCTTCACTGCTCAGTTCATTCAGGTGAAAGGTAAAAATGAGGCCCAAACAGGTAAACTGAGGAGATTTAGCCTGCCATGTGAGGAAGGGCCTTTTTGAGGGGCATCAAGAAGTATAGTTATATACATTTATACGTGCGTTTATGCAGCACAAGGCGTAGAAAGTAACATTCCCAGATGGTCAGGTGTGTTAGAGGACACTGGCAGCCCCGATGACACCCAGGCTAGCAGTTTATGGGGAAGTTGCCTGCCTGGAGCCCAGCAAGTGAAACTGAGCTGCCTGCTTCACGGTGTGGCTTCGACTGGAGGGCTGGTCACGTAATCTAGGTATTCCTGCTAGACAGTAGGAAAGGAACATGGTTACAGATTCGTGGTTGAGAGTGGCACTGCAAATAAGCATTTTTGAGTCCGCCTACAGCAGTGAAAACTGATTTAAAACGTGCCCTGAGGAGGAAACGGTGAACGGGGGAGAGGGCATCCCACGCGTGAGTCAGTATTTACCATGACTTCTGTAGGGATGATACAGGGTATCCTTTCCCAGGATGCAGACCCTTTCTGCTGCTGGGAAGTTTATACTTCTAGGTCATGACCGAAGATGTTGCTTGTCATCGTCCCAGCGATGCCTGGAGGTCAGCTTAATTCTTGGTCTCGATTCTCCATTTCCCAGTGTAGAGCTTACACGCAATCATACATCTATGCCAGCAGACATGGCCTCTGGAAAAGGGATTTAACTCGGTCTTCAGCAGCAAATGAATGATGACTCACTGGTGAACCAAGAGGCTGCATCCGTTTTGTTTTGTCCTGTGACAGTAGCCTCTAGGCCTAATTTGCCTGCCTGCCTCCGTCTCGACCTGTCAGAGCACCCTTGTGGCTTTCCTTTCCTGCGAGCGCAGGAGGCAAACCTCGAACGTGCCTGAGACTGAGGCGTGTTCTCCCCTGCCTTGGCCCGTGGGGTAGAAACAGCCGAGCTGGCCTGAAGGTGCCTCTGTGCCTGGCAGTGGGGAGGCTTGTGGTGCATCTCATCTCGGGTCTGTCATGTGAGCAGCTCTTTGGAGGTCACGTAAGATGAGCAAAGGCAGGAAGCAGGGAGGCTGCAGTTCAGTGATCACAGGAGGGACCCAGCAAGAGTTTAGAGGTGCCTTCGCAAGGCTAGTTTTTTTAAGAAAAGTGGGATGTGCTATGATGTGCTCTGAACCCTTTCTGGGTTTTCCCGGCGAGGGCAGGGTGGCATGCAAAATGCCGATTGCAGTCTTGTGTTTTTTCTCATCCCTGTTTTGAGCTTTTGACAAAGAGAGGGCCTTGGATTTTACTTATCTGTTTTATATGTAAAAAAAGAAAAATATATCAAATCGGGGGCTGTGCGGGTGAGTCTCTGGGACCTGTCCTCACTCCTTCTCTTGGAGAAGCAGGGGAATGGGCCGAACATGCAAGGTAGTGCGGGACACCAGCTACAGGGGCAGTGCTGCCTGGGGGTTTGCACCGTCTAGCCAGGCAGAGGTATGGCAGGAGCAGACAGACCTGGTTTCCTTAGCTCTGCCTCTTGTCAGTGAAGAAAGGCCAACTCCTCCAGAGCACCTGGGTTAGGGTCTTGCATCGAGCCACGCTCTGGAGGAGTCTCTCTTACTCCACTGATCTCCAGGGCTGAGGCATCTGATTGAGGCTGGGCCTTGCAAATGTCTCCAGAGTATCCAGCACAGAGAGAAGCTCTGTCGGGTCAGGTGTTGGCAGAAGATGATGAGCCTGTGGAGGGAAATTTTAGCATTTCTGTTTTCATCCCTTATTTGTCTGTGTAGTGGAGAAAGCAAAAAAAACGTGGAGGATACAGAACGCTCGTCAGCTCAGCTGTGAAACAGGTAGCGAGGATGATGGAGGAAGAGGCTAGCTGTCATATGGTGGGCTGTGGTGCTCAGCACCGCAGGGAACTGGCTTGGATCTCTGCCCCTGCAGTCTACTTATCCCCAAGTGCCGGTGGTCTGACTAGGCAGAAGCAGGTGAAGAGGAGAGAGGCGGGGAGAAGGAGGCAACTCCAGCCAGCAGCTAACACATCCCATCTGCAGCTTGTAGGAAAGCGCTTGAATCAACAAGATCAGAATGTTTTGCAAGAATCTATTGATTTGTCAACACTTCTCGCTGGCAATTATCAAGACTGCCTGTTTCAATAAGGTCAGAGTTTTGTCTTGTCTCTTGATTTATATTTGCTGATGCAACAGAATTAAACAGTTTCACAGCAACCTGTTGACTCTGTTGAAACAAATTTCCAACAGCAGATGATCCTGACATTTCATTTCAGTGAGGTCAATGTTTTGCCGTAATTTAATATAAAAGACCTAGTAGGAAACCTCATTCACCAAAAAGGAACATTTCAACAAAATATTTTGTTATTTTTTAGTGAAAAATGTCTGAGACGTTGGCTTTCCTTGCCCTATTTTGGGATGAGAACATGTTTTGAAGCCGTGGAATTGGCTGCGTGAAGGGAATTCTGTTTTTTGTCCAGGTCTAGCTATAACAGTCCTGAGAGGGAGCGAGGAAGCATCATCCGCTTCTTATGGGAGGGGTACGGCGAGGTCCAGGTGTCCGCCCAAGCACACAGCAGGGACCTGCTCCGCCGTAAGGTCACGGTTTCCCAGGCTGACAGATGAGTCCGTGGCAATTTAAAGTTTATTGCTCCCTGCTCTCCGTTCTGTCCCACTGCCAGAGGTTGCCAGCTGCACTGCTAAAGGCAGTACCCACGGCTCTGGCAGCAAACCCGTGTGTTAACTTTGAACAGCAGCAGAGGAGCTGGTGTTTCTTCAATCCTGGTCTTCCCGTGTTTCACCCTAAGCAGCAGCAATGAAGGCTGTCTCCGACTCTCTGAAATCCTGATTTGGAAGGAAGGAGAGAGAGAGCATAACTTTCTGCATTTAGGAAGGGATGGGGAGATACCACCTTTGCAGCAATAATTAGGTAGAAGAAGAAGTGGCTGGGAGCAGCCGCAGGAATACAGAGGGTTCCCAAGAAATACTGACCACCTTGTTTCGTAGCTGGCTGACAGTTGGCATCCCTTTGGGAAACCTCATAACTCTTGGGCACCCTCAGAAAAAAAGGAAATGCTACTTTTTACTGTCCACCTTTGCTTACTGTTGTGTCTCTTTTGCGAGCTTGGATGTTCACTTGGAGTATAGGGATTGCTGACTGACTTTTGTGGTAACCTCTTGGCATTTTTGCTGGTGTGCCTGCACTGCCTGTTTTTTAGGAAGCCTCTCAGAATACTTTCTGCTCCTTTATTCTTTAAGCTAACTGCCTTTTACTACTGACTCCCCCCAATTATACTTTGTTTCTCAAGCAAGAAAAATGCTGACTGGACTGTTAAGACAAAAAAGTATCAAATACCTGCTATAAATAAATACACGTTTAAGTTCTCTGAGTTAAAGCAGTTGCGCACACTTGCAATGCGTCTGTATGTCCAGGATATGTATTATGTATGCACAGACATATGAAAAAGTAGATTCCTGAGCTGGGCTTTTCTTGAAGAATAATGTATGATACTAAATGAAAATACCTGGAATAAAATGAAAAATAGAGCTACTAGAGCAATCCAAACTGGGATCTATTTAGGCAGATTTTAACAAATGGCAGTAAAGTTGCTTTCAGTGGACTCCTACCATTGAAAAGACTTCATTAACAAAAGAGGAGATAACACAACACAGAATATTATTTCTAGTATTCACTCACTTGGTCCAGGCTTCCCAAGAAAAGTGTGTTTTCCAACAGAAAGATGTTTGGCCTTAAAAGTGGAATGTTTTAGTAAGAAGCAACAGAAGAGGAATGCATAGTATATGAGGGTTTTCTTCTGCTTGCCTGGATTTCCCTTCACACTTTTGCTGCCAGCGCAGCCTTGCTTGCGGAGCTCTAGCAGAAGAATCACTTGCAAATGGTTATTAGTAACAGTCCATTCTGCACGCAGTGAAGGAGTTTCTGTGCCGTCCTCTTCCCCCAGGTGTAAAGATGTAGGGTAAGGAAGAGGGGAATTTGGCCACAATCACCACATTGAGAAGGATGAGAGCCCTAGTCTCCAGACCACAGATGTGAAGCTGCCGTTGCGTGTTTGAGAGATACTGTACACAGAGATCCTGCGCCTCAGAGAAGCCCCCATCCCCCTGTAAGAACTCTGGCATGGCAAAATGTGTCTTTCTGTAGCCTCCATGCTCAGATTAAACACATGCATGTGTAAATGGCAATAGTTCCCTTCTCTTTCCCAGGCTGCTGTTTTCTCCTCGTTCTTTCCACTGTTCCAATCCCGTTTTTGCTCGCATTACAGCCCCAGGTTTCCTTAGTCGTCTTTGCTTCCTAGCAGCTAAGCCAAGGCTTTATTGCAGCAAAATATGATGAGAACTTCTTCCTGTTTTTGATTAGGAAACTAATAGTCTCTTCCTTCCTGGTGGGAAAAACTCTTCACTGGGGAGAGCAGAAAGCTGCATTTATCAGGCTGCGCATGGGGAAATGGTGTAACGAGCGCAGTGTTCAAACAGAAAGCATTCAACCCCTGAAACCCCTGCCACTGCTGCTGCCACTTTATCTGGTTCCTATTTTAAGAGAATTTGAGATCAGTGCTTTCTCGCATGGGATGTTGTGCGGGTACCTGGAGGTTTCCTCGCTCAGCCCAGCTGCCGCTCCGGCCCCGAGCCGCAGCTGTCGTTCTTGACACCTGCCGGCTGGATTTGTGCTTTTTTTGCAGCCTGCGCCGCTTGTGACAAGCGGAGACCTCCCTGCCCGGTGCTTGGAGAGGGGAGCAAGGTCTCTCCGTATCCCCTGCTTTGCGCCGGCTCTCGTGCCACCAAGGCTGTGGGGGCTCGTGTGGGTCACGATCCTCTCCGTGGGGCACGATCCCAAAGCGCCTGGGGTGCAGCACATCTGCTAGCCAGGCGCAGCGTCACGCACCGCTGGCGGCGTAACTCTTTCCTCCCGCAACGACAGGCAGTTTCACCTCTTTGCATCATGGGCCAAGACTGCCTGATCGCAGGCCTCCATGCCGGGCTCCTTATCTCGAGGACTCGGGGTGTGCTCTTGTGATAATCCACATCTGCTTTGAAAAGCTGACCACCGTCTTTAGTTTGGGGCACAGGGGTGGCAGGGACAGGGACCACGGGAAACATACTGCCCTCGTCAGCGAGCCCGTGATATAACTGCATTTTTGACAGGGGCTGCCAATTTCCTTAAACTCCTTGTTTGCATCCGGTGTGGGCATTCAGGGCTAACCATCTTCTCAAGGTTTGGCCCGCACAAGACGGCTGGCTGGCAGGCATCCACATTTAATTTGCATGCCCAGTTACAGCCCATCAGCCGTCCTTTCGCAGGCACACCCGGCCGGGAGGGATGTTGGCGCTTGCCTGTGAGACTCCCCCGGTTCGGGTTGGGGACACAGCGAACGCTGACTCGCGGGGGCCGAGTTGGGTCGGGCTGTGTGTGGCTGCTGAGCACGGCTTTGCCGTGTGTGATGAGCGGAGCCCGCAGGTACGAGCATGTGATCAGCCCAGGCAGATCGCCAGCCTGCTTTGTGAATTGTCAAAATTGCGCTTTGCTGTCCTCAGAATCAAGTCCAGTGACTGGTGCTCCAAGGGTAAAGACGAGTGACTACAATATGCTCATATTTAAATAGGTTTACTGCACTACTTCAGATTTGAGGCAAAACCCTGCCCTTTGCCTTGCTGTAGCGGGGCTGCTGACATCACTCAACTATGTGCTTAAGTATATGCTTGTAGTTAAGTTAGTGTTTAATTACTAGGGCCCATGCCTGACATGGTGTGTAAATTGTGGAGGTTTTGGCTTCTTGGCCAGGTTTGAACCCTGCAGAAGCAAGTTGTGCAGGCTTTAGGGTTGCTTCTTTTGGTTTTGTTTTGACAGGATAGAAAAGCTGATTTAAAAAAAAAAAAGTAATTTCATTTCTGGTCATTTTTCAATATCTTGTTTTCCTCTTTGTTTCTTCAAAATCCAGTCAACTCGTTAAAAAGAGGTAATCATCCTGAAATGAAAAGTTGAAATGAAATGTTCTGATTTTCCCAACAGCATATTTTATTTTCCTTTTTTGATTAAACCCCTGCACTGAGCTCTGCCCATTCATAAATGTGACGTTTTACTTTTGACAGAAATAAGTTTGCTTTTGCTCTACTTGAGCTTTTTATCTACCAGAGAGTTCCAGTTGTGAAAGAACTGATGTGTGTTAGCTGTTCCATTCAAATTTTTGGACTAATTCTTAAGCATCTTTGCAGAGTTTAAGCTATTTCTCCTCTTTTTAGATAGACAGCTATATTATCGACTTCTAAGGGGAAAATGTTGCCTTTTTTCATGCTCAGTGGAACATGGGCCTCTGGAAGTGACATTATGCTTAGAGCAATTTGGCTTGCACAGCTACCTCCTAATACACTTGTAATGCAGCAGAGAGGCTGAGGGAGTTCACACCAGCCGCTTGCTTCTTGAAGGGCTGTATGCTTTACAGTATTGTCAAGGCTGTGGGAAAATACTCATTGTGTGGCAGGATAACAGAGCTGTGCGATGTAAAAGACCAAAGGCTTTATCACTGGCATATCTTAACCTTTAATGAGCTCCTCTCCCTTTTGCTTTCAAAGATTTGACTCTGCTGCTCCTTTTCTTGATGTGGTTTGGATTTGCTGCTTTCCACATCTTTCCTGGAATGATCGCAACCAAAAGCCTGATTTAAAATCACATATGCCAGGGTAACTAAGGCAAAACAGGGGTGGATTTACAGGACAAAGATAAAAGGGAACTGTAGCTTGCTTTGGGCCCCTTTTAGTGCAGTGCAAGGAGCAAAAGATGGGGAGCAGCTACACAAGCGCTTTTTGCCACAATAACTGGCTCTGTGTAAGGTCTTTTGCTTCCTTTTCATAAGAATTCACATTCCTCCCAGATGCTGTCAGCTGGCAGTATTTTCACTTCATGCCCTGAACCTTCCTGCCCTCTGCAGCCAGGAGAGGGTGTCGTGCCCCCCAAGATGAGCTCCTTCCATCCCTATTTTGCTTTCTGACGCAGCAAAATTGCTGCCGTTTTGGTGGGGAAACACATGCTCTTTACTCACTCTAAGGAGAGAGGGGAAGCGCAGCAGTAAAAACAACTGAACTCTGAAGTATAACAAGAAGCAACTTTTGTCTTACATGCTTAAGTTGGTTGATTTTCCTGTGTGTGTTTCTTTAGACACACATGCACATTTACAGAGTGCCCAGTGTAAATGTAGGTCACTTTGCATTTTATCCTTTCTCCCTAACCCTGGTGCTCAATTTGCATTTCTGTATGAAGGCACTACTGAATTCAGATGTTGCAGCTTTCCATCTGAGTTTTCCCTGCTTTCATCCGTGCTGTTTAACCACTTCAGCGCTGCAGGGCTCAGGGAAGTCAACCTTGTGATGAAGGGTTAAGCCATTCTCTTAAGTGGATTTTGCTGATTGGATTGTCCTTCATGTTCTTGCTATGAGCAAAATGTAATCACATGAGTAATGTTAAAAATCTGCCTGACCCTGGAGGCCATAAGCTGTTGCTGCAGCTGGCGTGGCAGTTTCTGTAGCCATTGGCTGTGTAACTAGCATCACGTTTAATTGCTTCTGATGTCCAACCCAAATGGTTAGGTGTGGGGGTGTTCACACCTCTGGCAACTTAGCAAGGCATCTGCTCCATGGTGCCAGAGCATCTTCTATAATACATACCTCACTGATGCCAGTATGTTTGCCTTTGCAGAAGGAATTCAGTTTCTGAGAGTAAAACACCTTGGTGCATTCATTTCAGAAGTTCAACAAGAAATATTTCATTTTCTTGCTTGTTTTTTTCACAGAAACCTGTTTCCTGCGAATCTCGTTGCTGCAGCTTTCCGAACGGTAAGATCTGTGTGGATTTTGGACATGAGCTACATTGCGCAGACAGACTGAGTGACTGCTGGCTTTTCAGAAAAGAACTAGCAAGGTGGTGTGGAAAATATCAAAAGCCATAGTGGGTGGGGTTTTCCAAAACACCTGAGGTAACTAGACGTACAGCTGCTGTGGCATAAGATACCCTCAGACAAAAGCATATTCAGAGCCTGTGTTTTGTACCTCCACTAAAAAGGTCCTTCATGCTTTTCTTCCTTGGGTACCACTTTGGGCAGCAATGGCAGCCGTCTGCTTTGTGCCAGCCCGCGTATCACTTTGCAGGGGCTAGCTGGGAAACCCTTGCTTGGCCACGCAGTTTGGAGCTGGGCTCCGATAAGACAAGACTGAAGGCCTAAAAGCTCACAGGTGTGTGGGTTTTACTTGCTTGATGGAAGAGCTTGGTGCTCTTCCCCAGTATTTTCCATTGTACCACTTGCTGGATTCATTGCTCAGCCTGGCTTCTCTTCTAACACAGGACTAAGGGTGGTAAGATGATAACTGCACTAGAAGATACTGTGATTTAAACTGATGGACAGGAGCTCGGAAGCTCAGAGAAGGTTTTGATTTAGTTCTTATTGCTAATTTTAGGTGCCAGGGATAGACATTGTTGAAGATGCTGCTATGGGACAGAACGATTCTTTTTGATACAGGAGCAGAAAAATCATTTTTGGCTTCATGATGTTTTGTGGGTTTACTTTTCTATCAAAAACAAGGTCATGTTCTAAAATCAAGTTCCATTTTGAGTATATATAATGCAGGACAAGTCAATATACCATAGATAGCAAAAATAATAGAAGCAGTACAAAAGTACCCTGAAGGGTATTCTGTGATACCTTGAGTATCAGGGTTCTGTGTGTGTAGGGATGAACTAAAGAAGTCCTCCTTTCCTCTGTGCTGCAGTTGTCACAGGTAATTAGCAAGTACATAAGCTATTATTTTCCTTACTTAATATCAGTAAGAAAAAAAAAAAGCATCCAGCTTTTGTCAGGTTTTTGGCTTATTTATCAAAGTAAACTGCTGGCCTTGATTTTAGGTATTTTATTGACTTTCAGTGTCTGTCTCACCATTTCTAACAGGGAAATGGTGCAAGCACCACTTGCCTTCAGCAGGGGCCGTCTCAATGGCATGGTGCATGAGCAGCAGCAGTGTGGAGGAAAGAGGGATTCCTCGGCTGCTGCCTGAACCTAGGGCCTTGAGGGGTCACAGAGTGCCATTTTCTAAGGAACACGGTGCTACAGCTCCCACCTCTGTTCCCTTTGATGCACTGGCTTGTGCTTGGGCTCTGCCTTGGAGAGAATATCAATCCACTTGAGCTTTTCTTTGCTCATTAACCTGAATTAGTTGAATTATACATTATACTTCCTGTGGACAGTTATAATCCTTCTGAAGCCTGTACTCTCCACTAGAACATGTTAACTTAATAGAGTTCATGTTCATGCCCTGGGTTGTGAACTGGGGCAGCTGAGGGGCAGGCACACAGCTCTGGAAGCGGTTACTGGATCACAGTGGATAGCTGGTTACCTCCATAGGCACTAGTGCCAAATCTGAAAGGGCTTGTAACTCAGAGCCCTTACAGGAACAGTGTCATTTAAAAAGGTCAAGGATAGCACTGGACTTCTCTGTTACCCCATGGTGAAGGAGCTGCGTATGCTTTCACTCCCTTTTCTTGCACAGGACAAGTTCAGCAGCCTCCACAGTATGGTCTCCAATCCCTGTATAATGTTTCTCCCTTCATGTTTTATCAATAGTGTGTTAAGCTTCACATTCAGCTCAGATTGGTAATGTCCTTTTCATTGGCTCAAATACTTTCAAGGTGGGATCTTACTTATTCTTGACTGATGCAAGATGTGTCCATTACCAGTAGGGTTTTTCTGATTTATGCAGCATGCATGTAATCTCTTTCTTCCAGTGCAGCCTCAGCTGCAGAAAGAAACTGTAGAAACTGTAGCTGTAGAAATGCTTTCTGATCCTGTTCAATCAAAAGAAAAAAGTCTTCTTGACAGTCCTTGTGAAATGCTAAATGATACGGTCATACTGACAATCTGGTCAACAAACGCTGTGTTGTTTTTTTCTTACCTGCAGTATGCAACAGACTATAAGGTACTGGAGAGAAACACTACCTCTGGAAATGTCACACTGGAAAAGGTAAGGACACTTATTCTCTTGTTTTTATACAGTCCTTCATTAACCATAATATTTGACTGCCTCAGTCTTTAATCTCTACCAACACTCACTGGAAGGAAACAAGTACTGTTCTCCTCCTACAACTAAGACACACACAAGTCAGATGAGTTATCTATAGTCATACAAGAAAGCTATGGTGGAAAGGGAGTTGAACTCAACTGAGCTGACCCTTGATACCTTATTCTTAGGCCTTGCTTTCTTAGGCCTGGTATCATTTGACCTAAATTTTGATTAGTCCCTCTGCCGAATATTTCCAAAAAACTTTCTGTAGACTTGGAATTAAGTGACAGTCAGGCTGGCTGAATGTGTCCCTTAGACCTTATTCTCCATTGCAGTTAGGAGAGAATGACTTTTGTTCCCTGCCTGTATTCTTTAAAGAAAAAGAGGTTAGTTGAGATTTTTTCTAGTTATCTTGCTGCTAAAATTTAGTTTTATTTGAAGTAGTAACAAGTGGTCTGAAGGGGTGAAAGTTGCAAACAGAATGTTACAGATCAGCTCCTATTGCAATGTGGTCAAAACAAAACTTAATTTGCAGATATTGCTGAGGTAGAAAGCACTGTTTTCCATATGTAGCTCACAGGAATTCCAGAGGCGCTCTGTACCTCTGAATCTCTCCTGCTGTTTGGGGCTGTCAAACATCTTTATTATTGGCCAAAGGCAACATACCATGGGTCTAGCAAGAATCACAGTTGCCTTACAGGCAGCATGCTGTGAACTTGAGAGACTCATCTGCAGTGTGTCACCTTATTCCAAATGAATTAGCCCATGTGCTTTTGTGGGATTTTGGGGAGGCAGGTCTGACACTGGAAATGGCTTTCAGAGTTATTTTATATTTCTCAGGCTCATTCTGACTTCCTGAGACGAGTACCAGAAGTCGGGTTATTATATTTTAGTATGATTTATTTATCCCTAGGGCAAGAGACTTGAAATGTTTGTGTTTGTCATAGAAGGGCTCAGCCAGGGCTGGCCTGGCAGTTGCACCAGTCTGTGTAAAACGATCAAGTTAAAGGCAGTTCGTGTGCATCCAGAAGGACTCTGAAGCAGATCCCTGAGTGCAGGAAGTACTGGCCTCATTATCTTCTCTTCTCCACGCCTGGTGTGCGAACAGGTGGTGCAGAACAGTGCATTTCCAAACTCCGCTTTTGGCTGATGGACTGAACTTTCACCAGCCCAGGAGGGTGAAAGGTGGCTTTGATGGAACAAGAGCTGAGCAGGGGAAAAGTCAGTCCTTGCCTGAAGTCTGCTAGCACACCGTGAACAGTTTCACTGGGGAAGAAGGTGGCCTCATCTGCCCAGGATCTGCCCATGCTTGTAAGATCGAATTAGCCCAGATCTGCACTCACCGCATGGTGAGCTTGGGCATGACTGCAGAAAAATCACATGAACCCAAAAGAGCCCTTTCTCCTCTAATGCCATTAGATCTCCTCAGGCAGTGCATGCCTGTGCAGCCTTGTGCTGCTAAAAACAAGTCAACATGAATGTGTGCTCCCTTACAGAAGTGTGGAATTAGTCTTCATTTAAGCAAGGGTAAGTGAGAGGCAAATAAGGCCCTTCTTACTCATGTTCAGTGTCAAATTTGATAGGAGCTCCTTGCAAGCAGGTACAGATTAGGGCTAACCATATCCATTGGATGCAGGCTCAGCTATGGAGCGCTTTTTCAAATGCTCTTTCAAAGCCATCAATCTTTCTCAAGAGGTAAGGATAGATTTTTTGGCAATTTAAAATGTGAGGTTTTTTTCTGTTTTCTTTCTCTTTCTCACTTATCAGACTTCAGTTTGATGAAATATCACAAAAAAACATTCTGAATTTGTCACTGGTGTCTGTTTTTGCCAGTGACTACAAAGTAAAGACTGTTTCTCCAATTACTTTTCCCAAACTTCCTTCAGTTGTTGGAACCAAACCAGAGCTGACCTTCTTTAATGACAGAAGACGCCCTACTGTCTCTAGGAAAGAGCGGACCAAACAAAAAGGAAGCATCATTTCAGTTTTGTTAGCTCAGTTTCAGTGCTGACCTGACCATATTATTTATGGATAGACGAGGATTAAGTTTGGAAAGGAAGAGTATGATTTTTGGATAATATATAGTATAAATACCATAGTGATAGAAATCTATCTCATGTTTTCTTTCATCAGCAGAATATTTAATTGAAGAGGAGAAATGTTTTACTTCTGCTTTTGGTGTGAGCAGTGTAGAACAAAGATTTCCACTGATGTTTTTCCACTGGTTAATAGGCTCCGTCTTCTCTTGCTGAAGATATGAGTAGTGGGGCACGTAGGTGTCTGCTCAGCCATGTTCTTTTTATTGTTTCATATGCTCACTCCTGTTTACCCAGCTTTTATAGCTATATCCTCTCCGAGTCTTTGGCAGCATGCTTCCTGGGATAGGGGCTATCTTAGTTCCTCATCTGCTGCAAAGTGAGGTTGTAAGGGATTCCTAGTTCCTCCTGGACAGCAGTAATAATACACAAACCAGTGATTACAGTTCTTCCTCGCATCACATGGCTGCATTTTCTTTTCAACCACCTGCTACTAGGGTAGCTCAATGTCAGCAGTTGTTTCCTGGATAAGCATTTTGCTTCAAGAGCTAAAAAACAATAGGATCTTCAGAGAGATTCAAGAACCAGAAGAGACCCATGAATCTTCCTCCCAGGACACACAATTTCAAGCAAAATAATAATGTGTCCTGTCATTTACCCAGGAAAAAAGCTCTCATCAAAGCTGTTTTTGTTTGGTGTCCACAATGCTGCTTGGTTTGGCAGTTCCTTTGGGGTGATGCACTCTTCTGTTAGAGTACAAAAAGGCTGTTCAGCATCTGCCAGTTTTAGAGGCTGGGATTGAGAGGATCTTCCGCTGAGGATTTAATGCTGGACTCTTTCCATATTTTGCTGCAAGGAGGTAAAATTCTGTGAACATTGCAGGTTGCTCCCTGCAAATCAATGGGCCAATTTCCTGGAGTAAGTTGCCACTCCATCACCTCCCATCACCGCTGAAATCGGTGGTGATGGGAGGCGATGAGGAATGTTCTGCATTTTAAAGAAAATGGCTCAATGGGAAGAAAGGGAGAGCAAAACTTGAATTGGGGGGGACTGAGGACAAAATGAGAAGAGGGAAACAGCTAAGAAGTTTTTAGGGGTTCTGCATAGAGCCTTCCTTCCAGTCATCCAGAATTCAGAGGGGCCCAAATCGCAAGAGCTGGGCTGAAGGGGCCAGTGAAGTACGAACACTTGGAGAAAAGCTGCAGCAGCAGCAGTGATTGCTGTGCTGGGAGCAAGGTGGAGAGAAACATGTGTGAGGGTGAAAGAGGACTAAACTAAACATATTGTTATTCTTGAGAGGGACAGGGGTTTTTAGAAGAATTGGCCAGTTTATGCGAAGTAGGCCACCATCAATGCTAGGACGAAAGGGGACAAGCCACATGTGCTGGCTGTAGCTAACAGGAGCATGCTGCTGTCTCTTGCCCTCCACTAGCTTCCCAAGAGCAAAATTTGGCAAGTCCTTAGCATCAGTGGCTCTGAAGAAGGCGGAGGAGCTTGTGGGGCTTGAATGAGCTAGAAGAGAGCTGGATTTCTCCAGTCTTGGAAACGACCTTTTGAATCAGACATGAGGAGCTCTGGCCACAGGTCGCCCTTGTCTCCGCCAGCTCAGTGCTCTGTGTGACCCTGTATGCACTATGCAGCTGGTGGGAAGATCACCGTCCTCTTTGAGGATCAGTACACTTCTGTCTCACGCTTGATACTAGATCTTAGCAAAGCCCAAACAGGCAGCTGGTTGCTAGGCTTCAGGCTCACGTTGCTGCATTTAATGAGCTGAGAAGCAAATCTCCAGCAGAATGGGTTTAAAAGGCAGAGATGCTTTGAAAAACATGAGTATAAAGTCATATCATGAAGTTCTCCCAGTAACATCGAGGTCAGAATGCTGGGCACTTTCAGCAGCTTGAAGCACTGCATTTCTGTTCCACAGGAAATTTTGATACCATTTATTTTTTTCTGAATCAGTACCAAACCAAAAAGAGCATTCAAGATTTTTTTGTAAAAACATTCTTGGGGATGGGGAAGATTTGGGCCAGTTATGTTAAAATTTTTTTCCAAGCTGGGTTTTTCATATTAACTTTGTATCAAATGAACCCAATACAAAATGTTATATTGTAAAATAATGGGTTAAAAAATCAACATAAAAAGTTGTTTCAAAATGGAAAAAGCATTCTATTTGCTCCATATGAATTTAAGAAGTGCTTGTTTTCTCATGTAAAAATGTTTACATTTTGCCCAAGTTGACATTTCTTGAAGAAAGTTTTGATTTTGGTGAAGTGACATGGCCTATCAGAAAAAGTTCAAACGGCATTATTTTACTAGACATTTTCTTGCTTCCTGCTAATAAATTCATCATAAAGCTTGAGAATCTACCTAGGTTCTTTCTGATATGTATATCATTACTGGTAAATTCTCAGTGAAACTTCACATCTTTTTTAACTTTTGGGGTAAGGCTAACTTGAATTCATTTCCTATCCTGGAGATGTTTTACTAACAGAAGTGAAAAGTAGAAAAATATGCATGTACCATGTTCACTGACAGTTTGTTGAATTAGGAGGTTAGGTTTTTGCCTAACCTTTCTGAGTATGAGAAGAGTTTAAGGTTTTCAGCCA
This sequence comes from Apteryx mantelli, assembly GCF_036417845.1. NCBI lineage: Eukaryota > Metazoa > Chordata > Aves > Apterygiformes > Apterygidae > Apteryx > Apteryx mantelli. The sequence goes on along the minus strand of NC_089980.1, from coordinate 18,225,558 downwards.
CAAAAATAGAATATAGACAAAACCATTCAGACAGAAAATTGTTACTGTGTGTGAAGAAAGCAGCCTATTTCTTCAGACATCTTTGGAGATAAACTGAGCCCCATTGTTAATATCCTGTCCGTGTTTCCAGCTCTTTCAATGTGAAATCCAATAAATACTGAGAAGAATTTAGCCCAGAACAAACAACTGCCATGAAAAATTAGAATTTTTGTATCTAATTACTTTGTAGCTAGCAATTAAAAAAACCGGAAGCTTCATTGCTTTTGTCCTTGTGAACACTTTTGTTAACAGCATTTTAGCCTTCACAGTGTTTTTTTTTTCTCTGTATAATTTATGTTTTATCCTCTTCTGTGCAGTTCTTTGTTTCCACCTGTCATTAGGAAGAGACAATTCAGTTCAGCAGTATACTTTCAGATAAAAGTATTATCTCAAAAACACTGCAGTAAGATCGGTGTCCTGAGATCTTTAGTCAATATTCATTTTAAGCTTTTAGCTCAGAATGTATTTTTACTTGCTAGTGGTGAGCTAGTGTCTGCTCAAACTAGCTAAAAGGCCAAAACTTGTCCACAAACCTGATCTGTTTGAGAAGCCCTTCCAAAGAAAACAAAAATTTGGCATACTGAGCTTGTGCTGCCAAGTTGGGGGAAAAAAAAGGTTCGTCAAAACAATTGTATTTTTATGAAGCAACAAGAACGCTCACTCGGTTCCTATGATGTTACTTTGCCAAACAAACTCCAGCTCTTCTTGAGAAATGAACTGTGAAGGAGCAGGAGAGCAGGCTTGTCAGCACAATAGCTATATCCTGGTTTTATCCTCTTACTCGTACCATTTAGCCACACGATTTCTAAGACGGGCAACAGGTATTTCATCTTTTCTCCCTGTATCTCCCATGGCTGACATGGAGAGATGAATTAGTAACTTTTCACAGTTTGCTACCTTTTTTTGCCCTTTCTGCCCTCTTTCCGCTTCATAACATTGTTTTCGCCTGGTTTTCACCATGGTATAAATATTCCATTAAAGCAAAGGGGCTGGCAGTTTCTGAAAGCAGATTCCTTTTAGAGATGTCAGGAAATAACTGTGTTTGGGGCCAGACCACTGAAAGCAGCTTGCATGTATGGTTTGTTTTAGGAGGTAGAAGATAATAGTGCACACAAATAACAACACTCATTGGAATCAACAGAGCTGGCGAGTCAGTACGACCAATACCTGCTATTTGTACCAGCAGTCTCTTCCAGATCATCTTTCCTCGCAGGGAAACAGTGAGGAAACTTGCAGTCTTTTAACCATCGTCCCAGTTTTGTCCTGCTCGTGATTTCTCTCCATACTGTTTTACATCTGCAATGAAGCTCACCCTGGCTCAACTGTGAGGGTTTTTCTATTCATGTTGCTAAAAGCACATGTACCGTATTGAAGGGTATGAAAGGGGAGGTAGTGACAGGCCCTTTCCTTTTCCAGTACATCCATGCCAGCTCATAGCTAGGGAAGTCTATATCTGGACTAAGTCCAGATCTTGTTTGTTTCCCCTGACCAGCATAACGCATTCCCTACAGTCTCCGCTGCTGAGCTGTCTTGCGTGAAGTGCCTTCCTTCCCAAAACAGGTTCTGCTTGCTGATTCCAGATCAATCAGAGAGTATCAAAAAGATGTGCCAGTCTCCCATCTAACAAGCCTGCTGCTTTTTTTGCCTCTACAGATCCCTGTTGGCACTGAGATTGAAGGGATGAATATCCTGGGACTGGTGCTGTTTGCTCTGGTTCTAGGAGTGGCACTGAAAAAGCTTGGCCGGGAAGGGGAAGATCTGATTCGCTTCTTTAATTCATTCAATGAGGCAACTATGGTCTTGGTTTCCTGGATTATGTGGTAAGTGTATGAGTGCAGACACACCTGTGGTAGAATAATAGTGTCCAGCTCAGGAATCTTGCCCTTTATCTGCTTGTGGATTTTCCATACCACATCCCTCATCATAGCAAAAGCAAATGTTATAATGTCACTCTATGGGGTCTTTTCTTCTTCCTTGTAACCTACAGTTAGAATGATACCTAAGGTGTCAGTCTGGAATGTATCAGATAAGTGCTTAGAAATACTCTCAAGGACTCCATTTTGATTAATTAAAGAAAAGAAGGCTTTCTATTTCAAAGCATCAGAAGCCCATGGCCAGGTGCCATCATATGCCTAATTTATTCTGTCTCAGTTACTGGGCTGGCATGAGTAAATGAGGTGTGAGCCAGTGAAGAATATGGTCATTTAAAAGCCCAGGATGTTTGTGCTTGGCATGCACCTGCAAATGTGGTGCATAACTAAAATCATACTTGTAGGTTCATGCCTTGATTTTTTTGTTGCCCAAAAAGTTACATGTACTTACCTGAAAGATACCCAAGGAGATCAGAAGATAGCCCACTTGCTGTTACTTGGCTTGAGGTATCCTGTTGAGTGCATGAATACAGAACCCATCTATCACTTGTGTCAAAGGATGACTGAAAACCTAAGTCCCTCTGCACAGAAGGAGGGGACAGTCATCCTACTGCAGGGATATGGTCTCCATCCTCCTGCAACAAAAGTGCTGCCTGTTGAGTGTTTTGCCACTGTTATCAGCAGAGCCTGAGTTTCACGGTGGATCTTTAAATCTCTGTTCCTATTCAAAAATCTCTTCCATTTTCTTCAGTGAAGCAGGAACCAGTGTTACCAGCACAGAGATTAGCTGTTTATCATAGTACCTGCTTTTCCAGAGAAACTTCTCTCTTCCATTTCCTTTCCATGAGGTTAGGAATTTTCTAAGATTCATTGTTTATTTTGCCTCCTGCATCTTCATGAGCAAATCCATCATTTCACTCCTGTCGCTGAAGTCCAGACATGTTTATGTGATGAATGTTGCCCTGGCTGATCTCACGAAGCCTTTGGCACTCAGCAAAATCATGGGGTGCACTGAACATTCTCACTAGGCAAGAGACCAGCATGGAGGAGACAGGCACCTCCAAAGAGCAGTTCTGGCCACCTAAGCTCTGGAGTGTGACCAGGCTGCTGACTAAGTTTTATTCACTTGATGGGATTGAGTCTAGGCCTCAAAGCAAAAGTGTGTCTGTTCTTGTTCAGCTGGAGTGGTCTAGGTTCCTGCTTTGAGACCAATAACACTAATATCTTACATGCAAAAATAAAAACAGTCTTAAGGACAGTCTCTGTCTCTTTTCAAAGCTATGTGCTTGCCTTAACAAAAGTATGTTTTCTTCCCTCATTTTGCATTTTTTATTCTTGCTATTTTCCCCTCCCTGTAAGAAGCATAAAGATTTTAACAAAACACCTGATTTTACCAGGCAAGTCTGTGTTAGTTACTGTCATAAGGGATTGAAAAATTCAAAGTCTAAAAGCGGCTTAAGTCTTTTACTCTTGAGTGTAATTCCTGAGACACCGAATACTGATAAGCGGCAGTTCTTGTATTCAGCTGATTACGGTGCTAACACTTCGAGCCAATTGGTTGATGTATAATCCTTTTTTTGTGGATTATCAGGACCACAGCTGACTCTGACACCGTGGTGCACCATAGTCCTTAGTTCTTCTCTTTCTTTCCTTAAAACTCTTGTGTCATCCTGATACTTATCCAAAACTTGCCAAGCCACCTGTACATCCCAAAGGATAGTTTGGAGTAGGTCCAATTGAGACAGCTCGAGCTTTATCTAGCTCTGCTCAGCAGCCTCTCTTGTATTCAGAAGCACTTAGGCCTTAATTTCCAGCTTCTTCCACTCCAGCCTCCCCCTTCAAAGGGAGGGATCCAGTCTCAGCTCTGAGTCCAGGGTTCACATTTGCAGAGCTTGTACAGGACTGGGGCTCCCATAGACCTTGCTAATTGGGATGCTCAGAAACGTAGGTCAAAGGCAGCATGTCGGAGAACTGGCAGAAGTTGTGTGAGGAAGGTTCAGCAAGCCCCCACCCTCCACCCAGAGATATGGCCAAGGGGGGCAAGAGAAGGGATGCTCATGTTGAGCTGAGATGTGGAGAGCGAAGGAGCCACAGAACTGCTGGGGGAAAAGCAGGCTAGGAAGAGGTGGGTGATACTTAAGGAAATCTTAAGTCTTGCACACGTTTCCAAACCTTTGCATGCTTAACCAAACCTTCTGAAGTTTGTTCTGACTCCACAAATCAGCCTCACCGAACACAGGCACAATGGGCTGGAGGGGAGAGTGAGATAAAAGCATTATGCCTGAGATGTGCAGGCAAATCTTTGCAGCCACAGATCTGCAGCCACACATGTGGCTGAAGCAGGGTTTTGGAGAGCTGGGTGACCTTTTGGTATTTCCTAATCTTTGAAGTAGCCATGAATAAGAGCATGGACAGCGTCAGCTTCAGACGCAGACTTCCCAAGTGCAGCTTTGGAGGAACTGGATCGAGGCCTGAAGTGATTCCTAAAGTTGGTTTAGTGGCTGTTATGCTGCAGGTGCAAGGGCAATTCTGTCTCTTCAGGGTGTGAAGAGAAGTCTCTTCAGAGTGTGAAGAACACACTCAGGTGTGCTAGTGTGGCTGGACGTGGGTTTGGGGCTCATGTGTGGCATTTCCCCCTTGAGCAGCTCCAAATGTTCCTGACAAGGGGAACTCCAAACAAACGCTGACGTCTTGAGACATGTGTTTCTAGATAGGAGACGTGGGAATGTATGTGGCTGTTGGTTTGAGGGAGGCTCTGGAAGCTCAGTCACTCAACTTAATCTTTTGCAGGCAAATAGCAGAGTTATTTGCTTGCTTTGGCATGTGCATTAGCAGCCTTTAGTGGAGCTCTTTGCCACTGATACGGTTATAGCTTTTTCTTTCCTACACAGAATGTGTTGGCATCAAGTATGTCTGCCATTTTAGTGACCTAACTTCATACTTCTGCTGGTGCTCCCAAATTCTGTAATGCCCCATTCTTCAATACCTTTCTCAGCTCCGCTGGCATGATATTGCTCCTTTTTCTTTCCTATGATCAGCCTTCCCTTCAGCAGTGACCTACTTAGCATTGGGTCTTCGCCCACCCTCCTCCCTGACAGACTAAAACTCTGTGCAAATGTCTTCTCCTGATAGCTTCTGCCAACGTTTCAACTCCCAGTTTGGCATCCTTCCTGCGATTTCCTAGAGGTCTCTTTGAGAGCATAGGTCAGTGGGAGGTTTTTCAGTTTGACAACTTGCCTTCCACCAAGTAAGAGTTGTGTAAGAGGGGCCTTGCAAATTTGTTTAACCTGAGTGTGTGGTGAATAAAGTGCTAGCCCTTCAGTAGGAGTGGCATATTCTTTAGAAGAACGTAATCTGTAGCAAAAAAAGCAGCATGTTTTTCATGGCTTGTTTTTTGTACTTAATGACAGACCGTAATTCTTTACACAGGTACGTACCTATTGGCATTATGTTCCTTGTTGGGAGCAAGATTGTGGAAATGGAAGATATTGTACTTTTGGTGACCAGTCTGGGAAAATACATCTTCGCCTCTATTCTGGGCCACTTCATCCATGGAGGAATCATTCTGCCACTTATTTATTTTGCATCCACACGCCAAAATCCTTATCGCTTTCTCTTAGGACTTATCACACCACTTGCCACTGCTTTTGCCACTTGCTCCAGGTGAGCTTCTGTGCTTCTTTTGGGAATATAGTCTGGTTGTATTCATGATTGTAAACTGTTTGCATCCTAACACCACACTGTGATGAGTTTTAGGTCCAAATATTTCTGAGATTGTAAAGAGAGACTTCTGAGCATACAGAGTCTCACTGCTATCAGCAGCCTGCTACACCAGAAATACTGATATTTAGCTATTGAAAATGATCCTCAAAATATGGGGGCTATAGCATGATGCTGAGTTGGAAGTTTTTCATGGGAAGAGTGAAAGTGTTTTCCTTAAAAAGATCCTGCTGGTTGTCCTTTCAATTTTAAGTAACAAATGAAGGTCAGTAGCAAGGGATTTTGTCTTGAGAAGTTTATTTCTCCAAGTTCAAGGGGATCTGGAACAAGTTTAGACTGATTTTGCAGGAGCAAAGCAAATTTATTAGCTAGCGTAACATGACAGTGTGTTACTGATTTCAAGGATCTGGTCTGATTGGCTCTTATTTCTCATAACCAAGGATTGCCAAGCTATCAGGCATGTCATTTACACTTTTCCTAAGCGGCAAGCTTCTTATTAGTGATCACAACAGTATAAAATCCTTCCAGATCATCTCCAAAAAGTGTAGATGTGTGACTGTCACAGGAGCTGAATTAAACATGTAGTAGTAGAGAATTTATGAATAAATCCATATAATTTATAACGCAAGAAATAAATCCAACAGTGAATTTTGATTTGTCTATTGTTTTGAAAAGGTAATAGTACATCAGTAAGAAGAGATTGTTGTACTTGCTGTGTTTATATTTGCATCTATTGTAGTACATTTATGTTTTGAAGCTCCATCATTCCAAAGCCCTGTTACACTGCATACTGAGCTAAGTCATGAGTTCTTGCCCCTGGGAGATTAGAGTCCTTATCAGCTATTTCTGGGTGTAAGCAGATTATTAAATACTGCTGCTCAAGGGGCAATACCAACAAGGGGGGACACTGCCATTGTGACAGGAAGGAACTGCAGAATGGCATCATCTTCATGATAGTCTTGTCTGGGATTGCATGCTGCAGTGTGTTAGAAACATGACAGCCATGAGACAATGACTTTCCATTCAGCACAGTCTAATGCTTTGTGACTGGTTTTCCCTCTTCTCTGTTTCTAGCTCGGCCACTCTCCCATCAATGATCAAATGTATTGAGGAAAACAATGGAGTCGACAAGAGGATCAGCAGGTTTATCCTTCCTATTGGGGCAACTGTGAACATGGATGGAGCTGCTATTTTTCAGTGCATGGCAGCTGTGTTTATTGCTCAGCTGAACAATGTCGACCTCAACGCTGGGCAGATCTTCACTATTCTGTAAGTTGCTTGCTATTGCAGCCACATCCTTCTGGCCCCCAGGCACATTAAAGCCTGTGGTCTCTCTGCTAATAGCTAGCAGTTTGCATTCCACATCTCTGACCTAAAGCTTGCAAGCTGCTATGAAACATAATTATAGGGTGATTAAGGCATGGAGTCTTTCAAGCTTTATAAGATTTGCCAGAATCTCAATTTAATAAAAGGTGGAACCTGGGAGGGGTAACTGAATTATGAACAGGCTTTGAGTTGTTTAAAGCTTTTCCTCACACGAAATTCCTCTCCCTCCTTAAGGACCTCTCTCCCCTCCTCTTGCCACTGAGCTGGGTAATTGTGGCATGCTGCTCTACCCATAAAGCTGACCTGACTTCCCCTCTGGATGACTTAGAAAATACTTTTGCTAACTCCCCAGCTCCTTATGTATCAATTTCATACTCATGACATTGCCCCTGCTTACCTCTGCCTCTCCTGTCTTCGTATCACCAATTTCCCATTATCACCCCCCTCCTAATTGTTATGCTTTGCCTCATTATCCCCTCCACCATCCTGCATTGGCAGGCAGGAAAGAATTTGCTTGGGAAGCAAATGATCTGTGTGTCCCTCACTGTAGAGTTTGTTGAGGATTCCTGTGGTGGGGAAATGTGTGCTGTAACTGTAGAAAAGAAGCACTACAGAACTCATGCTAACTGGGTTCGCAAATTCACTTGCAGTGTGACAGCCACTGCATCCAGCGTGGGTGCAGCAGGTGTCCCGGCTGGAGGAGTCCTCACCATCGCTATCATCCTGGAGGCTATTGGACTTCCGACCAACGATCTCTCCTTGATATTAGCGGTGGACTGGATTGTGTAAGTACCTTAGGCCATACATATCTGCTGTTGGATGACATATTTAATGTTCAGGTAGAAACCTGGTGCAGCGTAGTCAAAGTAGCATAGCATAAAATAAAAACCTACAAGGTGTGGCTGTCTACAGGACAGGAAATTCATGGCAGGTGATAGAAAGCAATGGAGAGGGAGGTCCCTTTTCAATCAAAGAAGTTTGTATGCTAAAATTCCTCTTTGGCTTTTTTACCCAACCTTTATAGAAACAGATTTCTCCCTGGTTTTGGTTCACTTCAGAAGAATAGTTAAAAGTTTGTGCAAGAAGGTATTGATGTTGCTGAAAATTAGATGGACACTAGGGGGAAGGGAAGGAAAAGTAAACTGAGTCTGAATAGATGGAGAAAGCTTTCTGGGAGTCAGATGTGTGAAGCAGTCTCCACCAGAAGCTGTTGGCAGCTATTTTCTGAACAACAAAAGCAAGGATGGTCAGAGCACCGAAGCACCAGGGTGAACTGCCCTCCATTGCGAGAGCAGGGGCACAGAGGTCATTCAGCAATCATCACAGCTGTGGGCAGTGTCACAGCCAGAAAGGTGCTTCTGGGAACCACAAGTTAGGTACACATATTACCACATTCCCTTTTCCTGTTCTGGGAAAGAGCTAAGAGGTCAGACCTTTGCTCAGTTCCTTCTCTCCTTTCACCAAGAACCATTTCCATTCTTGAAACATGAGAGATTATCCCTTGCCCAATTCTGTTTGGAAGAATTTATCCCACCACTCAGCCTGGTTATGTCCTTGTTTAATCCTAAATTTGCCTTCTGTACCACCACCTAAATGAAATTAGGGAAGGGTTAGAAAATTTGTTTTGCATTAAGTATTGGGGACCCAAGTGTATGGAAAGTGTAAATGCTACATGCAGATGATTTCTTATTGCTTGAATGAGCTCTGTGGAAGTGGGTCTCTCAGCTTTTCCTCTCAAACAAACCTGTTTGTGTCTGCTCTTCTTTAAATACTAGAATATCAAACTGGAAGGACTTATCTGAGCAGTCGTGAATTACAGCACAGCTGAATGTTTAGCCTCTTTCTGCCCTCAAATCTTAATGCCTAATTTCAGTGGTCCAGAAAGCCTAACTTTAATGCTTACACTTTAAAAGCTAGTGAAATAAACATGATCAGATAGCTTAAACACAGTATCTGCTTTCAAGACACCTGGTTGGAGGTGAGTGGTGGGCTGGAACCACTGGTTAGTGAGGGTCAAATGACCTGAATCCCACTGTTAGCCCTACGCCTGTTTTTTCCAGCTGGCAGGTTTCTGGGTAGTTCCTGGTTTAGATTTTACATAATCCCTCTGAATTGCTCTTTGGAAGCAACAGACTTGCTGTACGGATGGGCTAGTCACACAGAAGACATGGAAATTAGGATGTCTGAGGGCAGTCTTGAATTCCCAAGGCTGGGGAAGACAGCAACTGTGTTACCTCCTCCCTCCCCACACACGCATCTGTGGAGCATGAACACATTTGTACAGCTTTATTAGGACCACTGAGCTCTTCTTTGCTGCCACCGCCTGGGGGGAACCAGCCACCTCCAAAGGATAAGAGAGACAGGCAAAGAAGTGGCTAGCCCTTTCATGTCCCACCTTCCTGAGGGATTACAGTAGTAGCTGTGCTTTCCACAAGCTATGTTTGGAGGTGCCTGGAGGCATGAGTGAAAAGCTTGTTGCTCCTTTCGCTCTGGCCTACGCTCAGTCTGTGTCGTGCAGGCTGCCTTCATTTCAAAATATGTAGTACCACACTTGGGGGTCAACGCTGTTGTTCTAGTTGAGGAACAAGTGGCTCTGGTTGAGCCTTGTGGTAATAAGAAGGGGGAAAAGGGAGGAAACAGTCCTGTGTCTTGTTTTAATGCCAGCCATTTAATTACCAAACAGAAACACAGTTACAAGGTAAGCATGTGTTGAAACTAGGCTGTGGAATTACTGAGGGAAGTCTCAAAATGCAGGTGAAGAAATTGTTCGTCTTTATGAGGAACCTCCTTCATTAAGTCCTGGGCCGCACTATTCTTGTGTTGCATGACCAAAGAATAGGACAGGTGCTACAAGCAAGAAACAGTCATTCTGCCTAATTTTGGACACCTTAAATAGATGTTTGAGTTAAGAGACAAGTCTTTCTAAGCTCCCTAAATAGTTAAAAAGGAGAGATTGTTTCTCTGAGTCACCTTCTGGATAAGCCCAAATTAAGTTCCTACTGTGAACTCATATTTGAAACGTGCTGGCCTGGGAAAAGGGAGAGAGGTGGACTGGGAAAAGAAGGATGTCTGAGAGCATAGTACCATTGCAGTGAACTTCTGAGAGACCAGAACCAGTTGACAGTAATGGTTGAACCCACCTTAAACCAACTTCAGTGCGTATTTGTGATGATACTGGTATGGAAAATAGTTATGATAATATGTCCCTTCTCTAACTCTACTGATGTTAGTGAACAAACAGTGGGGATGGATTTCGCTCCACATACTGTGTTTTAACTCTCTTAAATTAAAAGGCCACTGTTCTGCTCTTTTTTTTTAATCTTAACCAGGGACCGAACCACCACAGTTGTGAATGTGGAAGGGGATGCCCTAGGAGCAGGTATCCTTCATTATCTGAATGAAAAAGCAAAGAAAGAAAAAGAACAGGAATTAAAGGAAGTCAACGTAGAAGCAGTTCCCAACAGCAAGTCTGAAGGGGAAACGTCACCTTTGGTAACTCACAAAAATCAAGTCTCCAACACAACCAGCACAGCAGACCCCGAATCCAAGGAATCAGTATTGTGAACTAGAGGGAGTTCGTCAGCATGCATCCTAGAGGTGGACCGGCGACTTGTTAACACACCTAGACGTTTGCAGTGCTAACAAGGGCTGGATGGCTCTTAAAAGATTTCTGTTCCAGTCTGTTTTGAAACACACTGATCTGGGGAGGGGGAGGGAGGTGGGTTGCAGGGGGGGAAAGGGCAGTGAGAAAAAACACTTGCTTTATAATAATATTTTGATAGTTCATATGTATACATGTATATATGTGTTGCATGTACACACACACATATACATGTATGTGAAAACAATGCCATTGAGACTTCTGGTTTAACAAGAGATCTGTTACTAAAGGCCCATATGGGTAGGAAATGGGGAAGCAGACTAACCCAGTAAAGTGCTGGTTGTAGGAGAAAATTAGTAGACTTACTGTGCTGCTGTTTGGATGGAGATATGGTCTAGAGACTCCAAAGTGGGTGAGAATGTTGCTTAGATTTAGTTTCTTGCCTGGAAACACTTGCTGGCAACTTCATAAACAATACGAAGCAACATTTTTCTCCCACTTCCCTTCCTCTCCTGTTCTCCTGTCCCATAAAAACAGCACATGTATGCTGAAAACTAGCTTTTTTTATTTTTTTAGTTTCATGTTTCAATTAGTAGCTTATGGGGGTCTGATCCTTGTTCCATTCCCCCAGTTCATTGCAGCTCATAGCGGCTTTCCTGCCTTTTGGTGAGTAACTCCCAAATTATAGGACCAGACAAAGAAGATCTCAGTGAAGATCAAAGACCATTTTTCTCCTTCACTCTAACCAAGCAATTGAGCAAAAAATTCAGAGGAAACACAAATTTTGTTAAAGTTATCCCTCCTGGGCCAAAAAAAATATGGAGTCTGTTCCAGCTCAGATCTGTCTGAATGACACTTGCCTGTGACAACATCAAGGAACTAAGTCAGTTCCCTTCATGAAAACACACATACTCCTTTGCTAGCACACCTTGTCCTGTTCGTGTTTGTTTAATGGGTCAGTCCAAACAAATTAAGTCATATCCCTTTCCCAGCAAACTTGAACAGGGGAGGAAAAAATCCGAATGCACAACATGTGGGAACTGACAACAGGCAAGTCTAATTGTTGGCTCAAAAGGAGAAGAAAGGTGAGTTTCTAATCCCATGTAGTTCAGTGATCTCTGGGTTTTGGGACAGCTGTATACCTGTTCCTGTTAGGAGCTTGGTCCTGCTTTAAGTGTCCTTCTGGCAGTAGCTCACATTTAATAATTCTGGGTGGTGCTGGGCCAGGGTAGTGCTTGCAGATGGTGACCTTTGCTTTAGGTTGAGCCAAACGCTTCTGGATTCTGACTCCACCTTTTTTCCTTTACCACATACATCCTGAATTTGCACCCCAAACATGATCAAAGTCCAGCAAACTCACTGCAAAGCTCCTGTTGTTTTCTCTTGGCTTTTTGGACAGCAAATAGTTACAAAACGAATACTGTGCAAGTGCAAAGGCTTGCCTGGACTTGCGACTCTTTTTCTTGGCTAGTTTAGTAAGATGAGTGCATATGGTCAGTCTCCACACTGTTAACTCAGCAAAATATATTTACACTTAGCTTCGATAAAAAGTAATGACAAGTCTCCCCTTTTCTTTCTCCTCTCTTGCTTCAGAGGAAGTTATCTTGGAAAGATATCCAGTTGCTGATGTTTATGTTCATGGCACTAGGAAGAGGCAGTTCCAATTTTCATAGCAGCAGCAGCCTTCATTTGCAAAGCATCTTTCCTGGTAATGGAACAATTTTTTCCTGGTAAAGGAAGAATTTTGCAAAAAGACACTCAGAATGAGATGTAGCCACCTCTGAGAGAAAAAACAGTGAGTGCGTCATTACCGGCCGTTTAATTGTGTGCAGCAGGGCTACACAAACAATCAAGATAGGAAAGGATTAGTCAGTCCACTGCAAAACTGCAGGTGGAGGTTTTTTTAACTGGTTTATTTATGTCCAGGTCCACAAAATTTGGACATTCCTTGGCTCATCTTAAAAATCTGAGACAAACACAGTTCTCTAGGGACATTCTTTGCCCGGTATTTATTATTTCATTTTCTAGCAGATCAAAACCCACTGCAACTTTGCATTTGCTCCCATTAGAATCCTCCTGACTCCTCTCAGGAAACCAGAAGCGCACTTTGTAGCTGGTCATAAAAGTCAACAAATAAGAGATGTTTTGAAAAACTTTGATGTTTGAAGAAATGGGTCTCAACAGAACCTTCTGGTTTTTTAAACAAACATAAATATTTCATGGATGCCTCAAGGGAGCTGAAAATCACTACTGTTCTCTGTGGGCTGAGTTCTGTAGTTGTGTTTTGTCTCCCACCAGGCATTTAGCCCTCCAGTCTCTGATGTTCTCCCTCACCACAACACATGCAGTCCCGGCCAGCTCATGAGAGCAGGCAGTGAGAGCACCGAAATGACAGTTCCCATGAAGAATCACAGCAGTGTTTCAGAGCAGAACATTTCCTGATTTTGATTTTTCACCCCAAAGTTGACACTGCTCACAGGTAAAAGTATCGATCCCCAAAACTGGGGTTCCTCACAGACAGCAATGCCCTGTTGTTTTTTCTTGCCTGTGGTGCTCCAGCTTGGTTGTGCCTCTTCCCTGTAGCAGCTAGGCTAGGCTATGAGGCATTCTTCCTGGCAGCAGATTCCAGGGAATTGTAAAGTGAAACCGATACCTCGGAGTCTTTTTAATGTTTTCTGATAGCAATGCAAAAGCACAGGTCTCTGCTGAAAAATACCTCCCCAGTTTCCACTAGTGGGTTGCCATGTTTTGCATCATTGTGAATGTCAAGGTAATTTTAAGATGTAGTCCCATGTCAAGCTTGTTCCAGTGGTCAGATTCAAAGAGGTCAAATCATTACTGTAGCTGGAAAGAAGGAAATCTAACACTCCTTCTCCTGGAAACAGGTGTCATAGGGCTTTTATGGACCATGAGCATTCAGGACCAGTCTTCTTAACTTACCAGAAATCTGTAATCTTACGGTACCTCTATTTTAGGCTTATAATGATGCCACTTGTTTTGGTGTTCACACATAGCAAGAGGTACCCAGAGGTTCCATGGAAGCAGGGTAATTACTGCTTGTCAGAGTATCTTCTTTGTCTTTTCTGTATCATCTGTGTCACAAGATACGTTTCTTGTTTTTCTGTAATGCTAGTGTCCTTAAGATGGTCATGCCACATCTTCTCCATCTCCATGGGCTCTCTATCTGGCTTCTGCTTTTTTTTTTAAAGTACAAATGTAAAACATCAAATATTACGCTCTCATGAACTGTAAAAATGTTGGTACGTTCTAACAGCTGCCCTTGTAGCAATGTGAGTCCTCATCGAAAGCCCAGTGAAACTGGTAGAAAACTTGCCATTTGCTTCAAGGGGTCAAGGTCTTCAGGTAAGGTTGTTGGGAGTGAAATGAAAGGGCTGTTGAAGGATGTGCATTTTTCTCACTCTGTGCTGTTCAGATGCAGTCCTTGACCTGCAGTGCAATGTGTTACACTGAGAACTTCCTATTTCAGATCCCCATGCAGCCTCTTGCCAAGAGACTGAAAGCTGACTAAGAAGGTGCTCAGCAGCAGTGCAGGTGCAGCCAGTGGTACCTGCTCTGCTCTTACCCAGGCACTCCATGAATCTGGTGCCACATGGTACTTAATGCAATGTCTCTTTGACTGGATGTATGTTTGAGTTCTCCCAACTTGACTGTAAAATGGAAACCTCTTCCATCAGTTGCCTTTTCTTTCAGGAGGAAATAAATTCCATCTAGGAAATACCATTTTTCTTTTTGGTTTTAGTCTTTGCTTTGGAAGGGACAAATGCTCTTCGTCCCTTCTGGGGTTCTCTCTAAGGTATCCACATCCCCTGGGGACACTGGGCTGCTGTTGCCTTTCCTGCCCCAGCTTCCTTTTGTTTCCTTTTTAGGTTTCCTATGGGTTTATATCTTGGGTCCAAGCGTGAATTCCTACTAATTCTTTCCCTTTTTAAGGGATGTTTCTCACATGCATTCTCTGATGTAAGCTAATGTGGGGGAGCTCCAGTCACATCCTTGCATAGCAAGAAGGGTACTGCTGGCATCTCCTTCCTCTGTGTAGACTTTCGCTTGTATGAAATGTTTTGTATGCTACCATCATGGAGGTCTCTATGCTGCACAGGTGAAATGGGACTGAAAAAGAACAGTGGATTCTAGTGTTATTAGTCAGAAGGGGAGGATACACACCCAGAGCAATCCTGTGGTCACAGAAACCTCCTCTTCTTAGGAAAGCAGGCTGCAAACAGCTCGTGTCCAGTCTTCTAGTACTATGACTGATTTGGGGGAGATATGGGAATACAGAAGAGAAGGTAAGATAAGTCTTTGGCATACACCATCCCATTTTGTCTCCAGCATCATTTTTTTCTGCTTTTTTCTTCTTCAGGGAAGTTTCTTGGACTATTCTAGACCATCTTTTATTTCCTCTTCTCTAGGGCTGACTCTCCTCTCCATGCTTTATCCATCACTGCCTGATTTCATCCCACTTCCTGAAATGCCCAAGGCTGTTTTTACTTATCAGTGGCTCAGGCCTAAGTGGGAGGGTGGATGCTGAGCTTTGAGGGCCCCAGCTGGTCCTGGGGAATGTAATCGTCTGGTGATCTGTTTGCATTCTGCCTTGCTCCTGCCCTAGCTCACCGAGGGTTTGTGAAGCTTGGTAAGTTAATGAGTTGCTCTGAGGGTGCTAAGCAGCATTTCCGTTATCCTGAGAAAGGGGCTTGTTCTGCGCTGCGAGATGTGGCTATGGATGCCTGACAAGCTGTAGTGAGCAATGGAGGGTGCCAACACTTAACTGCTATTAGGGTCTTTTGAATAAAGACCCATTATTCCCAGGAAGTGATCTTCAGATGAGCCTCAGCTGGTGTGCTGGTAATTGCACTGCAAGATTCAGTAATTGCAAAGGACTTTAAACCCCTCTTGGGATGTCTCTTGCAGTCAGAACGGCTTTTGTCTTGAGAACAAACGAAGGCCAAATGTAAGACAGGGCTCTTCCTCCAGTGATGTGCCGAACAGCATTAGGCGCGTTGTGGGTACTTTACACGTAATGGAAACGTGGAGCCAGACAAAGTACCAAGTCAGCTGGTAAAACAACCTGTGCTTTCCCTTTTACTGGGCAGTCCTGATACTGCCTGTACAGACAATGCTCTGAGCTGGAAGGGCAGGAAGCTAGGAGAAGCATGCGTGAGGCAAGAAGGTTCTTATGTGCTTGCTCTGTCCCTATACTCTTCCCTGGGCATCTGCTGTGGCCACTGCCAGAGATGGATGTGATCCAGTAAGACCATTCTCATATGCATTTTCTCATGCATGTCTGTGTGTTTTACAGCAAGAGAAATTAAAACTGAGGCACTTAGGCTGCTGTTGAAGGGAGAGCTTCCTCTTTCAAGTCCCTGAGCCAGTCAAAGGCCCTGGTATCTTTGTGGCTGACCACCCTGCATACGTTGTAGGCTGTGTCCTTGAGGGCTTGCCTAAGGTACAAAAACACAGCTTCTTTCGGCAAAGATTAGTAGTGTTGGTGAACACTGCCGCTTTGGGGCTCTGCAGAAATGTGGGCTGAATCTTCATTCCTGATCCCCTGCTAGCACAGCACATTCCTGCAGCCCTCTGGAAAACAGCCTCCTGCTGGAATCCATCTTTCTTTCCCTGGAACCTCCCAAAGGAGTGAGCAATGGGCCTCAGGTAGGAAGTTGGAAGACCAAAGGACAAACTCTTACCAATAGAAAAATGTGACATCTTCACGGATCATAACTGGGCCATGGCAGTTCAGAGTCACTTGCAGACCTGCCTGCAGTGACTGATCCTGCGACTGATGAGCAACATAGAATGAGGCAGGTCACATAAATCCTGCACCTGTAAGTGCAGGTTACGGATACTCACCTGTCTGTCACAGGCAATAATGTGGAGGATGGTCAATCAACAGTGTTTGTAAAGCACCCTTAAGACACAGAGCACTAAATCTTAAATAATAATGAACAAAAATCTGAAAGCAATCAGATAATTAAAGTGTGTGTCATGAAGTCAGAGCTGCATTGTGCTAGGGTGTGAATGATTCCTTGTGTGACAGAAGAGAAGAGCGATCTGTTCAAATGTACATATTTGCTGGGCTAACTCTGGGGAAGAGCAAAAGCTAGTGTCAGAGTGGGCTGCATTTCCAAAAGGGGATGTGATTTGGTCAAGTAGAGGAGCACAGTGCCCTGTTAGATCTGCCTGATATATCTGAAGGAAGAGGTGGAAGTTAAGGTTGCAGGGGGAGCATCAGAGAGGACAGGGTAGGTGAGTGGATACGGAATAAGTTAAAACACTGAAGGAAGCATCTTCTTCTTGGCATTTTCTTGGGGGTAATGTCAGAGACTGCGTTTGTCTAGCATAGAGCAGCAATCATGCAAATCCCTGCCCATGACATTGGGCAGGGTTTGCAGGGAGAGGCAAGGACTGAGTGCTGTTTGCGAAGCACACTGTCACTGAGTGACAGCTAAGCACCCAGCACGCCAGGGAAAAAATGGTACAGTTCAGGATCAGGGATTGACCCACATTCCTCCGTGCAGAATAGCTGGGACAAATGCTCTTCAGCAAAATGCATGGTAGCTATTATTCTCCAAGGACAAAAAAGACCTTGTTATCTATGCAAGCAAATTGATGAAAGCCATGTTCACTTGCTGCTTCAGTTTCAGGGAGGAGAGAAAGGAGTAAGGCAAATGATCTTAATCTTTTTCCAACATTGGGCAACACATTGAGACAGCTGCCCCTGGGTATTTTAAGTCTGATGAAAACTGATCAAGAGCCTTACTTGGTTCCCATAGCTCTCTGTCTTCACATCTGAGCACCTGCTTGGGCAGTTAATATTCATACAGTATTCATTCTCCACTTGGGGTCTTTACAGACATTTGTGACTGACAGGCACCATTTCACAGATGCAGAAGTGAATCATACAGAGAAAGGTAAAAGGATGCTTTCTTGAGTGACATGAAGTCACCGAATAGGCTAGGACAGACATGAATCCTGAAACCAAGGCCATTGTTAGCTAATATCAGCCCCCTAAAAAATTAACGTCTGGGGTTATATAAATATATTTAAGTATTGATACCATACTATTAATAGTATATTAGGGCAGGAAGTATTTTACTGCTTAGGAATGAGACAGGCTGATCTCTCCATTTTTGGGGGGTCGTGGAAGCGGAGAAGTGTAGAAGTAGGAGAGTTATCTCCCCTCTAGAATGGATTTTCTTAATAGAAAAGCAAAAAATGAAAAATTCTTCTTCATTGAAGAGTCCATTGTATGGTTACTTACCGAGGGCCCCAAATCTGTCTCAGTGGCAGCAGATCCTCAGCAGCAATGAAATCTCATTTGGATTTAACCACTGATCTCAGTGGCAGCAGGAGCTGATGGGTCTGAACATTTTGGCGGGCCAACTCTGTATGTCCTACTCAAGAAATGTTCATACTTGTCTTGCCCAGGGCCGCAAGTTCCCAAAGGGCTAGAGATGCTGGCTGCAGGGCAAGCAGGGCTATTGATGGGAGCCAGGGTGAGGAAATGAGTTTTTAGTCAACCCTGCAGTAATGCAAAGGTAATGGTGTGGTTTTTAAGCTCACAGAGACCAGGAGACTCGGTGTTAGATAATCCTCAGGGTAGCTTTTGCTTGTTCCTCCTGATAACAACACTGAGCAAAGTAACATGCTTCTTTGCAAGCATGTATTTAGTAACTGAAGTTGAACTGCATATGGCATGTAGGTACAACTTCAGTTAGCTGCCGTTACACGTTACAGAAAGAAATTACCAAGGGAAATCTCTGAAGGCTTTTTGCAAGGAAATTGTTTACACATGCCTGAAACCCCCTGGAATACATTCCCACTGAAAGACTTGTGCTTAACCATAAAAATACCCTCACTATTAACTGGTATGCATTGTAGCTTTTTAAGAACCAGAAGGAATGGCACAAAATGGATGGGCTAGGGCCTTCCCTGATATGCAGTAGTATAACTTCAAGAGCTTTCAGAGGCCTATGGACTTCTGATGGAGATAATACCTCCCTGACAGCATGGGGTTTTGATTTGGTCCTTTTTTTAGGATGCTAATGTTCCTGAAAATGCCCAGCAGTGCAGCAGTAAAGAAATGTTTTTAAAGCTTGTTGGCTATAACCAGAGGCGTTTTATGTGCTCTCAGTATTCTTATGAATTGGTGTTTGCTCTGGTTCCCACAAGAAAATTGTGCTCTCTAGGTGGTCAGGTTTGATGCAGAAGAAAGGCTTCGTGATTTCTGGTTTGGCGTCCCTTCTTTGTATCCCACCTGAAGAGTCTACTCTGGTCCTTGGAGTCTGACCAGACTGTGGCACGCAGCAGCCAGACCAGGGTCCTACAGTATGTGGATTAAACATAAAGCTGTCCTAGCCCCTTGCTGATGCTGCAGTATCTCACATCCTGTTGTGATGGGGGGAAGGCATAAATTCAACTTTGGGGGAAGAGCTGGACTAAAAAAACTTATTTCAAGGCAATATTTGCATGGTATTTTACACTTTAATAAGTCAAATAGTTGTGACCAAACTAACCCAGTTTTGGCTCTGCAACACAGAGCACAATAGGCTCTTTTGACATTACTTCCCTGAGGACCAGCGTGGAGGAAGTGTGTTTGCCATCCCTGAATCTTCCAGTCTTTTAAGGATATAGTGCTATTCAGACTTTTTCTGTTACTATCCTGGTTACACTTGTGTAAGGTCATGCACAAAGCATGTGCTGTGCCGGATGGAGACCATGAGCGGCAGTAAAAATAGCTGAGTGTACCTCTGTGATTGGGAGATGTTTCTCCTCTTCTGTATTGCTTTTTGGTTTTGGCAAGCTGAGCATGACTCACTCACACCTTGTGAGGATGAAGATTTCGATTAGCCCTCTAGATTCAGGGACAGCAGGGCCACCCCTAAGGCATGAGGAGTCTCCTTCTGCAGCAGAGATATGAAATCTGCCTTATTACTGTTACAGGTGCCTTGTCCTGGTTCCCTTCAGGCCAAATTCAAAGTCACTGTTTGAATATAACTATGCACCAAAGTTGAGAGACTCAGTTATCCCTGGGGACAGAAGGGAGAACATGATGTCCTGGTTGAGACTAGAGCCTGATCCGTGGGACAGGGAAAGTGAGTTTCTTTTCTTTATCCTATAAACTCTCTGTTAGCAAGTCTGCCTCTGATATGTGTATGTGTATGTGTGCTTTTCTTTCTATATAAACACAAATTGCTCTAATTAGGAGGGAGGATTCTTGTATTTTTATATGCTAAGCAATTTGATTAATTAATAAAATGACACACAGATAAACTTTGAAATTCACTGCCATCTGCTCCAGTACAATTCAGTATCACTGATATGTAGATATCTGTCTTTAGATAAAACCTAGTGCTGAACGCACTTAGAGTAACCACTCCATTGCAAAAGTACCTTGTGCCATGTGGGTGTGTTGTTCCTCGTGAACTTCTGTAACTGTTCCTGTTTAAAAGCTATGGGTTTGATCCATGTGACTCTGTTTCAGCCTTTTTATTATCTACCAAGAACAGATGTATGTGCACACATGCAAAAGGGACCATATTGCTATGTCTGGGGGTGTGTGAACCTGGGGTAGATATTACAGATCTGTTTACAATGTAGTGCACCCTCGGCATGACAAGTCTCCCTGCCTGCTGGGGCAGAAAACAGTCATGTGGCTCAGGTTGAGATGGTTGTTTTATTGGGAGAATAACAAATATGATTCTTTCTCTCTTTTTTCCCTTATCTCTTGGAAATGTATATTTGTCTCTCTTTGTGTAGCTTCTTAATCTGAAATAAAAATCACCCCACACAGAATTCATGTTTCGATCTTTGTTTGGAGAAGACCTAGCCTTTTAGCTGGATGAAGGCTTGCCTGGGTGGCTGGACATTTTACTGGAACAAGATTTCAGGCCCTGTTCTGATATCACGCAAGCGAGTTCTCCATGACACCTTTGGGAATGCCCCTGAATGAGAACGGTGCAACTCAGGATTTGGGTCCACCTTCCCAGAACTGGGCCCTTTGCCAGCAGGCCAGTGTCACTGGTTAACTGCATATTACTCCACTTACCCCATCCCTGTGAAGCAGTTTTATGCAGGGTAGCATTTCTCCAAGCCTTATACGTAGATAACCAGTCCTTCTCCAAAACTGGCTAGGTGTTTTTGCACTTGAGACACGTAATAATTCTGATCAGTGTGCTCATTTCAGAATTGAGCTACCAAAACAGTTTCAATACTGTTCTTCCATTAAAAGCTCATATGTCTCTGTAGGGTAGATTGTATCCTGAGACACACAACACAGTATCACAAATCCTGAAAAAAATCTACTACTATCTGTGTGTATTTTGGTAGTTTCAAGCATTATGTTCTGGTTCCAGAACTAATAAACACAGGTGCAAAATATCCAAGAATGCAAGCACAAGAATAAAAAAGAAAAATCTTTAACTGTTTTTTCTCGTTTCCTTCCTTTACTGTAGGGATAGTAATACTTCTCTATGGATAGACTATGAGGATATTTGCTTCGTGTTTGCACAGAAGTATACTTTGAAGGACCTATTCGTGTATGACTTAAAAATTCTGACTGATATTGCGTCTTGGTATGTGAATTTTATGAAACTACAAAGATGGTGTTTTCCAAATGTTTATCTGATCCCAAGGTTGTGTCTTTGTCTTCTCATTTCCCTGTTGAAACACCGTGGAGCAGCCTGGAGGGACTCCAGACCAGTGAGCAGACAGAGAAGCGCTCTTGCACCTCGGTCACTATCCATTCGAGTGTCAGCAACTTTGGATAAAGAGACAGCTGCTGCCTAAAACAAGCAGGTTTTCCAAAACTTCCTGAGGTAAGTGGTGATCAAGCGTCAGATCTGTAGTGCCTCGCCACTTGAAACACATGAAGCTTTATGAGATCTGTGGAAACTGTGGAAAGATCCCATTGTCCTTAATGAGAACTAGATTGAGTCCAGCTGGCTCACACCAGACATTATTAGAGCTTGCTAGACATTAACGCCAACCAAACTAGATACAGCTTCTCATGAGATTTTCAACAAAATGTTAAAAGTTGGAAGAAGTTCTAATTAAAATTCATTGATTTTATTCTTTTTTTTACCATCACCTTCCAATCTGGCCATATACTTTCCAATCTCCAAATTTGATCCTTTTGTAAAAGGAGGAAGGTTTTGAGGAAAGTGTTCCCCATATCTTCCTTTTAAAAAGCTCTAGTTATGGGTTAAAAAGGCAGATTACACATATTTGCCTAGTTCACATGAAGAACAGCATTTAAAAGAAAATTTATAACAAAAGCAGCTGGAATTGCTGTAACTTAATATATGGTATTTGGAGACTAAATCCAACAGTGGCTAAGGAGCAGATTAGTCCTTTTTTTAGGTCCTGGTTAAGATTGGTATAATTATGGAGAAGTGCTGTATGAGTTAGCTTAAAGGTTGAAAGACAACACCATTTTGTTCTGCTGTCAAATGAACAGTTCGGGTCAAACAGGTTGTGTGGTGTAGTTGTGCTAATAGTTAGGTCATCTTTTAGATATGTAGATTGTTGATAGCTTATTGAAAATCAAATGTCTGGTATCTTCCCATTACGAGCATTCAAATGGATGTATAAGTACGCTTTGCCTCTTCAGAGTCTTGTGAGCTGCAATCATCAGAAAAATAGCCTGACATGTTTACAGCTAACTTGCTGCTCTTGGATGTCAGAGTAAAGCCATCATGCTAAGGAGGATACTTACAGTTTTTGACCAGGCAGACAGGGTAGCAGTTGGAATTTATTTCACGTTTTGGAAGTTATCTTCATGATCATAAGAGTTGGGCTTGTCAAAATACATGTCAGGGACCAGATAAACTACAAACTGGCTCAGAAATGTAGGACCACAGATGCAACACAAAGCCACTCCATAGGCCTGTGTAAGAAGAGCTCCCCATCTCTGCAGGATAGGGATCAGAAATGCTATCTAAATGACTGTAATTACTGTGTCACAAAAACATGTACCCAATCAGGCAGATCTGGATTCTCTTCATCACGGTGCACTGCAGTGTAATTAGATGGAGGTGCCTGCAGCTACGGGAGTTGGAGGGAGGCTCACGAACATTTGTAACTTGAATCTCACCAACTGACTAGGTCCCAACCAGCAGCAGCAGAGTTGTTGTTAAGATTAAGCCTTGCTTCCCTGGTAGCACATCTTTAATCAGCTGTACTAATTTTACTCGCTGAGCTTCCTTAAGGCACTGTTTTTTTTTCCTTTTAGCTGTACCACTCTTGCTGATGTAGGAAACTAGTGCGACCAAACTCAGTGCAAGATCTTACAGAAAAGGAATATGATATTTATTTACAGAATTTCCAAGTAAGTTGATTTTGCCCACTCACACTCTCATAGATTTCATTCACTCGCTCACTCACAAGCAACAAAATGTATGTGTTCAAGTGGTCTGGCCTGGGTTGCTTGTGTGCTACACATAGGACCAGGGATGCTGGTGGTCAAATCCTCACTAAATCTCCTGCGTTCCTCTTGGCTGGTGATTATGAACTATTTTTTTGCCAGATCTTTAATAAACTTTAGGAATCAACAGCTGTTGCCTAGTGGTCCTTTGGTACAGTCTGTCTTCCTGGTAGGCTACCAGGAGAAGGAATGGGATACATGATACGCCGCAACCCCGCTGCCATCCTCCTATTATCAGAGAACAGTCCTCCACGAATGAGTTGTCTGTGCTACAGTCTTATCAGTGTGCAGGCCTTCCGGGCTTGACAAAGACAACACATTCCCCAATTTTTTTTGCTGGGAATGGCATCCTTTGTTATCAATACAAGCCATTCTTTTAACCTTTGTTCTGCTATTTCTTCTGATGCTCGCATACACACTTTTTCATTCATACCAATCCTAATATTTCTTTTACAAGTCTCTATGCTGGTTCCTGCAGAATGCCGCTCCGGTTTCAAAGAGTGTCTAAGTTCTGCTCAAGGCAACCAGCAAATGACAGAGGGCTGATACATCCTAGCAATTAAAGATAAAAAGTTAAAAATTATTGGCGTTTAAAAGTTCCCCATGTTCCCCACTGAAAGTTATAGCAAAATCTCACGTTTAAAAATTATAATTTTCCCAATTATTCATTGCCTGTTATAACTCACATAGATTGAAACTGCCACCACCTCCTGACCAGCTGGCCCCTTTTTATTTCACAGAAGCACGTAGCCTTCATCCAGCAAGAGGAAAGGCGAGGTTTGGGCCACACCAATTCCCTTCCATTCATCCTCATCTGTGCCACAACACCTAGCCCTGACCTGCAGCTGTCTGGGTGGTTTTGAATGGATGACAGTGCTGGCTTGGCCTGAATAGAGGTAAGAAGATGCTTTGGGGGAAAAAGGAAAACTGGAAAGCAGACACCTGCCTTTGTGACTATTTGTTGACTGTCCTGCCAAGCTGTCCGTGGAGTGATGGGTACATCGTGTGGCCAGAAAGGAGAAATGCAACTCCTACTTGCTGACCTTTTTCTTCCCTAAAGTCATATTTTCCAGTTCTTCTCCAAAATCAGAAAGAAAAAAAAATAAAAAAATTGTTCTTTTTTTAAAGTAAAGACTTAGTAATAGCATATTTATAGCTATAATAATCTAAAAGTATGAGTGAGGGAAGTTTTGTAGGCTTTTGATGAGCCTTCTCATGACTTTATAAACAAGCTAAAGAAACATGGCTGAAGTGAAGCTGCTATTCAGACATTATTAGTGTAACTGTCCAGCTGGAAGACTGGATTCCCCAGGGGCCTAGTGTAGGTCCAGGACTGTAAGTATTTCATTAGTCATGCAAATGTTGGAACAGAGAAAATCTGAAGGTCCCACCTGGAGGAGAAGCTCTGGAAACATGTAGACAGGCAGACCTGAAATTCATAGCTACATTGGAAAAACTGAGAGAGGGTCTGGAAAACAGAGCCTGCAAAGAATTAGGGTGGGTGAGAATAATTAACTGCACAAATACTGATGGGAAACATTGGATTAAGGAGCAGGAAGTTGCGGCAAATCAGAAGCTCAGCAGGTGCCAAACGTCCTGCATTGTGAAAAAGGCAGATAACATACCGGGATGTGTCAACAGGAACACAGCCTGGACTATCATATTAGGTTTGCATTGTCTCTGCCAGGCCTGCACTGGAGTTTTGGGTCGGGTTTAGTGCCGAGCTTCAAACAGATGTGGCCTAAAGAGAGGAGAAAAAGGGGAACGATCCAAGATGTGGAAAGGCCGATCTCTGAGGAAAGAAAAGGTTGTTTTCTACCAGAAGAGAAGGTCATCTTCCTACAGAATAGAAGGCTGAGGGTGATGTATTGGTGTATTTAGAGGTCCATAAAGGCTGCTACAAAGTCCAGAGCAAATAGTGATGCATCTACAGAAAGGATGGTCTTCAATAACAGCAAGGAAAATCTAGGTTAAACCTAGTACTCTAATGGCAGCGTTGCCTGATGAGACTGGGACATCATTATCATTGGAGGCTCTTCAGGTGAGGTTAGATGCGCAGGGAATGACACAGGCAGAGCTGATTCTGCCTTGGGGGAGCAGATGGAGGAGGTATCTCTTGCAATTCCTTTTTGCCCTAGGAGCCCTGTGACTTTTCACACACTTGTACATCTCCCCTTGCTGGGGAGTTCAGAGAACACCAGAATGATTACAGTACTTTATTGTAAACATCAAGAGAGCTGGCAACATTGCCCATGGAACAAGAGTGCCTTGCTGGAGGGATTTATTTAACCTCTAGAAGACATCACGTGCTAGGATTCTGCAGGATGTAGATGCCTTTTCCTAGACTTTCTGAAAGGAATTTTGATAATATGAACTGGCAGAAAGTGTAACCTCTCATTTTGCCCAAATAAGATGTCTCCTCTGAAGGATTCCTGATGCTAATGTCAAGGCTGGTAACAAAACTCATGATCACATCACCAGAACCATCTGGCTGCTAACAGTGGTGATCGGGCTGACAGCTGCCCTGCAAATACCTCTCAGGAGAGGTTAGACAGAGTGAGCCTGTGCAGTGGCCAGAGTCCTTGGCAATACCATGCTCTGTACAGAGACAGCTCCTGCCCAGAAGTGCATGTGAGGAAGTTTGCCAGCCAAATTTGCCTTAAGGAACAAGGAACATGGTGCTGTTGGCATGCAACAAAGATATTTTATAGATCAGTGCTGGAGCAATTTTGTCACAGGGAAGGAATAAGGTTTAAGGTAGCCAACAGAAGGAAAGAAGGCTTGTGTCAACTCCTTCCTGCTTTGATGATAATCTAATGTTGAAAGACAGGTAGGTGAACTAAGGGCTTGCATATAATATTAACTGTTTGGCTGTTTGAGACCCAGCTTTATACATGGAATAATATTCCAAATGCAGATAGATCCTCCCCAGAGATGATGCCCTACTACTGGCCAAGAGGTGGCAAAGTGATCATGACCCGTTTTCCTTTCCACTACAATCTTCTATGAATATTGCTAACGTTGCTCTGGGAACAAATAGGTCAGGGACATTTGCTGACATCTTGTCCATCCCAAACATTTATGTTGTTAGACTGAAATTTGATGCTGAAGGTGGTGCAAACGCTACACAAGAGCATATAGTGCGCATCCAGGCTTCAGGTTTCATCACAGAGTATTAACTTCCTGGCTTGCAGCGTGAGAGCATTCAAGGTAGAAAGGAGCTACAAATTGAAGTGCCGGAAACTCCATGCAGTGTCCAGAAAACGACACATCATCAGTTTGGGGCATAGTAAAACGCTGAATACATACAGCTACTGTTATTGGCAGATCCAGTTCCAAACAAAAACCTTGATATTCCCACCACGAAAGCAGAGATTTTTGAAGAAAATGGAGTCTTGCCAGGATAATGTTCCTTTTACCTGACATACTGGCCATCCCAACTTCCTATATACTAGAAGTATGCCATTTTCAAATCTGATCATAAGCAAGCACTACTTCATGTTGTAGATATGGGGATTATTGTTAAAGTGCTGTCATCCACAGATTGGATTAAATCATTCTTTTTTGCTGGAGAAACTTCTTGCAGGAAAACACAGTCTAAAAGAATCCTGAGATATCAAATCAGCAGTAAAACTTCCGTCTTAGTCTTTGCCAGTCCTGAGTGATCTTGGGTAGAAGTTTGGATGGATCTGACATTATGATATAGGTCAATTAAACTAGTTTCTGTTCAGCAAAACTCCTAACAAAGAGAGTCAGGGGTCAGCCACTGAAAATCAGTATTGTTTCCCTGCAATTATTAAATAATCTCTCCTTTAGATCACCAATTTATTCCACCTTTTTTATTGACATCCTCTCAGCATGAACCTAAGGGGGGGAGAGGAAAGATTTTGCGGGGCTTTGGCTGTTCATGCTGACATCCTGGCATTTGTTTGCTCAAAGGCGGAAGCGGACGCAAACCTTTCCTGTGCAGGATCGGATTGCAGAGGAGTGCTATTCAGCTCAGAGGACAATGACTGGCAGCTTGCAAGTAATTTAAAACAGCTCAAAACAGCCACACTTTGGTATGAATCATGACCAATCCATGCCTGCTCCAGCCTTCTGACTTGCCTGAAATCAGCATGACAGACAAGTGGCTCCCTGGAGAATAAGCAATAAACAACACTTTCAAGGATGTTTTTTCACGAGGAGAAGAGCCCTGGCTTTTTCCTGCATGAATTCCAATAAAAAGCTGAGTCTTAAAGCATGCATCTGAGGCAGGGGGATGCGCGGCCTCTGGGAGGCTTGCCATACCGTTCATCAAAGAAACACCAAATATAGAAATATCGTGGAGGAATAGAGACAATGTGCAGTTTGAGTTGGCTGTGAGTGCCTCTGAGTGCCTTACCATGCCACGCTGCAGCGTTGGAGCTCCGCTGTTTGAAGCAGCCCTGGAAAAGATCCTCCCACCCTATTTCTCTGGTGACAAAAGCCCGATCCTCCAGCACTGTAAATGGGGCCAGTGCCATTGAGGTCAGGAGAACAAAAGCAGTTCGTAGCAGCTGGGACTCTGGACCGTGAAGTAAACTGCGGGCAGAGACCGAGCATGCTGCAGGGCTGCTGAATGCAGCCAGCAGACTGAGGCACGAGCCAGGGATTTGGATACTCGGGTCATGTTCCTCGCCCCTGCCTGCTGAGCGAACTTGAGACATGTCTGAACCACAGCTCCTTCATGGGTTAAAGCTGACACCGATGTCATCTGCGAAGTGCTTTGAGAGCTACAGCTGATCTGTAGGAAATCTCAGTGGTATTTAAGAAATAAGCACAAGAAACCTTAATGATGGAAGAGATGGTGCAGACGAAAACCAGGGTCAGCCCATGGACAAAACCTGGGGGAGGCTGGTATTTTCTATGGAGTATGGTGCCAGAAATCTCTGAGCATGTCGGGGGAAGGCTGTGTCATCCATGAAACAACGCTCCTCTGACTGAGTCTGAACCCCCGAGCAGCACGACTCAATTTGTGGCTTGAGGACTCAATCCAGACAGCTCCTCGGCTGCCTGAAGGCCTGCTGCCTTTTCCTTAGTACAGCTGACATGGGAAAGCCCAAGCCCTGGGCACGCTCGGAGGCTGGCGCTGAACCAGAGCCTGCCGCTGTTGCGTGGGAGGAAGGTCTTCAGCTGGGAGCTCATCCTTTCAGCCTCAGGGGGTCCTGCTTAGCAATCTGGACCCAGCTTCTCGTTTCACTTGGTGGGATTTGTTTGCTGTTACACTGACGGTCTTCGTTCATGTAATTCAATTTGTACATGTTCTTTTACGCTAGAAGCAGAAACATCCCACTGCATTAATTCCCAGAAAGGGCTGAGGTTGTCTCTACACAGACTGGCCCCAGGAAGATCAATAGAAAGGATAAAGGGAAACATCCTAACATTAAGACAAGCTATTAAAAGGGGCTAGGGGTCATGTTATTTGAGCTACGTCTATGCACAAGACCGCACTCAGTATTTAGTGCCTGCTGATTGCAAAGGGGCTTTTCATGTCTTTAACTGATGGCAGTAAGGCATTTTATTTACTCCGTTAATTCACTCCCTGTGTATTTTGCTAAAGTGTAAATGCTAAGAGGTGCCTCAGAGTGCACCAGCAGCTGTGCAACCCCAGGGTTAGTGTGAGGCCAGCTGCAGAGAGCTCGGGATGAGCGCCCCGGCGTTTGGATGTCCCTTGCCTTCCTCGGGGGGAGAGCAATGGAGCGGCTGCGTGGATGAACTCCCCTGTGCTTTGCACGTGGTACTGCTTTTACTTTGAATTACTCTATTTTCTTATTATAAACATAATTCCTGGAGCAGAAAGCTTTCCAGCCTGTGAATACGTTCTTTTCCTTGGTAAATCATTCTGCTGTTTTACAGGGGGTTATGGGGTAGGTTACTTGTACAACATTTGTCAAAAAAAAACAAACAGCCAAATTGTAGGCACCTGCCACATGTCCCTTGGTAGACTAGATGAAGCTCAACCGACTAAAGAGAAAGTCGAGATTCATCTCAATGGAAAAACAAATCATTAATTTGGGGGGGGTGCAGTAGACAGCTATTTTCATGTGGCGCTTGCAACACAGATCAAAAAGCTTAAATAAAATTTCACTCCTTGGTTTCTAAGCCAGGTTCCAGCATATAAATATATATATATATATATGTCTGTATGTGTGTGTATGTTTGTGCATGTGTAAATATATAACTAAGGCCCAAGAATCCCTGCAGAATGAAGCTGAGCCCTCCCTTCTTGCAGGGCGCGTTGCCTTCGGCCCCAGCACACGGCCAGCAGCTATATTTAATGACACCCGAGTACGCCTGATCCGCCTCTCAGCCTTGCGCCACGCGCCAGGTTTACCGCGGCCTCCCGGGGCGCTGCTCTCCCCGCCAGCACCTGCAGCAGATCCAGGAGGAGGTCGAGAGCAGCACCTCGGCCCGAGTAAGGGGAGCCCGGGGGGGGAGCCCGGCCGGCAGCACCGCTGCGACCGCCGCCGCCGCCGCCCGCGCCGAGCCCGCGGGGCCCCCGGGGGCGCGGGCGCGGGAACGGGGGGGAGGGGGCGGAGCGGAGCGCTCCCATTGGCTGAGCGGCCTCAACGTAGCAATGCTGCGCGTAGCGACCAGGGGTGGGCCGCGCTCCGATTGGCCGCGGCGGGGAGGGGGCGTGGCCGCGCGCCTTCGCGGGCCGGGGGCGGCGCGGGTCCCGCCCGGGGCCGTGGCGGCGCCTCGTCCCGGCCCGGCCCGTCCCGGCTCGGCTCGGCACGGCAGGTAGGAGCCCGGTCTGCCCCGCGGCCCGGGGCGCCTTTCCTCCCCCCTCCCCAAATCACGGGTCCGCTGGGGCCGGGCCGGCGTGCCGGCAAGGGGGGGATGGGGGGAGAGGGAGTGCGAATGCAAATTTTGCAAAATTCAGCCAGTTTTGCAAAATTCAGCCCATTTCGGGGGTTGTTTCCCGGCGGGGGCGGGGGGGGATCCGGGCTCTAAACTGTTGCTATGGGAGCTGTGTCGCTTCTCCAAAATGGCAAAAGCGCTTCTGCCCCGTGCGGTTGCACTGGAGACTTCTGACTCTTTTTTTTTTTTTGGCAGAGACTTATGACTTTTTTTTTTCTTTCTTTTTTAAGCTCGCCTCCATGTGCTTTTATGGATAGTGCTGTTCCATCTGCGTCTCCTGCGGTAATGCAGACATTATTTAGTGCTTCTCAAAGCCCCAGAGCAGGAGTATGCGTTAAGCTGCAACAGTGCCATGGCTCCGCTGCTTGTTTTGTTTTGTTTTGTTAGCAACTAGCGCAGGTTTTTAGCTGCAAAAAGGCTTTTCCGCAGGAAAACATGCAAGAAAGGAAGGGGGAAAAAAAACAACAAAAAAAACAGATTCTGCAGGTCTGAAAGGTGGTTTTTTTTTTAATAAGAGCAAACAAAACCCCATTGTAAAGCTGCTGCGGGCCCGTCGTGGGGGACGGAAACGCTGGTGCCGGCCGTGTTGCCTTGGCCGAAGTGTGCGAGCCAAGCGATACCCGCTGGAGGCAGGATGCGCCCTGTTGGGGCAGGGCTCTGGTTTCCACCGTGGTTTTGTTCAGTTCTTTGGCAGGCGGTTTCCTTTTTGCAAAAAAAGACCATTCAGGGATCGCTTTCTCGAGAGATCCTGTTGCTCCCTTTGCAGCAGCTCCTGTTGCAGTGAATGAAACTTTTGTTGTTCTTATTCATCTTTTTATCTAAAAAGAGGCCAAAGTTACAGTTTTTGTGCAGCTCCATCGCCGGTGAGGCAGCTGAGGACTCAGGTGCAGACGCAGATTCTGGCTGATTCCCTGTATTTTTAACACTGATGGAAAGTCCTCGGTGCGCCTGCAGCCGCGGTACCGCATCTGTCCCGGGAGCTGTGTCCAGGCTGCTGGCGTTCATCCTGCCCGTGGGTTGGGACTTGCTTCTTCCCATCCTGAGGTTTAATCTTGATGTGTCACCAGCAAAGGGGAGAGCTTGACTTCTGAATTTTTGCATTATTTATCCTGGAAAATGGTGAGAAACCTTATTTTCTAGATGCTGTTTGGAATTGCACTTAGCATACTCTGTTCAGAAACTGAGTTAGAGACTCTTGAAAATGTGCCAAAAACCTACCGTGTCCTTTTCCCCTTGAATGCCCTTATAACTTCTGCAATAAGTGGGTGCTAGAAATATAAATCCAAATGGACACTTGCATTTATTCATAGGTTTCCTGGTTTCTTTTTAGCTTCTGCTTTAGCTTCTCAGGTTTGAATGAACCTGTCCTCCAGAGTCAGATAGTCTGTACGGATGCTGAAATGAAAAGCAGTAAGACGAATCTGCGTTGCAGGGATTGGCTTTGGGAAAATGGGAGCATCCGCACGTGCTCTGTTGTAAAGGCTGACAGTAACGTGGAAATACAGGGGACCTCATGCCACGTTCATAAGATCAACGCAAGTTTTCAAAGCACAGAGTAGAGCCTTCATGCTTCTGCATACAGTTACAAAAATAACAGGAGAGTTGTGACCTATAATTTTTTAATGTTGCTTAACACATGCTTTTCAAATCTAAGGTCAAGTTTATGTGTATATTTATATCTGTTTTGACTGAGCTGACTGACACATGACTCGAGCCACTAAATCTGATGGAAATAGCAACGTTCAACATCACTTTGACTTTAGTGCAGAATCTTCTTGAAAATAAAGAAGTACCAAGGCTGCATATTAATCAGCGCACATTAAATTCAAAAGTCTGTCTGCTGTGGTGCCTTGTTAAGCTTTCTCTTTTTTAATCACAGGCTACCCAACAACAAAATCGACTGTAAGGGTGTTTATGTCCTAAGCTGCGGGTTTCCAGAGCCCTTCCCTCTGTTAAGATTTGTACTGACAGGCTCATTTTTGAATTTGCTGTAACCATGGCTTCCTGCTCGTGTGCTGGTTGGAAGGGTATAAATGTAATTTCAAGCACATGGCAGCGTTTAATTGAAAGGATCATGCGTTTATGTGAACGGCGTGATGTACTCTAAATACGTATTAATGATGAGAGAGAATTGCACAGAAAAAGGAGGCGGGATTTTTTTTAGGGTATGAAGTCAGAGGCTGAGCTTCCGTCTCGCGTCCTGCGCGGCGAAGCTGCTTCCTGGCTGGATTGCCGTTTCCGTGTTCGCCGCTATTCCTGGGAAGAGCTTTGTTTCTCGCCGAGTGCTTTCTCTTGCCTTGGGACCGCTTCGCAGAGCTCTCGCTTCATGAGCGGAATAGTCGACTGTTAGGTGCTGGCAAAGACGCTCCTAGGACAACGCGCTCTGGAGACGAACGCTCCTCAGCCGTAGGAAAGATCTTAACGTGTCGAGGGAAACCAAAAAGGCGCAGTAAAGCAAAGCAGAGCAGCCCAAGGGCTTTGGGGATGTGGAGAGACAGTAATGAAATGTTGCTGGATGAATTATGACTGGGAACGTAACGGGCTTGTACTTACTTCTGTAAGAGCCAGCCGTGAACGTCTGCACGCTACTTAACGCCAGCACGTGGAAAGCACTGTGGATATTCGAAACATGCGGAGAAAGGAGGGAGCAGAGCTGATTAGATGTCCCTTCACATCATGGTAACCATTGATGTTCTCTGTTGAAACACAGGCTTTTTGGCATTAAGGAAAGCATCAAAACTGATGAATGCGAAGCAGGGTAGATGGGTGGCAGGCTGCTACTTTCTGAAGTGGGTACTGGAGTTTCATATATTTAGCTGGTTTTTGCACACTGGGCTGTTTTGATTGGAAGGGAAGGAATGCAGCCAGCGAGTGTCGTTTCCCCTTGCTACAAGGGTTTTGGCTTTCAGAGCAGGTAAACAAATATATCGCTGAGGATTTTCTGGGCATTTAATCACCTGTAAGTTGGATTTAACCTTTTGGCATTTGATTTGCTAATGCTTATTTGCCTGTCTGTTTAGACAAAACATAGAAATTAATTCTAGAAGCAGAGTGAGTGAATGCAAATCAGTTAAGATTAGTAGAATAATCAACAGATTATGGATCGGTAGATTAAGATTAAAGAATAATAGAGTGTTACCTCTTGTGGTTTAGAAGACTACTGTAGTTAAAACCTAAACAATAAACACTTGAAGGAACTGTGCACATGCTATGCTGGCTCCACTAAAAAATACATGGA
The DNA here is from genome assembly GCF_036417845.1 of Apteryx mantelli. Classification (NCBI taxonomy): domain Eukaryota; kingdom Metazoa; phylum Chordata; class Aves; order Apterygiformes; family Apterygidae; genus Apteryx; species Apteryx mantelli. Next base: position 18,192,442 of record NC_089980.1, on the reverse strand, counting down.
TGTTTCAAGTGTTTTGGGGTACTGTTTCTGTTAACGTCAGAAATCTATCTTCTGCTAAGCAAGATTATATATATAGCTTTTTATAAATTATACATTATAGAACAATATATTAGCAGGGGCGGGTTTATTAATTATTTTTCTTGCAGCTACCACACCTTTTTGTTTGGATATGCAACTTTTTTTTGAAAAAGAGTGTAATACTACTGATTTTAGGATGTGCATAGAGCTGCATTTGAGAGCAATGAGCAGGGTTGGGCAAGATGTGGCCGGAGGTGGCTCCGCCGCCGCCCAAGTAGCCCTGTGGATCCTCCTTTCCTTTTTTCCTAGCTGAGGCCTGGCAGGGGACACGAGCTCTCTCTGTCATCGGGATTTGAGCCGTGCTGCTGCTGTTGCTTTTTGTCGCTGGCTTTTGTCGCTGTTCCTCCGTTGAGGAGGGCTGTGATTTTTTCCCGGCGTTGCTGGCGTGCGTGCGGACATGGTGTGTCCGCTGCGGCTCTTGGACGAGGCGGGTAGACAGGTCCTACGCTGGGCCAGGCGATCCGTGGGAGCACGTGTCCTCCTCCTCTTTCCTTCCCCCTCCCTTTCTTTTTTTCCCTTTCCTTTTAGTTGAATTTGCTATTGATTTTCCCCCTTGGCTGGCCTCTCTCCTCGCCGTCGCCAGTGCAGCTCTAGCTGGGTCAGTACCAGCCAAAACACCCTGCTAGCATTTCCCTAACGCCGTGGCCGTGGTCGAGGCCGACGCCGCGGGGAGAAGCTTTGGTGTTGGCGAAGCTCTGAGGAGCCGGAGCAGCTGTGCCAGATGTGTGCCTGCAGCTGGGTACCGCGCAGAGCCGGCACGTGGGAGTTTCTGGCAGGGCCTATTTGGATGCCGGCTGCCTCTGCAGAAAGCCCATGAGATGTCATTTGTGCCTTGGTGATGCTGCTAGGGTATTTTTAGCTCCCGCCGCCTTGGCGAAAACAAGCAGAGGTGCTTGGCTCCGGCAGGCGTTTGCAGAGCGGGATTCCCCACGTGCTGCCTTCAAACGCTTCGATCCGGCCGATTCGACCTAGCCGGCGTCTCTGCAAAAGCAACGGGAACGCGGCCCGCGTGGCTGGCGGAGATCACCCCGCATCCTGAGCTCGCGTTCGTTACCGTCGCGCTTTTGCCCCAGTGCCGGCAGCGCCTGCTGAAGCAAGCAGATAAGCGACCCGGCAAGCGGGCTCGGCATGCCCCGGACCTGCGGTGGGGTCCCGGCGCGGCCGCCGCCGCCGGCGGAGGTGGCCCGACACCGTGACAAATCGCCTAAAATCGCTTGGCCCTGTTTATTCATTTCCCTACCGACGCAGGCAGGAGGCTCCCTGTCGCGGCAGCCGGCCGGGCACGGGCGCCTGCTACCCCGCATGGGAAGCGGAGGCCGAAATCCAAGAGAAACGAGCCTGACGGCCGTGCAGGATCCAATGGAAACCCCGGTCTGCAGCGGATGCTCTCCGAAGCGAAAGGGAGGCGCCAGCAAGTTGGCGGATGTGGCCTCTGTGCCGAGTGAGGGGGCTTTTCCTTGAGAAGGGAGGAAGTTGCACGCTTCGTACCAACCTCGCGTTTCCGTCAAAGGTTTAAACACGGCCTTAGGTGCCGCAGTTTGTGTTGGCATCCGGAATATTTTGGTTGGGAGGAGGTGGGGCTGAGTTTAACATCAGTGCTCTTTTTAGAGGGGGGGAAAAAAACACACACATATTTTCAGCTTTTTCATGGTTGTTTTTCATTCGCTGTATATCAAGGTGAGAAGAAAGCAAGCAGTGTTTCAGGTGTCTGCTTTTACGGAAATCCTGAAGCGGCCCTCAGAAACTGTCGGAATCAGCCTGAAGGATCATGTGATTTTTTTTATATATATTTTTTTAAGTTTTTTTTTTTTTTTTCTTCTGGGGTGTTTGTGCAATTAGAGATCTTCCTTAGTGAAGGCTGAGCATCTGGGGCACGTGTACCTATGGGGCTCAGGCTTCAAGAAAAACACCTAATACTAAAAGTTTTTGCAGTGAAGTTACGTGGGCCTGACCATGCAGCCTGCTCCGCAGCGTGCTGTCGGTTGAGCCAGCAGTGCCATTAACTGTGTTTTCATAAACAGCTGTTCATTGAGCTAGAAGTTGCACAGCTAAGCCCAAAGACTTCTGTTTTATAGCCTCCCCCTCCTTTTTTTCTTTTTTTTTTTTTTTTATTTTATTTTTGGTATCCTTCTCACTTCTGTGAGGCTTCTATTTTCAGTGTTGTGCGTTTGTCTCAAAAAAAACCCAAACAATTTTCCATCCCAGATGTCCTGCAGGGCTCAGCCACATTAATGTCTGCTTTGCTTTTTAGTTAATGATGTCTGATTTGGGCCTGGTAACGTAACTTGTCCGCTTGCTGGTAAGAGTGGCCATTAACTCGGGAGAGAGTTGTGCCCTACCAGCAAGGTACAAAACACAGGTTTGTTCTTGGAGCAGTAAAAGCTTTAACTATATCTTTCTTGTATCTTATGTCGTAGAAATGGGCAAATGCTGGTAAGACGTGAAGGCCAGTTTGTTCTTTCCTGTGCTGCACTTGACCCACAAAGATGTGATCTTACGATTTTTGGGTTTGGCCCCAAATGTATTTAAGTTTCTAGCCTTTAATCGTGTCCAGTTTCTTACTCGGTGTGGAAATGAGGGGAGGCAGAGAAGGAGACGGAGAGTTGCTACTTGTGTTCTGCATTTCAGAGCTCCCAGGGCTCGGCGCCGTCTTTCAAAGGAAGTGCTGCATCGATGGCCTTGGACGTAGAAAGATCGCCTTCCGAAGCCTCGCTGAGCGGGAAGCCCAGGCACTATGGCGGGTGGAACTACGCAGACGTAGAGACGGACTACCCTGAGCTAGTTAACGGCGTGCGCCGGCGGTTAGACGCCGAGGAAGTCAGATCCTCCCCAAAGGGAACTGAGCGCATGGCGATGAGCGGACGTGGCCGCTTGGTCAGTGGTGTTACCCAAAGGGATTCAAGCTACTGCAGAGAAGCGCCTTTACCTTCCGCATCCAGACTGTCCGGAGCGAAAGCAAACTACGTGGAGAGACAGCCGTTCGTTTCCAGAACGACTCCCGGTAGTGACTTGTCCCGTCACGTTAGCCACCATTTCCTCTCCTCAGAAGAGCAGCAGGTGAGAGGGTTTCACTTACTGGTGTTGCTGTTTCACCAAGAGGTCCCAAAAGAGATGGGGACTTGTTTGCCTAGGCTCCAGCCTAGCAAGGGAAAGAGCATTTGTCCCAAGGAGCTTTGTCCCAAGGAAGCAGAGGCCTGGGGATGGAGGGACGTGTCCGACACTAAACAGAATGGTTCTGTAGCAGAGAAATAAAACACGAATCTCTCCAGTCTGTTGGCCTGCCAGCTCCTGCATGCTTGAAAACATGGTGAGATAAACCAGAAACACCCTTACCCAGAGCAGGAGGGAGAAGCAATGAAAATGTAGGTGCTTAAAAATACAGGCTGCTTAACTTCGGGCCCTACAGTGGGGAAAATCTCAGCCGGAGAGAGAAGTGCAGCTTGGAGGGAGTTGGTGGCAAACTCCCTCCTCTGCCCGGTAAGCTACTGGGGGCTTTTCCTCTCCTGCCTCAGGCCAGTGCGCGTCCACCCCAGCCCCAGGCTGAACCAGATCCCCGCTTCCCCAGGCTGCTGCCTCGCCGTGCAGCCTACGTCAGCTCCTGCAAGCCTCCAAGGGAAATTGCAAGGTGGCGGCTTTGACCTTATGGCCGTGAAGGGGCTGGGCTTGAATGTTGCCTTGGTTCCTGTTGCTGCTGCGGAGCTGGGAAGTTGACCAAAAGGCAACTCCTGCCGTAGAAAGGAAAAGCAGCTTCCGCTGGGTGTTTGCCGCAGAGAGTTTCTCTCCTTGTCCCCTGCAGCCTCGATCCTGTGGGCCGCTGAGCGTTTTGCAGAGCCTGCTTTTCTGTTTCTGCCCTTTTTTTGTTTGGAGGGACGTGGGCTGAGCAGGATACGCGTAATGGCAGTGGGTCGTCTTCTGTTTCTGTTGGCTTTTGCAGGATAGGCACCCCGAACTGTGTTTCAGAGGCTGGAAGAAATAAACAGGCTGGGATGACATTCTGCCCTCAGCACGCACGCCGTAACAGCGGCTCTGGCTGCCAAGTGATTCATGCAGCCTTCCAAGTACTCGAGATGCCTTTCCTTAAAAACAAACCCAGTCCAGGCCGGAGTAATTGCATGCAATTTCACAGCAGGAGCAGAGTTTGCATTTGAGCCGCTCCTTACAGCAGATCCAGGGTTGGACTTTTATCTCTGTAGCCCAGTGCTGCTGGCTGCATAAAGGGGCCTTTTGTCTGGGTGCAAAATGCAAATAGTATTCAGCGTTCCTGGAGTGTCAGAAATGTTCCTCCCAGTTCTTTTTCCTGGGGTTTTCTTGCGGTGTAGTATGCTCGTACCATTGCTGAGCTTGTATAATGAGCAAGGTTGGAAATAGTGAATTAGTGGTTCATTTTTTGTGTCTTTCTCTCTCCCCCTCCATCCCCTTTCCCATGTCCTTGGACATTTAAGCAGATGAAAATGGGCTGTTCAGAGCCGGCATCCAGCGCTCCCAACTTGCAGAGCTCTGCAGAAGAGACTGGCATCTCCGACTTCTGTCATGATATCAGTACCAGCCAGTGGAGCCACAGGTCCCTCTCCCCTTTCTCCTCCACCCTGGGGTCCTTACCAAATAAAACCACCCTCAGCCCTGAGAACACCCTCCGGAGCCATTCCAGATCCAGCTTTTCCACTCTGTCTTTAGAAGAAAACAGCATCTGCAAGCAGCAGGAGATGAAGCGATCCCAAAGCTTAGCAGCTGGCGTGGACGTGCCTCCTGCAGCCATCACCTCTTGGGACCTGCGCCATCAATCCAGCCCGACAGAAGACAGGCTGCTGCGTGCACGCAAGCCGTTAAGTCCTCTCCTGGATGACTGTGTTACCATGGAGCGTGTGAGAAAGATGTCGTCCTTCCAGGCTGATTACTGGGCCTGTGCGATACCTGATTCGTTACCCCCGTCTCCAGACCGCCAGTCTCCTCACTGGGACCCTAATAAAGAATATGAGGACTTGCTTGATTATGCTTATCCGTTAAAGCCAAGATACAAGCTTGGAAAGACACCAGAACCTTTCCTCCATGACTCAGGAATAGATGTGGACAGCTTCTCTGTTTCTCCCGAGGGCACTCTGACGTCTGCCAGCATGCGCGGCCAAGGTAGGCAGGCTCAGGGAAGCAGAGAAAATCTGCATAAGGAGTTTGCGGTCTCTGCAGAAAGATTCTCTACCCCAGTGTCTAGAAAACCAGGCTGTTTAGGATCTGCATCTTACTATGAACCCTCACCTATTGCAAAAGCATCTTTTGCAAAAAGTGCTTCCTCTGCTGGCAAAGCAGGTGTTTCTAGAGGTTTTGCTAAGGGTTTAATGATGGAGTCAGCTGGGCCACGGTCACTTGATCACCCTGATGTGGCTGGGAGAAGCTGGTGTACCAGAGAGACCTCCTTTTCAAAGTACAACGGAAAGGAAAAAAGTGCTCATCGGTTTTTACCTACAGTGCAAATGCTCCCCCTAAGAAAAGAGTGGGAAGGTGATGAAGAGTTCCTGTCGCTGCCCCCAAGACTCCGGGAGTTGGAAAGTCTGGCTCAGTATCTGTCTGATCTTTCCTTAACTGTAAGGACACCTGGGCAAGACCGCCAAAGTCTTCCTTGTTATGGTGACAGCAAGGAGCCCCTTTCATCCGAGTCGGTGGCTTTCGGAGAAGCCGGCAGCGAGGGAAGTGAGGATTGCGGTGGGCTGTGTCAGTCGTACAGCTCTCGAGAGCCCAGCGGGGAAACCACCGAACTGTGTAGGCAGCACTGTAGCGATCCTCCGCGGAGACCCGATCTCCCTGCCAGTATCGGGGCCGCCTTGGATGGGAGCTACCTGAACGAGCTGCAGGTCAGAGGGTCTCCTGAAGAGAAGGGCCGGCACAGCGAGTCCCTTGCACAGTGCATTAAGGTAGGCTGCGGCCAGGAATTGAAGCTCGCCATGGGAAGATCTCGCATAAAATGTGCCTTGTTTAGCTCTCGCTTCTTCCCAACGTCTTGTGCGTGATGTTTGTTTCCTGGCAGCTGGTAGTAATTTATACAGGGCGGCTCACCGGAGCAGATGATTTCTTTTGATGGAGCAAGAACCTCTGGCAGTAAAGGGTTTTCTGGCCTCGCCGCCCTTCTGGTGTCTGGAGTATCCCTGTTAATGGTCTGCATCCACCTAAAGGCAGTTGGGAGGGCTTGAGATGGGGCTCGGTCGTGCTGAAATGCAGAGCAGCGTATCTGCCTTGGATTTTTTCCCATAACACTTTGTACCAGCAGGAGCGGTAGTATAAACAGATTCTTTGCATTTTAATGCCTTGCTTTCCAGACCTGTTTCTCCCAGGGCTCGGTATCACGGAGGTGGACTTGGCGGAAAAACGGCGATTCACCTTCCCGAACCAAAAATTGCCAAAATTATGTTCTGCTTTTAAATGTATGGGCTGGATAGGATTTTTTTTATTATTATTATTATTATCTTTAAACCAGATGCAGAGCTGGTGGCACTTTCCTGAACTTTCATTAAAGTGGCAAGGCTGGAATTTGACTTTGGGAGCAGAGGCCCCTTGGTTTTACCCAGCACCTTACAAAAATAATTCCTTACTGAGACACTTTAAAAAGAAGTGAAAGCACTTAACTGAGCTAGACAGGACCCCCCCCCCCCCCCCCCCCGGGAAAAGGCATTGCTAATTAACTCGGTAGCTCTGGTTTTCTGTGAGGAGGAAGGCCTCCCTCCCGCAGGGGGATGGTGGAGAGAGAAAACCCTTCCTCCAGGGCGATGCCCTTGGCTTCTGAGACCTTCTCAGAGCATTTATTAGTGACCTTCCACAGTCGTGCACACACCCTGCTTTGGGGTACGCTGCTTAAACTGAATTTGCTCGACTACTTTGTTTTCCGTAGACCCTCAGTTTTCTGAGTTTAGGGATGTTTTTGCTCGCAAAGTCATGCCGTGTGGTGATGGTTTTTTTTCCTTCCCCTGCCAGCTTGCAGGTTCAGTGTGTTCGCTTTGGGTGCGCCGGCCGGCCGCTCGTCGGAGGCGGTGGGGAGAGGAGGGCGGCGGGGATGCCGCTGGCACCCGAGGAGAGCAGGGCTGTAGCGGCAGGTGCTGTCCGAAGCGCCGCTCGCTCGCGTGCTGATGCGCCTGTGCTTCCTCTGTTACAGGAATAGCTAAGTGATGCCTCTTATTTTGATTCCTTAAGCAGATGTTTTGCTGTCAGCTGGAAGAGCTAATTCGTTGGCTGTACAAATTAGCAGAGGTCGCAGACAAGTGGGTGCCGCCCGCGCCAGGCGTTTGGAGCGTGAAGGCGTCCGTGCACCGTTACTTGGTAGGTATAGCAGTGCCCTTTTCCCCCTCGGTGCCGAGGGCAGAACTGCTTTTCCCTGGCCTTGATCCACTCGGCGCGCCAGCCCGCGGCGCAGGCGATGCGAGTCTCTGCGTCTGACGGATTCCTTGCCAGCCGCGTAGCCACTCTGGGCCTGAGAAACTAGCTTGACTGCAGCAGGAGTCTGCTCTCTCTGGGTGGTGCTGGCCAGCCGCTTCCCAGAGGCGGTTGTGAGGACGAGACGATGTCTGCAGAATGCTTTGAACGAATCAAGCGCCTTAAACCAGAATGGCCCGTGTCAAACCAAGGTCCCTGTGGTCCAGGCTGCCCAAAGCGCTTCTAAATGACGCTACCTCTTTGCCTTCCCAGGAGTTCAAGAAAGACGTGGCTGATCACCGAGGTCTGACGGAGAGCGTGTTGCACAGGGGCGAAGCTCTGCTGCAGTGCATGGCATCGAATTCGCCAGGTGAGCAGGAGCGTTTCTCATCCGTGATGAGGGGAACGCGCGTTTCGACGCACGGGACCCGAGGGGCTGGTAGGGGATGCAGCCGGTGACGCTGGTTGTGGCATCTGCCCTCTGAGACTTCGGGGCTGGTCTGTGTCCCCGTGTGCAGGGATGGAGGGGGAGCAGATTTTGCCGTTCAGCAGTTTTGTCGGCACGCAGAGGGATTTTAAGCAGATGACAGAAGCCGCCTAGATGAACACCAAACAGGACTATTTAGCAGGCAGCAGTCTAATGAAGCTTCCTCAGTCGCTGTCTGGGAGTTTTCCCAGGAGGGAGGATGACTTGGTGGTTTGACTCCAGAGAAGCTATTAACTCGCCAGCACTTTCAGAGCTGGCAGCTGCCGCGGGCCTTAACTTTGCCCCGCTTTCCTTGCGCCGCGCCGTCAATCACCAGTGCTCGCCAGGTGCGCGGCTGATCGATGTGTTTGTGCCGCTTGCTGGCACCCGCGTAGACACGGAGCTGCTCCGGGGTCGCTGTGTCACATCTTCGTCTCCCGCAATTACTTGGCAGGAGCCGCGCAGGGCGTTACACCCGCGGGGACGCTCTGGCTGACCTGCCACCCGCTGTGCTGGCAGCGCGGCTCGGTCTTTCTTCTGCGTCTCGGCTAATGGCAGGGGCCGTTTCCCATTCAGGGGGCGGCTGCTGCTCTTCCCTGTCCTTTTTCCCCACGAGCAGAGCTGGTGGAAAGTGGAGATTGGGAATGTCCTGCCTGTCCTGAGGCGCTGTTGGCAATGGCAGTGAACCTGCCTTTTTTACTTCCATGTGACTCCTTTGATTTTTATCTTAACTGCAGCCTGGCCAGCTCCTGCTGGGCTCTGGAAAGGCTGTAAATCTTGAGCTAGGTAGGAGGCAATTCTTTCTTGCAGCTCAGGAGCAGGTGATTTTTACACCTCGTTTGCACTCTGGGAACCCCGGGCCTGGCACCTGCAGCAATTTGGTGTTACGGGAGCTGTGAACAGGCAGCCTGGAGCAGCCGCTCCACTGAGTTGGCGTATTCTGCGCACGTACCTGGGAGTGTATTCCTTAAGGAAGGGCCACGCGGTCTGCTCCGGTTTCTCTTTTAGGACGAGCTGCAGGAACTCCAAGGCACACGAGAACCGAAACGGAAGGGGCAGTGGGGTGCCCCTGCGAGGCCCCCGTGGGAAGGGGCATGAGCGCGTGTGAGCAACTGGCTGTGGCCAACACCACCTTTGTACAGTCGGCGAAGGTGTGTTCAGTTGTGGTCTAGTTTCGCATTACGGATGGATTTTTCTTCCACAGCCCCAAGGGAAGTTTCCTCCTCCTGTAGTTGCCTTTGAGCACAACTTTAGGAGTGCCTTTTTCTAGATTTTTCAGTCTCAACTTGGAGCCTCCTAGGTGCCCCCTCCCCTTCCCCCCCCCATAACATTGCATCACCATTTGGAAGGGATTGAGATCAGCTGATGAATTTCTAGAAGTCGATTTGCTTCAAAGATCTGTCTCGGGCAAGTGGAACTCCTCTGTATTGCTCCTCCAGACTGGATTATCATGTTAATACTGCCTCAGTCCATGCTTTTTGTTTTTCCAGCTTTAAAAGACACCCTGGATCTGATTGCAAAACAATCAGAAGAGCTGGAAAACCACATGGCGCACTGGTACAAGTCAGTTCTAGCTGCTGTGGAGCCCCTGCAGGGCGAGGATGTGATAAAGGACGTCAGCGTGCGGCAAACACCTGCTCAGGCAAAAGAAGCTAAATGGGTAAGCAAGGGAGCAAGCCAGCCTTTTTTTTGTGGCGGTGGAAGAGAGGGCGGCGTAGAAGAGAAGCACTTAGATTATTAGCACACTCTGTCAATCAGTCTTTATTTTAATCTGATGTTTGAAAAGGCTAAAGGGAGAGGAGACCAAAGGCAATCTCACAGTGGACGCCTGTAGTTTTCAGGTGAACAAGATGCAGCAATGTGAGATAGGTGGCAGGAGAGGGGGGAAAAAAAAAAATTAAAAAAAAAAAAAAAAAAGGCAGGGTGAGTTAGCGAGCCAGTTGCTGAAACCGGAGGAGCATGACAGGAGCCATGCCAGGATCTCCAAAGGGGACTGCTGAGAAGGTGAGCAGGCAGGTAAATGCTAAGGCAGGGTGCCGGCGCTCACGTTGGAGGTGACGTCAGCAGCCCAAGCGCAGACGTCCGCTTTACGGAAATCACTTGGGCAGTGGAGGGAGAGGCTGGGATGTTTGGGCTTTTTTTCAAAGAAAAGAGTCTATTTGCATGTAATAATGGACAAGAAAAGTCAGGTTTAAAATATGGGCTAGAAACTTGTTTGCTGATGTCTTGACTATCTTGCTTCAAGTAAAACTCTGCAGTGACAAAAGTGTTTCAGACGAGAATGACAGCAGCGTTAGAGTAAGTGGGGGGGGGTGTATTGAGCGGTGGTTGAGGAAGAAGACACAGCAGAGTGATCTGCTCAGATTTGTGCAGGAAACGCGTGCAACACATTCCCCCCCCCCCCCCCAGCAGTATCTCAAACTGGCGATTTCTCCTTGGCCTGCTCCACAGAACACCGTTAAAGTTTGGGTTGCAAACAGGCAAAGTTCTTTCTGAAGATTTAGATGGGAGTAACAATGAATTAAGTAGGTGGTTTTTTGTTTTTTTGTTTTTTAAGGGGTAGAGGTACATAGCTGTATTTTATACTCTAGCAAGCTCATGTGGTGATTTAAATATGCCCTTTACCTTTAAGGATTGCAGCCACCTCATCGTAACCAACTTTTCATTTTTTTCAGGCAATGCCTCTAGCAGACATGGGATTTGTTAGCCAGTCTCTGGATGGGTGAGATGAATTCCAGCAAGGAACAAAACACTACTTTCAACTCTCATAGAGATGCCAAAATACATATAATCACTGTGTATGGGATTAGCCCCCCTGCCGGGCTGATTTCTGTTTGTTTTTTACTGTTGCTTGAGAAAGGCAAGCTGTACAGAAGTTATCTGGCTACTGGTAGTTCTGTTTAATGTTGCTGACTAAGTTGGGGAGCTCTGTGAGTAAGGAATGTACAGCTGGCCTTCGGTGGTTTGTTTTGTTTATGTAGCTTTCCTTTTTATAGAAGTGGCTCGTTCCATGCATTAGCAAAGTATCAGGAACATAATGTTTTTTAACAGAGTAATCCATAGTTTGCAATGCAACTGTTTTAAGTAAAGCTGTGTGATTTTAATAGAGGTGGGGCTTTTTTGTTTGTTCATTTATACTCTAAAATTAAGTGCTAGAAGCCAAGAAGTATCAACTACTTCTGGTTCCCGGGAGCAAAGTGAACTCTTGTTTATAAACTACCATTCACTACTGAAGCAGAGGCTGTGTATTTTAACTTTCAGTTTTGTTATGTATAAATGCAAAGGTCCAATACTTTATGTGAATCCTGATTAAAATAATACCTACAGGTGTGTGCTCCCATGCAAGAACCAAGCTCTTCATGAACTGCTGTTACCTGTTATTTGCAGCAGTTCAGTAAGTTAATGTTGTGCTGCTTCCCTGTGCAAGGTTTGTGCCTCCTTACAGCTAATGTTCATCAGTACTCACAAAACAGTCAGAAAGGAGCTCTAGATGTTTTCTGAAAGAGAAAACAGCACATCTAAAGAAGCTTAACAGGATAAGTGTCTAAAAAAGTTACAGCCAATTAGAGAGTGTTGGTACTTTTGTTTTACTTAACCTTTAAACTAAATAGTTATCCTCATGTTCTCATGAAGAATGCATCATTTCCTCCCATTCTTGTGAACAGAAAAGAGAGAAGTGAACTTTGTGTAAAAAGCACAGTTAAACTAAAGCAATTAACCACCTCTGAATAGTTTAGGTTTGAAAACTGCACCATCTCAAATGCTTTATTAAAATATATATACACACACACTCCCCCCTATTCCATCCCCTCAACTTAAATGACTAGCTTGTATTGCTAAGTCACAGGTGACCATTCATATAGATCAGCCGAAGGTCAAAAAGGCACAAGCAAATGGTTACTCTTTGGAGTCACCTCCACTACCTCTCATACCTATGGGCATTCAGGGGGACCCTTAGTTAGAAGAAGCCTGGAGCAGAAGAGGTCCAGGCTTTTCATGCACAGTGAATGCTACCACCTATCTTGAACACAAGAAATAAGCTACTGGTGCCTGTTTGCTACCACTTTGAGTCTTAAACCTGACACAACATGTTAAAGCTACTTAACATCTTAACTCTTAGGTGAGGCTACAGTTCCAGGCACTGTTCCCCTGCCTCTGATTTTTAGGCCTAGTCTTCACTCCTCAGTGCAACTCCAACCTCTCCCCAGGCTCTAGCACTTAACAGTACCAGCACATTAACACAGTAATGACTTAGTAAAAAAAAAACAAAAACAAAAAACCACTGAACAACTGGTATAGCCCAAGTTGGTTTTGCAATGCTTTTATTACTGTATATATTAACATTGTTTTGGATAGTATGTAGCAGGCATCTTGACATTTAAGTTCATTTGTGCAGTTCTCTGAAGGGAAGATGTTTTACCCTCAACACACCTCCATCTGTTCACTTCCTGATCTTAGCAGCACTCCCTACTCCTACTGCTCCAGCTTCCTAGGAGCGAGTCACATATAATGAATTATACCAACAAGCACATCTCTAATAGAAAGCACATCACTTTATTGTGAAGGTCTCAAGTGGAAGAGTTCAACTTAACCATGACAATACTTTTATGTATTACAATTGCCTGTTGATTGATGCAACTATGTTGAAGAAAGCTGTTAGCCAAAGTTCCCCCCCCAACCAAAAAAAAGAGGATATTTGCACCAGTTTTAGTTTATACCTCACAACATACTTAGGCTATAGTTTTACTATCACAGGGTGTATTTACTACTAGGGGAATGTTACATGGTCTTTCAAACATGAGACTATTTACAGAATAGGCTGAACATTTGAGTTTAGATAAAGCTGAACAATTTTACATGTATAGGAAGTGTTATAGGCTAGCTTTCCTGTGGCTTTTAGCTAGACATCAGGCACTAATGATTTGATTAGCTCTGTACAAAGAATCACACACTGACCAAAACCTCTTGGCTGCTGGTTAGTTCCAAATTGTTTGAAATAGCGCCTACTTTGCGCAACAGTCTGGTGTGGGGTCTTACTTGACCAGTAAGATCACTTGTCCCCATTTCATCCTTCTGATGCCTTTATGCATAACAGAATAGGAACTAAGCTGTTGCACTAAGTCAGAAGAGTATTGATTAAAAGAGGATGGAAGTAACAGTATATAGAAAAGACAAAATGTACTGGTAGAGTCACACCACCTCAAGGTTACTTTGAAGTCATTCATGTTCAGAAAATACTGTTCTCCCCTACTACACAGAGCAGACAAGAATCCCTAAATCAAGTCCTTGAGAAATAAATTAAGTTCCAAGACTAAGATAGGGAGCTGCTGTACATTCAGAATGCATTATGCCTCCATGAACATTAGCTGGGTGTTCCAGGTACAGGATATATGCCTTAAGCACCATGACAACTCAGTCTTTTCGGCCATAGTCACTAGTTTTACTTCTGGGGAAGTTATCTGGTCTACTAGAGGGGCTGAGTGCCATGGCTGCACAAAGATATGTTTTGTGCACAATGCAAGCCTGATTTCCCCCTTAGCCATACAAATTAAGACAATATTTATCACCATACAGTTTGATATTACTTCCAATAAGTACAATATTTATTAAACATTTCTTCAGTTTTGTTACATATTGTGCAACAAATTACAATATTCTGCAGCCACAAATTATATGCAGAGTATGAAGAAACTATTAATCAGATAGTGTGATCTTTCCATTTATAATTCTACAAGAAGGAACTAGTAAATCAGATCTTACATATATCTTACTAAATTTTATGCATGGAAAGTGACAGACACTGTTGTGCTGTTTGATACAAAATGGCTAAACTTCATCTTCAGAAGACTAAACCTGACATCTAAACATGCCAATAGAAACATCAAAACAAAAATACATCCTAACCAACCACAGGAAACAGTCTGGTATCAGGAAAAGCAACAAGGATTACACGTTTATAAACCAGCACACAAAGGTTTAAAACAGTTCTGAAAATGAAGTTAGCTGTCTTGAGTCAAGGGAATAAAAAAAGTCAGTATTGACCATTTACAATCTCTGACCTTTGTGGAGACGGTAAGAATCTGTTGTAGTGCAGCTACATACAGTACAATTCAGGCAATTTTTTTTTTCACTTGGGTTCAGATTGCAAATTCATTGTTGTGAGACAAAAGGGGGGAGGCAAGTTTTAGCAGCAACCTCCACTAGACTGCTTGACTGGAGTGCTCTGAATTTTAACATTGGACTTCTCTGCACCACCAGCTGTAGCTCCAGGACCCATTCGTTTTTTAATCTCAGCAGCCATGGTCATGAAAGACTGTTCTACATTTGTGGCATTCTTTGCACTGGTTTCCAAAAATGGAATTCCAAGAGAATCCGCAAATTCCTGCAATTGAGAAACAGCATATAGTAAGTTTATACCTCACCTTGTAACCTGGCACACCTCCATAAAAACCACAAGTTCCTAGATCACCATCCCACTTCTAAACTCCAGTTTCGTCACTTGCACTGGAGTACTCAAGGGCTCATTATGCTGCTGGCATTTAGGGCACATTGACATCTATGTACCAAGATGCATCCCTACACCAGAACTTACTCAAGCACATTATGATCCAGACTAGGTGTTCAACCAAGCAAGTATATATTAACATCAACATACCTTTGCTGTTGTATAGTCTACTACTTTCTTTGTGGTCAGATCACATTTGTTCCCCACCAACAACTTGTTGACGTTTTCACTGGCATAACGGTCTATCTCCTGCAGCCACTGTTTTACATTATTAAAAGACTCCTAGGAGGTAAGAGAAGTGTAAGAAAGATTCCCTAATCAAAATGAGAGCTCAGTGTTATTCACTAATAACTTGGAAAGAATGTAAAGCAACATAATTTCTCAGTGTGCTTCACAGCCAGAAGATACAGTCAGAGGACTTTCTACTTAAGTACTACTGTATTTATCCACACAGTACTCCCCTAATTTCCTCAGGGGAGTCACAGGGTCTATAGCTCTTCAGTCCATTGAGGCAAGCCCTACACAATCACCCCTTGCTCCACTCCTCCCCTTCTTCCCCGCTCACTCTTAAAAAGCCAACATCAGTTTCCACTAGCAGGGACTCCTCCTCCTCCTCCTGTAGGAGAGATTAAAGACACAGCACATAGCTGAAAGCAGAACATGAACCCCAGGCACTTGCAAGACACCAGGTGTTAGCTGCAAACCACATTGGTTGTGGAGACACTGAAACAACCTTTGACTCCAGAAATGCAGAACCACCATGCTGAACTGACATTCAAGTTCGTGACCAAACCTGCTTGTTCCTTTTCTATTAATTCAAGGAACTCTATACTCCAAGAGCCCCCCCCAAACAGGACTACCACACCAGTGATCTTTGCAAAGATTCCTTCTTGGAAAGCACTGGCTCACTTATACCCCGCACACATGCTGAAGATTCTCCATTTCAGAGGCCAATTCTTAAGTTCAAGTATCTTCAGAAACCTTTCAACTTCAGGCAGTAATTCAGAGTTCCTGCTGCCAAATGCAGGTTGGCAAGCGTTCACATGTAACAGTCAGTTAGCTGCCCAAGTTTTAGGTTAAGCCTAAGATGCAACTGCTTTAGAAACACGTAGCCTAGCAGACCCTTTATTTCTATGTTTAGCCCCAACCCAGAAATCAGAATGCATTTAGCTTGATAAACCTTAATGCAGCCTGGAGAACACAGATCACCGACTCCTTCAAAAATGCTGTGTTATAAATCCTATGTCATGCAAAAGCATCAAATTGCAAGTTTTGTTGCCACATTAGCCAAGTGTATTCCATCTTGGGAAACACTGTAGGCACAGAGGCTTTAACACTTACCTGATCTGTAACATCATACACAACTATGATGCCATGAGCTCCTCTATAGTAACTGGAAGTGATGGTTCGAAATCTCTCCTGTCCTGCTGTGTCCCACTACAAGACAAACAGGATCAGTTGCTGCAGTTCACCTGTATCAGCGCTGCACATTAACTTGCAGAAATACAACTTGGCTGATCAGCCATCCAACTATAGGCATATCTAGTCCAAGTCACATCTACAGGAACTGTTCTGAAATTGCATCTGCATCAAATCAAGAAACTGGTATTTTGAATTGCACTTCAGTAGGAACTTTTCTAGAAGTGCTCATCTATTGAGTTTTAGACAAGTATAATAAAAAATCTCACTAAAAACAGTTTTAAGTAGTTTTGACTCAAACAGAAGCCATTTTTGCATCTGTAAACACAAGTCATAGGTCAGAGGGGTATCGGTATCTTTAGTGTTCCACTCCCTTTAACTTGCTTGGTATAGGAACTGCTGTAGAAGTGTTTAAAAGTGACATCCTCTTCAGAGGATGAAATGCAACATTTCAGAAGCAAGTCTCCTCTGGTTCCCTTCTCCTGCCAGGAGAGTTAGCATAAAGGACAGCTGGTGCTTATCCTCTTCCCCCACCAGGGTAGGGGCAGCAGCTCACCCAAACACTTGACAACTTCTACTCTTCCTGGTTAAGCTACCTTAGCATCCATTTCTGTTCCTGGAGCCGTATCAAGAATAGGGCTAGCAGCCTATTAAAAATAGGCTTGCAGACAGAATTTTAGCAGAGACAGCATTCCTAGTGGGCTGCTCTGGACTCAGGATAGCTACATGAGGTCTGCAGGCTCAGAATCAGGCTTCTGGCTGTAAACTGGAGTCCTGCTCCACAAAACCAAGCCCAGAATCCCTGAGTCACTACTTTAAGTCCCAAGAGCCTCCACTTGAGCTGGAGGCTGTGGCTGACAAGGATTACATGACCTTGCATAGATATTTGATTTCATTACACACAAGTCACCCTTTTAGAGGGCTTCAAGATTAGAGAAGAGAGCTGCCAAGTCTTTTCCTCCACTTACTCCTAGCAGAAGCCCAAGAGCATAACCAAAAAACACTACCCAGCGCTAAGGCAGAAAGGCCAGTTACAAGCACCTATGTCAGTTTTTCCATTTGGGTCAATGAAAGCAGTTACAAAGCACTATACAGTACAGATGGCTATTAACAGCTGTTGAGGAATTTCTTTCATTTGTACAAATCCTTGTTAAGTACTGCAGAATTCCACCACTTCAGTTTTGATCTGAGAACATACCAACATGGGATCCTACCCTCTTAATCTCACTGCTCACATTGCCTTTTAAATACTTGCACTTTTTCTTCCCAGTAAAGAAATTCTTAGCAGGTAGTTTACCCTTTCAGGCAGACAGTCTTGATACATGCCCTTCTTTAAGGGCAGAGAGGTCATGAGAACTCTTGCAGATGGGTAAAAACCACTTAGCTTAGAAGATACTACTTATGTATTAATGATTAGGTAAAAAGTACAAAGATAACCTGTTGAAGCTCAAATTTATATTCACAACTATTAGTAGCCGAGTTACCCAGGAGTCAAGAAATATTACTTACTATTTGAAGTTTGATCGTTTTCCCATCTAGTTCTATAGTTCTGATTTTGAAGTCCACACCAATTGTGCTGATGTAACTTTCTGTGTACGTGTCATCCTAGGAGAAAGTTAGTAATAAGTCAAGCCATTTGCAGCTCTTTTGTAGTCACCTACTCTGCTATGCAGTAGACAAGCACCACTCAGACACCAAAGGTACTTAATTCACTAACACAAATGGTCTGATCATTCAGTGGAAAGCCCAGAAGGTAATTAAATATTTCTCACTGAATATTTACCTTTCAGAATTTCTTAAAGATTTTTAAAAATATCTTATATGACAAGATTTATGCTCCCAAATTAATAAGTAACTCATTTCTGAAAGTTCTCTAGGATTAAGTCCTTTTCAACTGTGGTTTAACTCAGCATTTGTTCAAGTTGGCCGACCAAAGTGCTATTTAAAATAACCATTATGGTTATTAAAATGCCTCCGATTTCTATTTTACTTTGAGGGGTTTTCATCTTTATTACATGGCATCTACCTACAAAAAGCTAGAGGCTTTGCCTCAGTCACATTCCACATCTGATTTTCAGGCCTTCTGCTACCACAGCTGGTTGCTAAGAAAGTTTAGAGTTACAGCTTGGATACTTGTATTAAAGTCCTCGCCTCTGCAGCCTGAGTAAATACAGGAAACGATGCATCGCACAAGTTTTAGTGGCTTGCACGGAACTGACCAAGTCTCCAGCAGGCCTTAAGGCACACAGGAAGTTTCAAATGAGTCTTTGCTGGGTGCTAGGGATTGTTAACCTACTGGCATGAAGGATATTTCTATTCCCTCAATACCAGCAAGACTGAACTTCAGATAACAAGATACCATGAAGAGCCCTATGTAACCAACAGCTATCACAAGAGCAAGGGATTTCTTTGGGTTGTGAATGGAAGACACCTTAGTTAATACATTTCGCTTAGGGAACAGACAAATAAGAATAAAGTCATGTCATTCTGAAAGGCTTAATGCATTTACTTCCTTAACACTTCAATACACAAAAGCATATATTTGAGAAGCCCGATACAGTTTAACCTGCAGCAGGAAGAACATAGGTAAGTGAATGCTCAGTAATTCCTTATGTCAAAGTAAAATTGCTTAATTAGAAAGTCAAATTTCTAAAGTAAAAAGCTACTTAGTTGAAAAAATACCAGATAAACTGAGCCCAAACTTAAGCTGGTCGTCAAAAAAAGAAAAGTTGAATGATTCACACTAAGTCAAAATTAATTCAAAAGCATCTGCAAGGGAGACAGGCTAGATTGACCTGGGAGCGCTGCTGCAGCTGTGGTATTACTTCCAATTCGCTGCCTCTAGTTCTGAGAGCAGAGCAGGTTACATCTTTCTAGTGTTTACGCTGGTTTTATTGTTGATCTGCCTAGTACAAGTAATGCTGCACAAACACTGGCCGGAACAGCTTTAACTTGTTCGTCCACCACATACAAATTGCTTAACATTTTATATGAATGATGTTGAACAAGACAGGCTCTTTCCAGAGGTGCCTACAGCAAATGTTTAGTATGTGAAACCACTGCCATTATTTTGAAGTAACATCAAGATGTAATTCCACTCCCCACCCTTTCTCTCCTTCCATAGCAACATAAAGCTGCATTTTGGGATAAACAGATAGAGTCAATGGGACTCCAAAACTGTCAGACCCATTTTAACTCTTCCCATTAACAGGAAGACTAAAGGTACCAATTCACTTTTGTAGCTCATGAGATATACTGCAGAGTGAAGCAATCCAGTCGCATCAGTTAGAAATTCAAGTGCTTTAGCAATACTCAGCAATAGCTGGTCATATAGCTCAAGTCCCTCTATGTCATGCTGTAAGACAGAGGCTTTGGCACTCTTGGTGGCCTTACTTGAAGCATTACAAGAGTCTTCTGATTACAGGAAGGGCAAGTCTCAGGTGTGCTGCACTGCACCACAGCAGATGCTCTTACATGAGGTTCCAGAAACAGCAGCCCGCCAGCAGCTTTAAAGTCTTACACACATTCATTAAAGGAGGCTTTAAGGCCTTACTAATCCTAGCATAATATTTAATTACATCTCCCTCAGACTATACAACTGATAGGCCTCTTCAGTGAGGACTTCAAACTTTATCTGGCTGAAAATATTCAGATCAGCTAATAACTGATCACCTTCTTGCCCAGACACACTTGGATTCTTCATTCCTGAACGTGTACACCCCAAAATTTAAGTGTGTTCTTTCATCTTTAGTGTTCAAGATAATCATGCACCCCTAGTGTAATGGTGGGACTTAATTTAAGATACCTTGTTCTCAAGTACCAGGAAAATGAGAATTAAACTTAATCAGACATTTTCTTGATATTTCTTTCCATTATTACTCATGAACTAATACATCATCTGGAAACAAATGCACAAAACTGGAGGGCGGTGGAATATTTTAATTATTCCTTGGTATACCAACTCCTGACACACACATCAGTCCTTTCAAGTAGCTCTTTCAGCAAAGGCATTGTTGCTAAGTACTCAGTAGCTTTTCTACATGAAGTTTTCAAGCATGATCACTTACTGCAAACCTAAGTAGAAGGCAAGATTTCCCAACACCGGAGTCTCCAATCAGAAGTAGCTTGAATAAATAGTCACTGCAGAAGAAAAGAAATATGTCACTTAATGAAAACTGCTATTGAGACCCAAATTCCTTATAGCTAGTATATTACTACATTTGAGCTGGTTAAATGAGTTTACTACTAGGAAATAATCACCTACAACTCTGAACTTCTCTATCCAGTTTAAAGCTTTCACAATACACTTAATTTACCTTATATGCAAAGTGTAGAAATGTTCTGAACACAGCATTTTTCTAGAACTGTAGTTTTATGAAGTTACACAAGAGATATTAGTATCACTATCAGCAAGACCAATATAGTCCTACTACAGCCCTTTTGTGGCATAGCTAATACTAAGATTGTGCTTCTTAGCAAAGTCTAAGCCTCAATGCTTACTTGAGTGACTTGAGTAGCATGCACATAGTAGCAGTAACTGCTCTGGTGGACAGACAGCTACCTTTGGATCCTCTTTAAAAATCAAAGGCTTGATTCCAGCACACAACTTCAGAAATATCATGTAGCTGGCTAAAAACAAGCAATTCCTTCCTCAGTTTAAGTGGCCCAAATCTAAGTTTCAGTAAAAGCCAACAGTGTAATATGCAGTTTAAAGGTAGATAATATTAACATCAAGTTTAGTGGCCTGCTAAAGCAAAAGGAACATTCACCTTCCATGACAGACTACTAACAACCAGTAACAAGCACATGCTCCACTCACCTTTCAGGAAGGAAAATAAAGCTTGCCATTGCCAGATGAGAACACATTCATGCTCTAGAGGATGTCAGGTGGGATATTAGCAATTCTAAAGTCATGCTGACAAGGATGACAATTCTTGCTTTTGTGCTCAATGCTGAGTCGCTCTCAGCACTGAGAGAACAAGCACAGTATCCTAAGTGACTGACCTATTCTTTACCTGCAGATAGGGAATATCTGCAAAATAGTAGCCACTTCACTATCTCTATTAATGCTGAAACACTGGCACTTCATGGAGGCTGCTTAGAACTACCTTAACGATTTCTAGCATTTGTTCTTTACTGCAGAATCAAGGATAACACTTCACTTACTTTAATTATCCCTTATTCTAAAGGGCAGTGAAGATTTTGCTATTAGCAAAACATTAGATTTTGTGTTAGTCACAACAAGACAAATATGGCAGTTTAATAGCAAAGATCAAATAGCAGGAAAAAAGCAGTGAACCACCACTTAAACAAGTTACTCTGCTCACTATATATATTGGACTAACCCATTCTAGACTCCAGCCCTGTAATGTCCAGGATTAAGCCCTGTGATCATGTAACCACAGGAGTTTACAACAGACATGCTCCTAGGCCCACTTAACCAAATGGAGAAGACAAAGCTTGAACACCTACAGTCAACTGTCCCCACCTATTATTCTCTAACACTGCCATTGACTTTGGCTGGCAGGAATCCAGCTAGGAAACTGCATCCATCCTGCAACTGATAAGAGCCAAACAGATGGCCAACTACGAGGCTTTTCACCACTCCTCTGTTCAAGTGCCTGGAGGACTGTCATTCTGGCTGGTCCCTGGCTGCAAGAACATGCTCAAATGAAGTCTTCACCAGTTTCTGCAGCTCTTCTCTCAAGGCTACAGCCAAGTTAAAAGTGGTGGATTAGCAACTAATAAGCTAATCCTTAAAAAGGCAAGCTGCCCCCACAGTGCAAAGTTAAAAGCAATCAAGGTATTTTAAAAATCAAAGTCACTGAAAGAACATTTAGCAGTTTAAGGTCATCAGAACTCACTCCCTCTGTCAAGTCATATACTAATACAAGGTAAGATGGTTTTAGAATTATGACAGTAATTACCCCAACTAATTTGGGGGAAATAAGGCATGCAGGTTGTGATGAAATCTAACTTAAGTTTCAAGATAGCGACCTGACCAGAAGCATTATTGCTAGCAGCCAAACCCTGGTGATTATTGCCCAGGATAGCATGGGCAAGATAGGCAGCTGCTGAAGCCGGAGCCTGCCTATAAGCAGGCACCAAAACCCTTGCTTCACAACATGGAGCCCTGAACACTTCCTCTCTGTACGCTTCAAGAGAGCAGTTTCATATTTCCTGTGGTTTCACTTGCAGAAACCCTACCACAGCCACACTGACGATCCAGCAGTTGAAGATGCAAGGTTGCGTGCTGTGCTGTCACAGGAAAAAAAGGCTTCAAGTCCCCAAATCCCTTTTAGTGTGCTGAAGCAAGACTAACCGTGATGAAACACCGGTCAATACCTTTCCTCCCTTCAGCTACCCATCACTGCTACCTCTGGAGTGCCACCAACATGCAGCAACTGAGGCAAGCAGCTACATGATAGCAACTGTAGCAAGAACCATTTAAATCCCTTCCTATCCACCCCCACTAACAATTTAGTTCTCTGGGAGCAGAGAAACTTGACGTAGTCTGGAGCACAAGGTGCAAGAGCTCTCAAGACCAGGTCCACTATCCAACCTATACCCCTTCCCCACTGCCTAAGCTTTCAGTTAAGCAGCTTTAGAATAGCTCATTTCTATTTCATCAATTTTGGTTGATAAACAGTCAATCAACAAATTTCAATTGTTAGTTCCCTGCAAAACTAGATGTTTTCAGCAATACTAAAGTTAATTACTACTTGTAGTAGCATTAATACACTTGAAAGTAGTAGAGCCTGCAGCATGTTATAATCCCCTTAAGAATGGTAACATATGAATATTACAACTACATTGTCTTCACTAAAATTATTTTCCTGCTAATGTCAGTGGAGAAAACTAAATCCCTACCTAGCGTAGCTAAGGCTTCAGCTACAGGTTTGAAGGGTTCACTTAAGAGCTTCCCCTTGCTTCAAAGGGGGATTCAGGTTCCCCCCAAACTACCAGGTACCTTGTGCTCCTCTTGGTTGTTCCTATTAGTGTTAGGAGCAGCTACCAACCAGCTATATCCTGCTATGAAGTCTTCCATTTTACATGCAGGCATTTATTGTTCAAAAGCAAACAACTATAAGGGTTTATCCATAGCACTATTGTTTTAAGTTAAAGCAACAAGAACCCAGAAGCCTTATATTTATACATCTTCACTGTTAAGATCTTCCCTCACTTGGGCTTTGGTATTTCAAAGAGATCATATAATAACTTAAACCACCTGGTCTATCCCTACCCAAAGCAGGGCCAATGTCAGTCTGATCATGGCATCACTAAGAACAGTTTTACCAAGCTGCTCTAGGTTTATTACACCTCTGAAACGGATGCTAAGTGTCATGAACCCTAATTCTCCCAGAGAAGCAAGACTGAAGCTTAAATCCTCTGAACTGATACAGGTTTAAGTAAAACATTGATATTTAAGTTTATAGAATTAAAATTAGTATAATTAGGATTTTTATGGGCCAATAACATAGCTCCTTCCTTTCTAGGTACAGTTGCTTTATGACCTTTTAGAAGACACTAGGTGCCTATATATGAGCTTTGAGAATCAAATGAGCAATCTGTTACACCTGGTATGATGTTAGATGCAGCTTTAAGAATACAGCTTTGCTTTTTTTTTTTTTTTTTTTTTTTTTTTTTTAAAGTGAAGGAAAATGAGAACAAGCTACAAGGTTCTGCTGATTTCAGTTTTACTTCCAGACTGAACTAAGCTGCTGGAATATTTGAGTGAACAGCTTCAACTGTAGCTGATGTGTCCAGCAAGCCAAATACAGGTTATTCTTGGTATTCTCTCCTGAAGAGCCACCCAATCATTTCTGAAACCACTGAATTCTGCTCTTTAATCTAAAGACTTAAGTCACTAGCTCTTAAGGTCTAAAAAACCTTCATAAAGTGTGCTAAATGCAAGCTATGCAGCATAACCTTCTCCAAGCCAGTTGAAAATGGTGTGAATTCAAATTTATCATTCAACTATCTCACACTATTTATATAAACAAGTCATGTTTAGTACCCACAAAAGACAACACACTGGAGGAGGATCTGCAGCAAGGCAGGTAGGTACTGACAGTGAGAGTGAGGCTTTCAAACCCTTCTCACCACAAAAAGGAGAAGGTCACTTTCTCTCACTAACAAGATAAAGAATAGATATGCTAAGTTTGAATTGCCTCCTGCAAAAAAGCCATCTCCAAAATGCTCCTGTCAAATCCTTGAGTGAAGAACAGTCTCATATTACATGCATTTTCCATGCAACAGTCAGTAAGCACAAAGTTCAGCAGAAGACCAGGAAGTCAAGTCTAGGACAGATCTGTCCAACGCTGTGTGGAACAAGGGATCTGTAGGCCTCTAAGGTACTGTAGTTTATGCAGGTAGAAGAAATGTTTTCATGACAGCAAGGTTTTATCCCAATACAGACAAGACCAAGTAGTCATCTGCCTCCTGAAAGGCACTGCAGCAATCAGCTTTAATCATTGATGTCAGCAGCAAGTTTATTGTAAACAGATACTCACTGCAGCCTCGAATCCCCAGTCTTTGTTCTTCCACCCAAGAAATTTTGAAAAGGAGCATGACTGTCACTTTGATTGCACACTGTTTGTGTAAATAAATAGGATCTAGAAGACATAATGCCACTTTCTACCACAGATTGCAGTTCAGAAAGGTTAGAACACAGTTTATGATATTTTCAGCAATATAAGAGTTGTCACTCAATTGTCATTTACTGAACTCCATGATAAGAGATGGAAAAGCCCACAAAGGTATTCTCTAACACTTCTGAGGAATTCCAAAAGAGACTTACTCCAAAAACACTTCATTGCCTCATCTCCCCTTGAAGGAAGTATCTAGAACCCCCTGCATTCATCAAGATTAAATGTCCTAACCACTTAGCTGTTCGACAGTTCACCCTCCCATGTGTTTATGCTAGTCAGCCTACTACATCCGAGTTGCAAAAGGGACAGGAAACACTGAACCTGACAAGGCCTCCACATGATCTAGTCACAACAGCATCAGTATTGACATTTTGCTTATTTAAGCACTGTAAAGAGGTGGAAGGAACACCTCTTGTGGCTAGGCAGGCAAGTGTTTTGAGAAGCCAGCCTCTCACCAATCCCTCCCCCTACTCCACTCACACCAAAAAGCACGCTAACTGGTCAGTCAGGCTGTCCTGCAGCCCTGGCATTTCAAGGAAGTTCCCAGAAACACATACTCTCTGCAAACCTTGACACCAGCAGCTTCTAATCCTATAACCTCTTTTTATGTAGAAAGACTGGCACTGAAGGTCTTGCCTCCTTCAGTTTTATTAACAGATTCCTGAACTAGTTAGCACACTGACCTCTAACAGCAGTCTGGCACACCCAGGGGAGAGGAATTAGGGCTACAACCTAATCTGAAGCAGCATTCAGGAAGTAAGAAAGTGTTACATTACAGGCAAGATACTTCTGAAAGGACAAATGGACATCTGGACCTGTTACAGGTAAACTAGAAGGAACAAGGTTATAATCCTGTAAATAGTCTTCCTGGTTTAACATTGATCCAAGTGCACATATTACAGAGACAGAACAGAATCGTCAAGCCCGTTGTGCCCTTCCCTGCTCTTATCCCCATCCTGCAGACACAGCCCTGTCAGGAAATGACAATTCAACATTACAAAATTATTCTCAAACTACAGCCTTTCCTCCTTGCTTTGCTTTCAAGAGCTCAGCAGTTCTCACCACCAGGAATGAGCACACTCCACTGAGAATCAGTCTCCATCTTCATAACAGCATTCAATATCTCATTGGAGGAAACTATTTTCTGCATCAGTTTATAAAAAGCTGGAATGCCTCAGGAAGGCAAGAAATCCATAGAAAAAAAGTCCCTTCAACCTCTCTCTATACAGAGAGGCCTAACACTCTGCAGGCAGTCCTCCACTACAAAACCCATCAGTCTGCAAGGTAGGTTTGAGTTCAACCCTGAGAGTCATTATGTCCATGAAGGCACCAATAATCTGTTAGTCTTTCATTCACTGATTACATGCAACTACTGTTTCAGCATTTTCAGAAACCATACTAGCAAGCTCATTATGTAATCTTGCCAAGATGTAACTTGAGTTCCTGGCTGTACCTCTTAGTTTTCACCAACTATCACAAACTAGCCAATAATTACTTTGCCTTCTATTCCTATTTGCTCTTCAGGTGATTTTAATGGACCCAAAGTGCTTGCAATCATGCTAGCCATGAGCAGAGCACACAAAGCCATGACCATGCAAGTCTGAAGCCATAGTTGTGTGAAAGAGCAAGCTTTTAAGACAAAAGCTGGTTAAGTGCTATCCATAAAAAGATACAGTGAGTATCTAAAACAGTAACATCACACCTTAATACCAAAAACACTTCAGTTATATTAGAGGGCACAGTGGCTTCATCTTCCCAAACCAGAGGGCCAGGAAAGCCAGCACAAGGGAAGCCTTCTAAAAACAGCCTTCAATGCTAGAGTGATGAGAGGGAAGCAGCTGGTCTTAAAGTGCTTTTTAACCAGTCCCAAGTCTCTCCTCTTGGTCACTCAAAAAACCCCCAAGAGTGAAACAAGGTTTATTGTCCCCAACATCCTGGTGGGCAAGTCACTGCTCTTACTGTTGCCAGGATACAGACAACTATTGGCCAAAGCACTCAGACATCCCTACTCCCAAACAGGTCAACTAGGGAAATAAAAGGTCGTATTCCCATGACTGAGTACCACCCTCTGGAAAAAAAAAAGTGCCATCATCAGGATTTCCAGGCAACTGCAATTTCAGCCCAAGACGGCCCCTAAGAGCGTTTCATTATCAAGTCGCGGCGTTGCAAAACCCACACAGGGCACGAAGTGTTTTGCAAGAGCCATGTGACACACACATGACTTGCAGCTAAAGCGCAGGGTGGACCTCCGGCTGCTAAGCCGCCAGCGGCACCGGGCCGGGCCGATCAGCTTCCACGAAGCGCCGTGTCCCCGCGCACCCCGCGCGCGCTCGCTCGCTCCCGTGCGCGGCGGCGGCGGCGCCGGGACAGCCCGCGGCCGGCGCCCATGCTCCCTCCCGCGGCAGGCGGGGGGAGGCCGAGGCGCCTCGTTAACTTTCCACCCCCCCCCCCGGTAACCCAACCCGCGGGGACGGCCCCGCCGCCCCCCCACCTCCCCAAAGCGAGGCCCCGGGTTGGGGGCGCGGCGGCGCGGGCAGCCCCCCCGGCCCCGGTCCGCACTCACTACTCGGGATTCATGCTGGACATGTCCGTGGGGCCCGCGGCCCGAGGGACGGCGAGCGCGCTCCGAGGAGGGGGGCGGCTGCAGCGGTCAGGCACCTCCCGCCGCCGAGGCGGGCGCTCCGCGGATGCAGGCGGCCAACGGCTCCTCCCGCCTTCGCCCGGCGCTCGGCTCGGCCTGCCCCTCCGCCGGCGCCCTGCCCGCTCCGCGGCCTCCGCGCTCGCTCTTCAGCCCAAAATGGCTGCCGGAGCCCAACCAGGAAACGGGGCGGCCGCTCGCCGAGCAGCGCTTACATGGCCGGGGGGCGGCGGCGGGGCATGCCGGGAAGGCGAGTCCTCTCGCGGCGGCCGGCGCAGCGCGGGAGTGGCGGCGCGGACTCGCTTTCCCGGCGGCCCCAGCGGCCCCGGCGGCGCAGGCGCCCTGGGCGGCCTTTCTTCCCTTGGCCCCGTCGGCTCGGCGCGGCGGCCGGCGCTGCCGATTGGCCGCGGGGGCGCCGGCTCGGGGTGACGTCGGCGGGAAGACGTGGCAGCTCGGACGAGTCACCGGGCGGACAGGAAGGGGGGCGTGGCCTGCGGCGGGCGGGGCGAGGCGGGGCGGGGCGGGGCGGGCGCGCGCCCCCCTGCGGGCGGTGCCGGGGCTGCCCGCGGCCCCGCGCCCTGTCCCCGCCCGGTCCGGGGCGGCCCGGTTTGGCTCCCGCAGGCCCCGGCCCCACCCGCACCCCGGGTCCCTGCTGCCTGCAGCAAAGCCCCGCCGTGGCCTCCCCTGCTTTTTATTTTACCGTTTACCTTTGGGGTAAAAATGGAGATATTTTAATAAAAACAGGAACAGCACGGGTGGCGGCAGTGCAACGGGATCTATAGTAGACCCGTGGATCTGTAGGAGTTAAGCCCTCTTATCTCCACATGCATTAATAAGTAACAATCCTTTTTTTTTTTCTTTTTTTGCACTACCATTGCATCTTTTATCAACAAGCATTTTACAAGCATCAATTAGTCCCATTTTATAACATGCTTTATGCACGGTAAATATTACTGCTCTCCTTTTACGGCTGGGAAATGCAGGCATGGAGAGATTGTCACATGCCCGGGATCGCAGAGCAAGAGACTTGCTAAAACTGGAAGAATTCAGAATTCCTGGGCCTGGTTTTCTATTTACCCACTTAAATCCTCATTGAATATCAAGCTGTAGCACGGGTGCTTTTAGTTCTTGATGCTTTCAGGTTTATTCCTAAATTCCCTTTTAAACATCATCAGAACACACCACTAAAATGCTGGATATCGTTCTGGAACTGTTCACAGAGCACCGCTGAACCTTACAAGTCTTAACAGCTCCTTTTAATCAGCTTGGGAATTTAAATCCCCACTAAATACGTATTATCTGATGTTATTTCATTACAAAGGGCATAGTATAATACATTGACCAAAGTTTATCTTCCAACCAGCTCAAAGGACAGGGGGAATAATCCACAAAGGGACTGCAAGATCACTAAAATACCCTGGGCAGGGAAGTGTGTGTAGCACTTATTTCATCTTCCTACTGCAAGCTAAAAAGTGTTATTGCAGCAATCTAGATGTTAATCTGTCTGCACAGTGAATTTCACCAAGCTGCAAGTCATTAGCCGTGCAAGTACCCCAACGAACCACCAAAATAACTGATGTGGATGGCAGTCCTTCCATTGCACAGCGACAGAACGGAGCTGAATCCCCAGAAGGACCGCAACTGCACAATGGCTCGTGCTTTTTTCCCCACAATGGGACAGTAAAGGTCACTCGTGCTTCACGCATCTTCATGTTTTTAATAGTTACATTCAATTCCTTGCAGTCAGTAACATAGTGCCAACTGTGATTGACAATATCAAGCATTGGTCAACAAAGTTTTGTGTTTTTCCTTTGAGATTGTTTTCTTGCATTGCTGGTTAGGTAGCATAAATTACATTATGAATCTGTAGCATAAATTACTGTACATGCTGCTTTTACAGAGGCCATCACTGAAGATTCTACTCCCCTTTTGCTATTACTTTGTATATATGTGAAATAATATTCTTTCTGTTTGATGTTTGCCATCAGAAATCCAGTGAATCCTTTGAAACTCTTCTCTCTCATATGCTGTGGCCCTTGAGATACTCTATATAAGATGACCAAATGTGTAGGAATATCCCAGATGGCAAACTCCATTTAGCAGACAGAGCATCATTCTCTGCTGATATGAAAGTCCTTCTTCCAGTGACCTTTTTAACATTTGTGCCTTTACTTTTCTCCTCTCCAGTGAAAGAAACAGCTGCACCCCAATTCCTTATTCTGTTGTTCTGCAGGTTTACGTTGGAATAATGCTTACAGTCTGCAGTAAACAGGGCCCTGCTGTATGGGCTGCTGTACAGATTTATCTAGTGAACTTAAAGCAGATGCAGGGACACACCAACACCAGCACTAGCTAACGACGAAAGCCGCAAATTAGATTCACTTCTGAAGTAGATCACAAGTTAATAAGAGTGTGGGATGTTGTTTCATCTCAGATAAATAATAGCTTCCACATCTGAGAAGAGTGTTTTTAATCTGTGCCACTGAACCAACAACATGGCAGGAATAGCAACCTACTGCTCCTGACGAGGCATAAATTATCGGAGGGCAGTGCGAAAGGTGGGTCTACCTCGGCTCTGCAGGGAGGGCCCTCCTCTGCCCATGGTGCAGGCTGAGGTCATCTGCTGCTGGCACAGCACCGCACCTGCGTGTGCACCCGTTCAACCAGATGAGCAGGCTCAGGACCCCTGTCTGGTTGCTCACTTGGAGTGATGATTTATATTCTGTGCATCACGTTCTGTCCTGTTCCTCCTCCTCCCTGAAGTGGGTATTCAGAGTTTGTTGTGACCACCAAAACCCACCGGATGGTCAGAGAGGCCTTGCTTGTCTCTTACTAATAGGAGCATAATGCAAGGAGCAATATCAGACACCAGTTAGAAAAACATTATTCATATACCTTCAGGGCTGAATTCTGCCTGTGCCAATAGGGGCTGATTTTATCCTGTCAGTGAAATCAGCTGCAGAATTTCTTTCTGCTTTGGCCGCACCGCTCTAACAGAGCAGCCTAGGAAAAGCAGTGAGCACAAGCGTAGGGGGAATCAGGCCTCTGACCCAAGTACTACATCACTATAAAGCTGCCACGTCAATACAGCAGTGTTCAGATGTTCTTTGGCCCCTGACGCTATCCTCTTCCCTAGACTATGTACAAAATCAAAAGAAACAATTTATGTACTTACTTCCCCTCCTGCCTTCCCTTGCTCTTCCTTCATCCCCCTCCCCTTCTCAATGTCTAATCCATGCACTGGGAAGGTCACGGACGAATAGATGCGTAACAGCCACACTGAGAAAGTCAGGCGCTACGAAGGCACCTAACAGCAAGCTGAGAAATTGCAACTGATTCTTTTGGTACGGGTGCTAACAGGGAACAACCACATACTGATTTTGACTTATCAATAGTGCCATGTCTCCCTCATGTTGCTCACAACCCTCCCACATACCTAATCGCCAGGCAGCACTTTTCAGCTACTAATGGTTTTCTGACAATATAACCAGTCCATTTCAGATGTGCTGGCAGCACACCTACGGTGGTGCTAGCAAACTCTCTTATTACTTCTTGATAAAAGAAGTAAAGGACAAAAAGTTCAAGGAAGAAGTAAGTTGTTGATGAACCTGTGGGTGTCACTGGGAAAGATGGAACCAATAAACCCATACTTAGGTGCAGTCTGATGTTAGAAAAACAGAAGTGGAGAGGAAAATGGTATTCTGAAACCATTTAAAAGAGCTGGGCTATTACCACAGATTGCTTCTTATGGGAGGTAGGTAACTAGATGGCCTAGTGGAACTTCCTCGTTGACAAACCACCTGGAAACAGCTGATGTCCAGCTCTATGTCTCATTTTTGCCCCATGCAGTCTGTGCTTTTGCATCCTACAGTGAGGGGAATGGAGCCAGAGGCTTCATGTTAGTTCTGATCAAAGGCAGAAGTGATGCAGATACAGGCAAGGTGAAGTGCCAGAAGAGCTGGTGGGATGTGAAGGGCATTCTCCTTGGAGAACAGATGTCCAACTTTGGCCATTCAAATCTCCGTTTGGGATTCCCAAAAGCAGATCTAGCACCTTGCCCTGGCTCTCTTCTTCAGAATCCAAGGCCAGTTTGCTTCACTACTGCGGTTGGCGCATGGGAGTTGTTGTGTATCACCCAAAACTGAAGTAGAAAATAATTTTGAGCAGGACATGAAATACTGTGATCAGCTGACTACCTACTAAATTTGATATCAAATTCTCTGTACTTTACACTGTCGCCACAGTTCAGATCTTGATTTCCTAAGCTTTTGCAAAACTGACAATACCACATTGTGTATTGCATGAGTTGCCATGGAGGAAGCAGAGGGTTTGGGTAGTTAAGAGCTTTTGTTACACAAGCAGTGCAACGTTGCGAGTGCAGGACATTAACTGAATGCATTTGCTAAAATCAGAGAAAAATAAGGTTGGAAGAGACACCAAGAGTCTAGTCTGTCCCTCTGCTTCAGTCCCACCTATTTTGATCCCAATAGCAATATTCTCAAAAAACTTTCAGTAATGACAACTCCACCATTCCCTTAGGCCACTTATGATAGCATCCACAAGGTAAAAAGGTAAGAAAGCTCAGTGGTAACAGGATTCCAAAGACAAATTACACAGCTCAGACTTTTAGTTAAGGTTGCCGGTGAATTCAGCACACTTTACTTCATCAGTTATATCCTGGGAATCTTTTAATATAATCTTCAATGCCACAGGAGATAAAGAAGACAGAGAGCTAGAAGTCGAGCTAATGAACTTGGCTTCTGTGGCTCTGTGCTGGCTGAGGACCTGGCCTGTTTATTTCTTTTTAAAATGACAGCTCAGAGCCTGGAGCACAATTGCACAACAGCAGGTTGGCCTCTGAGGTTGCCACCTCCTGAGCACCTGATGTCCTGCCTGCAGCACCGGTCTCCTTCTAGTAAAGGAACTCTTCCTTACTGATGCAGGCCTTGGTAGGCTGCCACATAAACACTAGGGCAGAGTACTGATAGAAAGCACCCTTGAAAAGGGCCCAGAAACATCAGGAAGTAAGAACACGCTGGTTTGCTGAAGTGGGGA
Source organism: Apteryx mantelli (assembly GCF_036417845.1). Taxonomy (NCBI): domain Eukaryota; kingdom Metazoa; phylum Chordata; class Aves; order Apterygiformes; family Apterygidae; genus Apteryx; species Apteryx mantelli. The sequence continues at coordinate 18,160,238 of NC_089980.1, read as the reverse complement.
TCATAGTACTCTCCACAGACACTGCCAAAGGCTAGCTTCTACCTCTGACTCATGCATTTTGCAACCCAGCTGAGATCAGCAGGGTAGTGCACCATGGAATTTGGTCGCTACCTGCTCTCTGCCTAGGCATCTATTTGCTCAAGAGTTCGATCATCACATCAGTTTATCATCTAAATGCTCTGGCATGTATTCATCCAACTGGGCTGGCACCTCTGTACATGGCACAGGATGTTATTTAACGTTGACGTTGATTTAATACTGAAGGTTGTTTTGCTGGGTTTTGTGGGTGTTGATTCCAGGGTTCTAGAGGAGAGTTCCTCCCTGGTAAGCTGATAAGCTGGTATTTTCTCATATATGTGTATGGCATCCAGAAGTGGGCAAAAAGATGCATTTCTGATATAAAACAACAAATCAGATCAGTGGCTATACTTTCTTGCATCTTTCCGTCTACTGTCTCATCCCTTTTCTTCAATACCAGTTTTTGCATGATTATTCTCTTTTCTGACCTCTTCCTTTTTCAAAGTCTTTCTCCTCATTTTCTCTGTTCACTCATTCTTTTCAGACACCTGCCTTGCACAGCATCTCCTATACTTCCTCCGTGTGTTGCACACTTAGGGGGGTCTGCAACATGTGATTCAACAGCAGAATGCCTCTCCACACCTTGTTGCATGGCCTGACAACATTGACACCGTTTTACACCCTTCATGATCTACATTTTGAATTTCTTTCTCACAGTTCTTTTTTTCTCTTTCCTCTTTCTTGCCCTGTAGCATTTTGCTCTTCTCTATTCATCCCCAGTAAGCGACACCTAAATTGGTTTGGGGCATTGATCAGCAGGCTTGTGAAGCCGCTTGCACGTGCATGTACAGCTTAGCTGCCATGTCAGGAGAGAGCGTATCACCTCTGCAATGACACTTCAGTCTGCAGTGGCATATCAGACTGTCTTCTGGAAGTATCTATCTTCACAGCGGCTGCAAACACAGGGAGAAAGGAGGAGCCACTTCCCACATTGCCCAGGCATATCTTCATGAGGAAAGGACAAGCAAAACTCACTGGCATTCTCCTCTCCCTGCACAAGATTAATGTGGACTCCTGCCAAGTCAATAGTTTGACACACAGTTTAAGAAATACTGTTACAACTCAAAGATGCAGCACTCACTAGACCCCCAAAACACAGCACATTAATCTTTTCAGTGCTTGGGCCTCCACAGCCCTTTGAAAACAAAAATCTTTCTTACAACTCTGTGTTCTTCTTGTTCATACTCTCTTCTCAGTTTCCTCTACTCTATTTCATGCCTAAAAGCGGCAAGAGAACAGAGACCAACTGGCAGACAAAGAATCAGTCAACAAGGCTGCTTAGTCTACTGAGAGCTCTCAATGATACCTTCGTTTTATTCTGTACCTTTCTGTAAACAGGTGCACTTCACCTCCAGAGTTTTACTTCAGTAAGTATTATGGGATTTGGAAAGATTTGAAAATAAGCTTACATAGCTGGTTTATCCTATCAGTAATGCTGATAACTGCATACCTTCCTTGGCTGGCAGACTAAACCTTGAGTAAAGTCATACACTACATTAGACTAACAATCAACAGAAAAACAGATAGGATTCATCTTTTATTATTGTTATTCAGCATGAATCCTGAAATGTAACAAAAGCTGAAAAAAAGCTCAGGCTTTGGATAATTTGTTAAAAGAGTAAAATGTCTTCATCTTGATCCTAACACGGGACTGACTATACTAACTGAGGCTAACTTACAGACCTGTAACCAATCCTTCAGATGTCAGTTCAGGATTACGTATTATCTCTATTATTTCAGACTGAATCTCCTAATTTGTATCATGGATACTAGGGTACACCACTACAATCCTGTGAGAAGGATGGTACAGACCAGTTTAATAAAATCTTTGCAGAAGAAAATAAAAATGTTTTTGAACTGTGAAATATTGCAAAGAATTTACAACTGTTGGTTTACTTATGTGATTATTGGGTAACAGATTTTGAAAAATTAAAATTAATAAAGGTTTCACCCTGCCTAAAAGTCAAGAACATTAATCAGTGAATTCAAGTGGTAAAACTCCACCACAGTAGCAAAAACAATGTGAGAAGTAAGCACATCAGCGTCTAGTCCATACAAGTTAATGAACCTAGCTTCTGCTTTATTGAAATAGGTATGCTTATAGGCATCGACAAATAAGCAATACATTTTACTTTACACAGCTTATCACTTGCAAATTTTGAAGGCTCATCTGACTTTCAAATACAGTATCAAGAGTGTGTACAAAATGAATACAGGCATGAATCCTTTATCTGGGTTGTACATAGCTGAAATTAAGATATTAAACTCAAGATTCAATTAAATGTGGAAATTCTCTCCTGCAGTATAAAGTATTAATGATTGGGTGAACTTTTTTTTTTTTTTAAGATTGCACTGTGTCTGCACTGACCTGGTACATCTAGCCTATATTGTTCACACACACAACGTACGTAAGGCAAGCAACTCTTAAGTCCAGTAGAGGTATTTCATTTTCAAGATAAAAGACAGCAACCCTGAATTACTAGCAGGCCAATCCTACAACCATTATTCACTGGAAGCACTCAGCATGATGAAAGGGTGCGAAGTTAGTACTAAATAACACTGGGCAACAACTGAAAATTTTGAAAGAAAAAGCCCACAAAAGCAAAGGTAATGAGATGCAAGACACACATTACTGAAATGTGGTAGAAAAGCATGATTCAAGACTAAGATATCCTCAGCTGAAATTAATTTTTCTTCTTTGTTCTTTGTTTATAAGATGCATAATGTTAAATTCAAAATTCTGTATTTAGATACCTAAATAATTAGACTGATTTCCAGGTATACCAAACAGTTTTCCCCAGACCTCAAAGACTGCTTGCACTGCTTACCACTGAGGGTGAGGAATGACCTATCTGGCCTAGAAGTCACCTGTGGATTTTTTTGTAAGGTGTATTCTTTCATGGCTGGTGGGGTTGTTGCACTAATTCATCAATGGATTCCTTTTCCTGAGACCAAACACAGTATGGAAATGGCACTGATGATGCAGCTCAAGTTTCTCCCTAAAAGCAAACAAAAGGAGAAAGAACAGATATATAATTACAGGAGCTATAAATTCATCACTAAGAAAGTAGAAGACTATTTATATTCTGTTGGCTACTGTGATGAAAAATAATTAGAAAGAATGTTATTCAACATAGTTTACTGAAATTATTTGCTCCTATTATCTTAAGAAGCTATTTAAAGATCAAGTAAATCACAGTTAAATGCAATCACTCCCTACACACTGCATGTGTTGCCTATGCTCTTAACTAATGAGATTCCTTTTGTACTGTGGAAAAAGGTCACATTTTGAAAACACTAGATCAGCTATCCAGATTCAGTTGTTATCCAACACAATACTGCCACATGTAACATTCATTCCACAGCTGGGGTTTTATGTCCAAAGATACAGTCCCCTAAAATACATGGTTCAAAAAACACATTAATATCACATCTAAATCAAGAGCACCCTAAGCGGGATGGGGCAGAAAGCCATATTATGTGAGATAGCACTTGAAGGAAAAAGTAATTAGGACAACTACATTCACTTTGCTATTTGGTATCCACTGGAGATCGTCATAGAAGAGATATAACAAACATGGGAACAAGGGTGACAGCTTCCTCCGAGATGATTTTTTGTTGCTTTTGGTTCTCATACTTTAGTACAGAAACAGCAATGGACTACTTCCCTCAACACCTAATTAACACTATCAGAGACCCCAGCTTCCCCCATTAATTCAAAATATCCCACCTGATCTTTTCTAGTGTATGCCCATGTACTAGTTTAACAGTTGTTAAATGGACTGACTCCCTCAATCAGACAGAGCAGCTATTTTAGGAGGGTCCCAATCCTACAAAACTGAGGACATAGCTCTCTCCCAACTTCTACCTTACATAGTCATTCAAAATTGTGCAAAATATTGTTCCACCCTATTAGAGTGGTTACATTTTATGCTCCATGTCATAAAGCTAAAAGATTATTGCAGCCTGCCCAAAATTAAGAGGGCAAGGAATGGAATGTACATGGGAATGTACATTGCAACCAGGGGAGCAGAGAAAGCTCAAGACCTCTGTAAGTGCTTTCTATTCATGGATATGACAAAACCTGTTAGAGATCCTTCTTATAAAAACTGAAAGTGCTGCCTTTTCCTTTCTTCTTGGTGGGCAGTCACTGTACATGATAAAAAGAGCTATATAAAATGAACTGCAGACCTGGTTTTAGTTCAGTTATAGCTTTCTCCTTCAGTCCTGAGAAATGCACTGAACTGAGGCAGAAGTGACTCATTTTTCTCAGTAACATTGCTCCAAAGCAATTGACAGCAGAGAAACAAGATACTGGCCTATGATAGCAAGACAGAAGAGAGTGTTCCAAGAAAGTTCCAACTATACCTTTATGTTCATTGCAAGTATGCCAAGTTTAAACATATTTTCTTTTCTTACTCATTGGACTACATCCTGAAGGACAGTTTGGCATGCATCCATGGGAGGGAGACCCTGAAAGAAATATATGGAATACACGTAGTTTACCTAATGAGAAATGTCTACAGAATGTTTAAGTCAAGGCTGATCTTAATTTCCACTACTTGCTTAATAACTAACACTGATAAAAGGGAATGACAGGGTAAATATGCTGCACTTTGCCCTTCACTGTATCTAGACATGTATGAAATATCACCCACTACTTTAGACTCCTTCCCACAGTTGAGCCAAAAGCTAAGTGTTCAAAGCAGTGTTTAACTGTATGGAATGATCCTTTCCGTTTATAACAAGATTCCTGCTGGTCTCTCCATCCATTTCAGTTAGGTTCCACCCTTATAAAGCCCATTTGTTGACACTATTCTTAACAATTCATTTAGATTCTTAATTAGTCTATTTTATAAGCTTCATTATTTTAGTTAACTTTTTTTTAATGAAAGGGTGCTGTTGGTATGAAAATGGAGACTGAACCAATATTCTGATCATTATGTTTCATGTTCAGTGAGAGTACCCTTTCAGATGTGTCAGATTGGGACTGACGCAGTCTATTTGTATCTACTGACACGATCACAACCAGTTCAGATAAGGACATTCCCTTTCATTATAGCAGCACTGGTATAGACACTGTAATTGCTTGCAGAAATGTTAGTTTAGCAGGAATTTTCTATCTAAAGCAAGCAAAAGTTCTTGTATACAAAACCCAGGAACTATAATAGTTCTGTTTCACTTTTGCTTCATACTGATAATACCACAACTTTGACACTGCCATCTGAAAAGGCTCCATGTTATTTCTGCATAGAAGGCTCAGTAATGAAGCTTGCAAAATAGGTCTCCCAAGAATTTATTCTGCTTAAGAAAGGGTAAGGAAAATGGTGTATATATATGGGCTATTTGTTTAACTAGATCTGTGCAAATTAGCAATTTAAAAAACTGGCTGTTCAACTCCGAAACAAATCTTTACAGTATATCATAGGAAAAGTGGTCAAATGAAAAGGAGACATTTGAAGTCGGACTTTTGAGCAAGTATAAACGAGATGCGTGAAGCGAGGAATAAGGATAGGCAGGGAACCTCCAAATTTTACAGGGCTAGCCAGGATCTTCTGGGGGACTGCAAGCTGCTTCCCTTGGAAGTTAGGTCCTGAAAAATGTTGGTGAGAAATGATCATGTTCCTTCCATAAGCCAGAAAAGCAGAGAGCAAGTTTCACTCCTCAAAAGGTATTGAAGGTATTGCTCTGGAGCATGTGCAGAAAGAGTTCGACTTACAGTTCCCTGGAGGGGCTGCAATTACGTGCCACCTCTCCAACACTAAACGAGAGCTCACGCTAAATAAACCTTAACTCATCTGGTTCGGGTTTGAGATAAATGGTCTACTGTGTGTATAGAGTTGCTCATCTATCAATCTGTATCGATGACTGGAGGGAGAGGAGTGAAAAGAAGAACTTTCAGTGGTTTGATTTGATCTAATATGTCTGAAAAAAAAAATTTTTTTCTACAAAATGCTGATATACAACATGATGCCAATGGATTGTTAATTACTGGATGTAAAGAGAAAATTTTGATTTACATTATACTGGCAATTTATGCCGCATGGAGAAAATAATAAAAAAAAAATGCTTCCTTTTACTGATTTTTACACAGAATATTACCATATTCTGGTAGAACAAAGTACATCTGCCGAGAAACTAGCTCACAGTGCGTGAAGGCTAGTATCTCTGCCAATATTAGCTTTATGGACCAAGTAATAGTATTATGCTAATAACAGCTGATTGCTATTTGTGTACCAGACTGTTCCAATACCATGGTGATGAACATGCTGTTGGTGTCTGGAACAGATGGACAGAACATAGAGATATTTACTTTGATTTTAAGACAAATAGGATTACCTGTTTCATTAGCAAGTCTACATGAAAGCATGGACAGAAACACATGATCCTATCTTGATCTCCAGTAGCTGATGGGAAGAAGACAGTGTATACAATAAACAATTCACCCTAGCTTTCATGAAGGGCAACAGCTTTGAATCACTTGTAAAGCCAATGCAGCTGTTTTATGCTGGTAAGAGGCGAAACAAAATTTGCCATCTCCTCTCACCTTCGGTCAGCAACATAGCTCCTTTGCAGTTCTCTGCAAAGCTGATGCTTCAGACATATGAGATGAGGCAATTGGCTGTGTGGTGCCCTGTTCCAGTGATTCTTTACCTGATGACTTAAGGACCCCTATAAAGAAGAAGGTGTGACAGCTTTTCACCATCTCTGGAGAAGAGAACTGGAAGAACAATGAGCTCCTCTTCAGCTCATCTTTTTGATTTGACACTGAAATGGAGAGAAAAGTACATTTAAATCCCACGGTGTTGATTCTTAACCCCTACCACAAAAGTCTAGATACCAACTTTAATCTACACTCTCTTCCTTCAGAGAAATGAGGAAGAAACACAGGCCCTGAGGCAACAGAAAAGGGAAATATTTTCACTGTTGGTTGTGCAGTTTTGTTTAGAATTAAGCCCATGATACTGGAAAAAAATGATCTCAGGGCAATATAACATAATATAATACACATTACAAGATATGATGCCATATACTACAGGCAAACCGGTTTTGAATGACTGAAAAAGCAGTTATGCAGCAGGGAAGAGTGCTCCGACACAGAGCACTGGGACCATAACAACAACAACTCCTTTCCTATCTCAGTGAAAAGCCAAAAGAGGAAACTGGAATCTATTGCTTTCATATAAGAGCTGCCAATTTCCCACTGGTATCAGAAGCCAGTCATGTTTGGAAAGGAAATGACCTATTGCTGCATGGCAAAGCTAGCAGGTGCAGATGGCATGTGAACAACTTTCCCAATCACTGATCTGCCAAGGTCACAAAACAGAAAGTACAAATGGTTTTAAGGACAATCATTCAGTTCCTGCCAGGTCATCTACAGATTCTGAAAGCACTTCATTCCATTCGGCATCCGAAAAGGTTTGAAATAAGGCCGCTAAGGTGAGGTGTCAGATCACTGCAGTAATATATTCCCCCCTCCAAACACAGGCAAACAAAATTTTATAAATTCAGATATGTGAACAAACACTAGCACATGCTGAAGCACCACAATCATTCAAATGCACACATTGGCAATGCCTTGTCTTTAATTCAATCATCCCTTAATGCAGCCAGAAATTTTGTTCGAAAGTGTCTGCTTCTCCCGCAGCACTGCCTGGCCTGCAGACAGCTTCGCAATGTCAGGCTGCAGCACAGAGATATGTGAAGGGAGGTGCCGAGCGCCCCTGCCAACCCCACGAAACCCAGCACGCGCTGTCTCACTGTGGGGTGCAGTAAAGGGCGTCTCAGGATGAAACCAGCAACAGTCACACCAAGTGCTGAAGGTGGTTTTAGAGAACGAGATTTAGGATGCGGCCTCTGCTGAACATGTCAAGCAAAGTCAGCGTCTGTGAAGGCTAGGGATGTTAACCAGGTGTGTATGCAGCCGGGGCCAAATGAGAAAACTTTCTGCCATGCTTTCACTTTCCATTCCCTTAGCCCGGCAAGTAACACCCATCTACATCTACATCTGTCCAAGGCTTCATGTTATACCACTAAAACATGAAGAGATTTTATACAGGTCCCCATTCACATCTGAAATACAGAGGCTTGAGAAGCTCACAGGAAATCGCAAGGGGAAGAAGGTTTCCAAGAAACACAGAGCCACATCAGCACTTTGCTCTTCATTGGTAGATTAAAAAAAAGTTCAAAGAAACCTTCTCTGCCTCTCTGTGGAGCAGGCTGAAATACGGTAGAATGACTTCCATTTCTGCAGAATTTTGCATTTGCAAATACTGACTGTATTTTCATCTGTTTTCTCTTACTGAGAAAAGTAAGGTTGGATATACTGCTTAGACTGGAATTTATTTAAAAACACTGCAATGATAGCTGCACATAAGAGACAGCAACCCTTCCTCCTTCTGAGCGTTTATTTCCTCTATCCTGAAATGGGTGTCTAAGATAGATGGAATGAATCATTTTCTGGAGTGCCTACTTCCCTTTGCTGAATACTGACCATTTGCGAGACAAGATGGTTGAAATTTAGAGTGAAATTTCATTTGGCTTTGCCAATTACTTCTGAGTTCTTCAAAAAGAAGTGCAGAGCAGCGTACAATACCATCGTGGCACTCTATTGTCTCAGTAGTTCAGTCTGTTCATTTTCACTGGGAAAAAGCAGACTTTCCATGCACTGGCACTACATTTTTAGCCTGGGTTCTAGAAGTTAAACTATATGCTTTCTGTTAAGCTTTGTTAATATCCCCATATGTAGCAGAAATGCTGCTAAATTATCACCACAAATTGGTCTAGAATGTTGAGGTCATATTTCAAGCACGAGACCAGAGAGTGAAAATCCCTATACACAAGGCATTGCCAAATTCAAGGAGGAAATATATGGGGAGGAGGAAAGAAAAGAAATAAAATGAAAAATCATCCTGTTCTTGAACTGTAACTTCCAGTTTTTCTTAGATATTCACTAATGAAATCAATGAAATATTAATAAAATTTAATTTTTTAAGCTGACAATATTCTTAAGTATTTTTGAAAGATGTATTGCTTTTTTTCTACCAACCTTATTCCTACACTGATCTGACTGTATTTTGAATATATAGGGCAATAAATAAAACCTTCTGTTTGCTCTCTTTTTCCTTCATAATAACCAGCTGAGGTCTACATCAGCACAGAACAGACTTACCCAAAACAACTGCTGCATCCACATAACGACAGTATAGTGGGTCAGACCAAAGACCCACCTAGCTCAGTATCCCATCCCTCACTGTATATTTTGTTCTAAGGTTGAACAGGTCACAGGGACAAGGCACTCGGAAATAAGATTTGCTAGATATCACTTTGCCACTACAAAGTACTCTGTGATGATATTCCAGGCATTACTAAGCTGGCTATCCCCTACTTGGCTTGCTGTAGTGGTGTAAAGCTTATTTCTGGCTTGATCTACAAGGAGACCCAGGGAACATTGAGTGTTCCTCTAAAACGTGATCTGAGATGCTGTGACTTACACTGAGCATGCAAAGAGGAAGACTAGGACTGCTATGGATACGGTCCATGCTCTGGGGTGCCAGGGTCACACTCTATATGGCTTTTAGGGTTAAATCTTGCTTTCTGTGACCCAGACAACCCTTCTAATACTTAGTGTCAAGGGAAGACTATAAGGTTAGGGTAAACGCATTAAAAACACTCTTCCAGTCTCCAGCTTCCATAATCATTTCTCTCTCCTTCAAACATGAATGTATATGCCCACGTCTGCTGCCAAGGCCACACAGAAAGACCTTTTCCACTCACACAGTCATAATGAGGGCCATGCTGCTCACTTACTACGCTAAGCACAAAGAGTACCCCAAACTCCACTCATCTAGATTCACATGGTACGCAGAGTGTTAATAGAAACAAAAAGAGGGCACTTATCCTTCACAATATCTAAAGAAGGCTTCAAATTATAGTCCCTTGTCTTCCCAAGCTTGCTTTTATATATAAGAAATCCAGGTCCTTACTAAAAGAATATTCTAAACGAGTGGAATTAAAACATTATAACATGACAGTTGAATTTCTGAGTATGGAATAATGTTTTATTTTTTTTTAATTAAAAATATGAACTCTCATTAGTGGTCAGCATTTGGGAATAATGATTTATTTTTTTTTAGAATTCAGTAATTCCACCCTTTTCAGCTCTGTTGTGGCAGGTAGCCATAGATGTCGTCTGAATATTTTTGTATAGGAGGAGCAGAACTAGAGGCCAACACTTTCTCCCCACACTTAACAACCAACCTGTCAGGCCTTTTTCATACATTGTCAAGAAACAAAGGAGAACAGATATCTTTCTTCTAAATACTTCTAAGGTCAAATTTAAGGATTTACCATTGACAATCTGTCACCAAAAGTAGTTCCTTTGAAGTTACTGCACATACCCAACAAACTCATAGATGATACCCAAGACTCAGTTCCAACTTGCTGACAAACGTTACGTTTGATGCAGGAAAATGGTCCAGGAGCCTAAAAAACACCACAACTTTTCCTGGTCTGGAGCTGATTCTGACGTTAGCTAAGCTTATGCAAGCACAGGTCTGAATGGTCAAAGTACCTGAGCCTGTGCTAGTTCACAACAGCGAGAGAGAGCACTGCTCTGGCAGGAATCATTGCATACTCCAGTCACGCAACCTCTATCAGAGTGTTGTGAAAGAGTCATTTGGCAGGTCTGACACCACCCTGAATTCCTTAAAGAGGGGAATTCTAACCTAACTACCACAGTATTGTTCAATATTATAAACTGCAACTGTCTGAAGCAGGACTGAAACTCCGCAAGCTGATTGCCAGCAAGCAGGAACTGAATGCAGAAGTCTACTATCTCACAGAGCAATAAAAGCAATGATACAAAAAAAGGTGAATAGGACCTAACTTCCTCAGATTTAACAAGATCTTATCCTTGGATAACAGCTGTGTTGTTAGACTGCATTAGTAGACATACTAGGTTCTAGTCTACATACAGTTTTTGTACAGGCATTACTACCTTTCTAGAAGCATGATTTTAGAGTTCATTTAACTGAAATCGCTATTATGTTACAAGCTCTAGTGGCTTGTACATTCTTACAGAGAATTTCACAGAAGCAAAGAAGTACCTTTATTGTACCTACCTACACAGATTCTTCTGTCCTAAAGACATTTTGTGTTTGGTGGAGAAAACTTTGGTAATGAGATAAGCATACAGATAAAGCTTTTTTGCTTTGTGCAGGCAAGACATATGTATCTTTTTACATAGAATGGCATGATCTACATGAAGCCTACATTTTATCTTACAAAGGCCAATTCAAGGTATACATTCCTTTGTATACACTAAATTTTTAGCTGGTGTTAGCAAATATGAACTAGCATATTCAAAACCATCCCTGGAGCTAAACAAATTTTTCTGACACAGAGAGGAAAATCATGCAGCTGTTTATTCTGAACAGCTCTTCTGATAGTCTCTCATTTTCCATTTAAGCATTTTTTCCTTTCCTGGGACAAAAGAGTAGCCTGCCACTACCACATACTTCAGCTACTGGTTCTCAAACAGTCAAAGAAGGGTTATTTTTCAAGTCAGCCAAAGCATTAGCAAGACAATAGAGCTCTGACCTAATTGGAGGAAGATTTGATAAAAATGTTGATAAAAACTACAGAAATTTGTTATGATTCACAAAAGGTACCTATTAAAATTGATCTAGATACATGCTTCAGTAGATTGTTTTGTGCATCAGTTACTGGATTTTGTTTTCCCCTACATACCAGCTGCAGCTCCCATAGAAAAAAGAGTATATATTACTTTGGAATGACTAACAGGTTAAGCAAAATGAATTATATCAGTAACAACAACCAAACAAAAAGTCAAAAAAATGTAATTATATATAGGTTTAGACCAGAATCTGTAATTCTAACTACGTATTAGACATACATATTTTCACCTAATAAATAACGAAGTTCAAAAAAACCCTAACAAATTCCCCACAAAAGTACAGTGTTGTAAACTAGTACCCCAGCTCTCTACAAAACAGCTTCAGGGGCCACAAAGTGAAAGCACATTGCAGTGCTGCTTCTATTCACTCTTTCTGTGCCAACAAGAACAACTCAAATTGGAGATTACCTTGCCAGTGCTGGAAACCACCATGCTTGGGGGAAGCGCCTTCTCTAACCGTTCCGATTTCCTGAGAGAAAAAGGCCAATGTCATCATATTTTGTGTATGAGCGCCTATTCCACTCCCTTCAGTTCTTCCTCAAATAACTTCTGAATCCAGTGTCTGTTTTCAACTAAATTTGAAAGCGAAACAGAGGTTTCAAGAAGCACAGTTGTTACTAGTGCACAGCTAGGAAGGAGAGATCCAAACGGTGTGTCCAGCCATGGGAAGGATGTAGCAAAAGCCCTATTCTTATCAGACATGAGACAAGCCATCTAGGACAGACACAAAGACCATCCAGGCCAGGGGAAAAACTTAGATCAGAGCTTGTCCCTGACCAGCCATGAAAGAATCCACTATGAGACACAAATCCATCGGAAACCAGGCTTCAGCGATTCCATTGCTCATGGACCTACTTGCTCACTTCTCTTAGATTTTTCTACCCCACAGAGAACTAGCATTCCCTAAACATCTGCTCATGCCATTCAGTCTGAGGTTATCCCTTATACCCGAACTGCCCATTCCTCTTAAAAACTGTCATTTATATTTAATGAGGACTTTTTTCCACCCTCAGAATAGATCTTTGTGCCCCAAACTCTTAAATACTTCCTCAAATATACTCTTTCCATCTAATCTACCTAGAACTTTTCTCAGTGTAAGAAACCATTATCTTAGATGGCTCACTGGTGTTAGCTGTAAAAGTGTATGGATCTTTTTTTTTCTTTTTTTCTGCTTGTTGAGCTTGGATATTCAGGCCTTTTTTGCGGAGGCAGAAGTCTCGCCTGCTGCTGTCACATGCTTGTGCATTATCAGCAAGCTTTCATGTCCCATACAGATGTCTTCCTCTAAATCTGGCAGTGCCAGTGGATAGGATTAACAATGTCAGAAGTTCCTCCACACTCCTCAGATGTGCTAACAGAAGAGTTTATGGGAGTAGTGCTAAATCAGGTGAGGCAAAGTCAGTTGGCATATCTCAGAGCAGGATTTTAAACTGCTTAAGATAATCTGGCTAATTTTGCTTAACATGAATTGGGGAGAACTCACAAAACCTGCTGTGCTGACAGGTCAGTAGGTAGCTACTAGAAGGACCCAGGTAGCTGTGGATGGGAAATCTCTTTCCTCTGCGCATCTAGATCTGGAATAAAACTTCTGTCCATGTTCCAAATTAGGCAAGGCTGCAGCTACTGTTATCCTAAGAAAATCAAGAAACAAAAGAAATGGAGTCTTTCAGACTCCAAAACCACCTAGGTAAGAGAGGAAACCCTATTTCTTCAGCGCTACACACATTATAAGGTCCAGGATTATTGCACTTTTTCATAGAGCAAATATTTTTGGCTCATTCTCTAGTCCCAGAAACATGACTGTGAATGACTAAAAATTAAAAAGCTTAATTTAAACTCATATACAGAACAGTGGTTAGATTCAGTCTTTCAGCTAAGAGTGCTTACCAGTACTGATGAGGTATAAGAGGCAAGTTTTGCATATTGTTTCACAGTTTCAGTGGTCTTACTTAAAAAACAAACACATACACACACAAAAACAGGTGCTCATCTTGACCCCAAATAAATCTAAAATTGCTTTATATTGGTATCTGAAACTCAGCATGTATGTTCTAAATGAACAAATGCCGTCTTCTATGCAGACACTCCAGAATTGTGTGTACTTAAAACCTTTTAAGCATCAAGTACGTTACATTCCTTGCCTTCAGAATGATATGGGAATGTTTAAAGACTGAGTTACCTGAAATATCATCATGACAACTGTATCCCGGTACCACATCTGCATACAAGAGGCACAGCATGGCCCCATATTCAGTACAAAGAAAAAGCATGTATTTACATAGTGATAGCTATCATCTCACTGCAGAATTTCCATAAAGCCAAAGGACAAATAGTACTTAAGACCTGCCTGTGCCTTGTTCCAGCCAGTGTTGCCCACTCAAGTTAGAGTTACTTCCACATAAATAAGTTGTGAGCAATGCAACCAGTGAAGACTGGCCTCTTGGCGATTTGTGCCTCAGAGGGGAGCTTGAATGAATTTTCAGTTGTCTAGTGAGCAATGAGTTCACACAGCAAATTTTCCCTCAGTAGAAGGCAGTACTAGGATCTCTCTCCTCCTCCCAGCAACCCATTTTCATAAAATTGAGAGGAAGCTGGAAGGTTGGAATCCTCTGTCTCTGCTGGATTTAAGTGAAATGGCCAAGGGGGTTCCATATTATTAGCACTGGATGGTGGGATAGACAGAGTATGATCACATAAGCCTTATTTCTTTAGGGAATCCAGCTCAAAGAACCACTCTTTATGCACTAAAAAGACAGCTATTAATTCACTAACTTACCTCCTACAGATGAAGGAGGTGAAGAAACAAAGCAAGCGAGTGATGATCTTAACTGAGGAATAAATTACTCTTGGTAGTCAGATGGGAGAAAAGCCTCTGAGGAAATCTAGTTACCACACCCTGTTGGTTATTAAAGGACTGTATGGAAGCCATGGCTGGGCGACTGCTTATGCAAACTTAAGAAAATGTTTGTTTAATGAAAAGATTAAACAAAAGTTTTCATGACAATGTCTGCTAACAGGACTTGAGTATTACACAAAACCTGATCTTGCATTCAGATCCATCCATGTAGACTATTGTGTCTATGTGGAGCAGGCAGATTTGTGCATGCACAGTTTAACTAAAGGATTCCAGCCACAGGGGGAAAGAAAAAGGCAATATTTTATGTCTACAAGCTCGGACAAAAAGCAAGCATGGGAAATCAGTTCTCTTATGGATTGAGGTTTACACCCATAGTCTACACACGTTTACTTTTTGAGTAAAGCAGAGTTGCAACAGATTCTATTCAAAGGATTTGCTGCTTTGTAAACTTTTAAAAGAAGACTTTTTATGTGCATCAGTACTGCTCATACTCTGTTGGCCATAATTAATCCTTTCAGCTGGGCTGCAGAACCTGAATAATCCATGACAGGATTCACATATACACAATTTGTACAAAAGACAGTACTGTGAATGCCTATTCTTAGGCCCCTAAAAAAATAACAGAGGAAATAAAAATTAATGAAACTTAAACACCCCCCCCCCCCCAAAAAAAAAGACTTGGTGCTTTTTTTCCCCCCTCCTAGTTTCTGAGCCTTTATGTCACATTCAAAATTTTGTTACCAAAGTTTTTTCCACAACCACAAGGGCTAGAAACAGAATGAAAAATTTTTAAATTGAAATTTGGACCAAAATACATATTTTTAAGATCTCAGGCTCTAGGGAAAAAAATCAATCATCATATATACAAAATTCATAAAAACAAGTTAAAAGCAACATTTCTACACTGAATACCCACTGGAAATAAGCAATGCTAGAGAACTTCCCTGGCTACATTTTGATCGTCCCAGTGAATGGTACCGTTTACAATCTTCAGAAAGATTAAAAGTGGGATGTTGCACATAGCTACTGTGATTCATTTAATCTTTTTTTGTCTTTTTCCAACTAGGCATTTTCATAGGGAAAAAGCAATGACGTCATCAATTTCCCCGCTCTGCTGAGGCAGGGTAAGTGCGAGATTCTGCACTGTTTTGTTGATTAGAAAATTTCAGCCAGTGACATTTTTAACAAAAGTATTTTCTCTTGCAATTACTTTGGGGTGGTTCATTAGGGAGATACAAGTACCTTATAATCTGCATAGAGATCACAGCCAGGCAATGGATAATCATCTGCCCTTCCAGAACACTTAAAAGAAGCTCCAGAGGTTGACATACATATCATTTAAATAAAACAGTACAGTATTTTATTGGAGATTATTCTTTTCTGCAACTTGATTTTTCCCAGTAAGAAGAAACGAACCCAAAAGAGAATGGGACAGAGTAAATTCTGCCTCTCCATTATGCTGCAGTCTTTCCCTCTACGGATATTAGTCTAAATATTTTAAAATCTAAGAAAACTCACAAAACCCCACATTGCAACTGTTAAACAACTCTGTTACATTTTGTTAAGTATCAGTCAAAAAGGACAAAGCAAGTTGCTGCCACCTTTAACAACTAAGCTGCTTGTCATTTCAGTGTTTAAGAACAAGGGCTCAGATACTGAGCTATCTGTGCCTAGCTCCTATTTCAACTAGGATCCGCGCTTAACTAATGAGAGCAGTGAGTTGCTACTCAAGGCTGCCACCTCCTGTCTTAAACCCCTAGTCATTCACCCGCTAATGAGTAATCCGACCAGAGTGCTTCTCCTAATATACTCCCCTTGCTTGTAAAGTTAATTGTATATAGAAAGGATATTTCTGCAAAATAGTTAGACACAAATATTACATTAGCCACAAGAAGAAAGAAGATAGGAAGCAGATCAACTGTGCAATATCTTTGATCCATCTTACCAACAGTTGTCTTTCCATGGCCATCCAAAGCACTTATACCTAAAGAAAATCCAGAAAAGAGATGATTTACTTCTCAAGCAGCACTATGCCGCGTTCCACTACGCTGTGTTTCAGCAGACAGGCCTATCTATTTTATTATGCGTGTTAAACAGTCCCCAGATAAAAATACATTAGTAACATCTGAAACGTGTTACTGCATTTATAAATATTGATTAATTGGAGAAAGATTAAAGGGAGAAAGGTTGCATTTTTTTCCTATGATTAATACTAACTTTAAGTACAAGCGGCATCAAAACTCCCAAAATTAAGAAATTACAGAACGGCCTTATGCTTTGCTCGCTTCAGACATCTGACAGTTCTTTGCGTATAATCAAATAGGCTGCAGCCTTGCAACCTTCTATTCACATGCAAGACTCATTTTATGAGTCTGGCTACTGGAATCAAAGTAAACACACATTATTGTGTTATTATCTAATTTGAGAGCTCAATTTCCTCCTTGTAAGGAAGCATAAAAATCATCATACAAAAGTATTTGACTAATGTAGCAAATGAATACTTGAAACTACTAGAGAAAAACTTCCTTCGTGTGCTATGTCTGTTGTCCAACTTGAAACAAAATGATAGAATGTCAGTGCAAATCAAATTCATATATCTGCATATTTTAAATCCCCACATTTTCATATCTGTTAAAGTGTCTAAATTTAAACACTGCAATTTACTTGATTTCTGTTATTCTTTCATGGTGAGCACTGTAACTGAAAGAGAGTCCAAAAGTGCTAAAGAAGGAGGAAAGGATGTTTTCCCACTGCTTTACATATCCAACCTCCACCTGACTTTTACAAAAATTTTGCTTTTTTAGATCATGATAATTTTCAGAATGGGAGGTTGCTCTGCTCAAACCAGTAGAAGCAGCCTTGTCTTGTTTTCTCTTCTGTGCATTTTATTCAAAACCAAATCATTACTCTCTCTAAATTAAATAATTAATCCCTTTTCATGTTAACAGCCATCATATCATGTATTCAAGAATCTTAATATCTCTACCTACCTACCGCCTGTGTCGGGAGGACTATGCTTTTCCGTTTGTGAGGTGTAATATGCAACTGTGAGCAATCTACTGTGCACTGCCAGACAATAATTCTCTTAAAAATAAATTCCTTAAATAAGATTTTTTCTGAAAAGATTATTTTCTTTGAAATACAAGGCAAAAAGTCTTTGCAAAATTGCTAATTGAAAGTTTCATATATTTTTCAGCATAAGAACATAAAGAGAGGTTTTCCTTATTTTAAATGAATTTTGCATCCACTTATGTGAGCTGTTTGCCCATTTTCGTTCTCAGTCTTGGTAAGTCTTTGGCTTTCATTTAACCATGGTACCCTCCAGAGGCCTCTAGGAGGAATTCCAAGAGCCATATGCACTAGTCCTCACCTCAACATCGAATGCATTATTTCTCTTGCGCCGTGGCAGTGAGCAGCAAAGAAAAAAAAGTTATTTTTGAAGGGGAAGGCCTTGAATTGCTTTCATATAATAAAGTTCTTATCACTAAACAGAGTACGGTAAAAAAGCGATTGTGTTGAATGTTGGTACTGCACTGCACATAAATCAATCAAATTTGCAAATGCCCATCTTTCTTAAGAAATTAATTCCAATTTTTAAGATCAGTTTAGTCCTCACTAAAAACAAAATGGGTTAAAAAACAACTCTTTTGAATAAAAGTAAAAAGTACAATTCAAACCACAAGTCATATCACATATTGACAGTTCCTATGCCTTCCGGAAAAGCTACTTAGTAAAAGATTTTGCACTTCATTATGAAATATTTCTCATTTTAATTACACTAGGTCAAACCTTCCTGGCCTTCAAAACACTCTACAGAGCTCTCCAAGGGCTGCAGAAGCAGCACTATCAAGCAGGAGAGCTTGAAGAACCTGCAGCACAATAGCACGGCAGGCTTTCCAGCATCCCATGGGTGAGGAAGATGTTCCCATCTCCTAACCTCTCTGCATGTTGCTGCCAAGCAACATATGAGCCAGGACTGAATCTCTCCAATATTCTTGCATGTGGCCTATTTACTAAGCACCTGGCCGTCCGTCCATCTCTGACTTCAATGATGCAAACTGTCCTGAAATCTCCGGTCATACCTCGTCTTGCTTTAGTGACTGCAAGTCTCTGCTTTCAAGTTCCTAGTACCTATAGATGCCTTTTTTTTCTCAAATGCATTATAATAATAGACAAACTCCAAAGCTAACTTTAATTTACTCTCCCTTGCCATCAACCTCATGTGGAGCTAGACTCCACGCAGTGCTGCTATATGTTCTCATTTGGTAGTCTCACACCGTCCCATTGTCAGGGGCTCGCTTCATTTGCAGTTGGAAGGATTTTCCCCGATCATCTTTACCTCAAATTTATACTGGAACTTGAAGCACTTATATCTGTGAAACAGTGTAGGATTTCATCTTAATGAAATCTATACATAACAGCAGTTAAGTACATAATAATTGATATATATCAATCTATCATAATGCACTTGCAGACAATAACTTTTGAACATAAATTCAATATCCTTATTGTCACATATATATGTACACAAATGGGAACTAGCTTGATTACCAATGACTTCCTTTAGACCCGGTCATATTTTATCACAAAGTCCTTACTGTAACTTAACACAGACTAATCAAATAATACACACAAATTGCTGTTACCTGAGGTGTCATGTCCTCTGGAATTTTTCTGCTTTTCTAAGTATTCCTATTAAAAAGAGTAAAATAAGGGATACTCTTAAAATCCAATAGCATGTAACAATATTTTCCTTCTAAACAACGGCATTCCACAGTCATGTTTTTACAGAGACCAAGCATATACTCACATAAAAGTATTATGTAAAAGCTGAAATTGAAAATAACCATATGCATAAAAATGAAGAAGAATGGTAAAAAAAAAAGCAATTTGTTAAAAGTGACATTTATTCATATGGGGCTGAACTTCACAGCAATGAAGTGTGACCTGATTTGAAATCTCTTTAGTCTTTGAAAATTTGAGGTGAAAATAGACTTCAGCTATCAGAATTCTACCATCAGCAAATCATGTCAAACCCTTATTTTGTATATGCTGCGGATGAGTTTTGAAAACTACATTTATTTTTGAAAAAGTCAGTATTCAAGTTCCAAGTATTAAAAACTCAGTGTTGTGGTTAATGCACAGGCCTGGGCATCGGATGATTTAGATTCCAGTCTTGCTCTGTCTCAGACTTCCTCTATGAGAGTAATCACTTACAATTACTTTTCAGAGCTGGCATCTAATTTTTGACATCCCAGTTTTCCCTGCCAGACTTTAATATCTGGAACCCAGTTTTCAGAAACTAGTCTCATTGGCTTCAGCTAGAATGGAAAGAACCACAAATCTCTGCAAATCAGATTCCTGAAAGTCTGAATTTCCACTGGCTGCCATTTATATCTCTGCAAATTGTGCATAAAATGTTACCACTGATGTAAGTGGAGAATTCAGATTTACTGATAGTCTACATCCACTGCACATGCCTAAGCAATACAAAACATTTGAGGCAATGGAGAGTAGAGTCCTAGAGCATCCGGACACTTGCGGTAAGTGAGTCTTTATGCCCAAGGCATTTAATTTGCACATTTCAGGGCTTCAATTAAGGTCATCAGAAATTAAAGTGCTTCAAATAAGACGATGCAGTTGAAAAGGCAGGTTTTCTTTGCATTATTATAGATCCATAAACTATTTAGGTCCCTAACTTCCAGTGAAATCAATGGAAGTACATGTCTTACAGGGATGTAGGCCTTTGTGACAAAGCATCATCACACATACAGTGATCAAAATTCGTTATGATTTGCCTTGTCTGAATTCTATATTATAATTTCACTGTTTGTGATTGTGCTTTAAAAATTTTGAATAGCAAATGCCAAATATACTAAGTGATGATACATTGGTTGCGTATTTGAATCAAATTTGAAAAATAAAGTGACCTTTATATGTTCTTATGTTTATCTGGAAACAAATAAACAAAATTAGTAGCTCATACTTTCCAACTCTATGACACTAAAGAGGAAAAATAGTTTTCTCCATCTGTGAAGAAATGTTATTGGAAAACCCCCAACAGTAAAAACCCGTTCTCAACATATTTTAATTATTTATCCAAATACCTCACTCAAGAATCCTAGTATAAGCGACACTGTATCTATGATCTGCATGAAGATGTTTTGCAATCATGCCACTGTTTCCAACTCACATGACCAGACGGGTGGTGCTAAACAGGGAGGAGAATCCGGTCCCTTTTGTTCTTCACAGAAATCCAGGCCTGCTGAGCACTGTCATTCAACGTAGAGACACCTGAGCTGTCTTCTGTTAGCAGGAAAATGATCTGATGTAGGCTACCATGGCTACACTGCTTCTGGTGCCTAAGTGAGCTTGGTTTGGACAACCAGGAAAGTTGGCTATTCAAGATTTGGTAAAGGTCAGAGTCCCTTAATGCTAATGAAGTGGTCATACTATGTTGGGGGGAGGGGGCAAATCTGTCCTTTAAAACCAAGATCTATTTATAAGTATTCAGAATTGCTGAATATTTCTAATTTGTTATATACACTATTTCATAAATCCAACAAATGATACCAAATGTTTAGTCAATTCTAAGGGATTCTTTCTGTGAATCAGAAAACTTATATTGCTAAAGTAATGAAATCATTCTGAGACAAAGGCAAAATACCTCAATGGGAAACAAAACAGATTCCTGAAAAGATGATGCTTAATATTAATAGTACGGCAAGATGTGCTGTTAAACTTAAGGGGAGCTTCTTTCCTTTGCTCTGCCAGAACAACACAGAAACTGGCCTCAATTTCCCCAGCCAGCACAGAGTAGACATAAGCAGCTCCTACACACGTGCACTGAGAGGGCTCAGTGAGCAGTGAGAGCGGGGCTAGAAACGCACCATTTGCTGCGCTTTTAGACTCTCTAGGCTGCCTTGTGGTAGAATTAAGAACATTTCTAAGGCTGAACAGATGCGGAAGAGGTGTCATCTGTTCCTCCTAGACCCTCCTTTCTCTGCTATACCGAGCAGACGTCTGGGACAGCTGTCCCAATAACTCATTCTTCCCTTTCTGTTCTGAGTAATTCCCATCTCTGTTCATATGGTTTCTCTATGCCTGCACATCAGGATAAGCACAGATCACTTGATCGGCCAGTTCATAAAAATGTATTCCTCTCAGTACAAGATAGATGTAGCGCTTTACCTGATAAGCTTCAGCACTCTGCTTAGTCATCCTGCTTTTATTATCTTCTATCACGAAGCCTTATTCTCTCACAAAAGTCACAGCACCATCTCCTATTAGGAAACCGTGGATAGATCTCTCCAGCACTTCAAGAACAACAGCAAGTGGAGTTCCAACATTTCCTGAGAGCAAAATTTTCCATTTACACAATGTTGTGCAAAGGATATTTTTCAACTAACTGCAAGAAAACTAAATTATGAAGCATATACACAAAATTGTTAGATTCCAAAAATAGAGAAAATATTTTTATTTATTATTTTCTTATATGCTTGCATATTTCTTTACAGCCTTCTGAGCAGGTTGCGCTAACTAGAATATACACAGAGTGGAATGCATGCAGGATATATACAAAGAAGGCAATTCAAATGTACACGGTATCCTACACTTTTACCCATAAATTCACTGATTTTTAAGCTTTCCCTTCCAATATATCTTTACATTATATGACTGATCTACAAAAGATATACCAATCCCTGTATCTTGGGTGTAATTTAATTAAACCCACTACTATGATTCATTAACAAATATATTGTATTTTCAGCATGGTTCAAGCACTTCACAAATGCTGACACGTCAAAGAATCTCCCTGGCTTTGTGCTGTTCCTCGACGCCCCCAAGGCGGAGAACAGATCTCATTCTCCACTGATACAACAATGGATGCGCTGGCATGGAGAAGACGTTCTCCGTTACCCTGCTCGTAGCAAATGGCACTGACAAACACTGACCAAGCTACAACTTCTCTCCTTGCTATTAACAAGGTTGCTGCCATGCTCTGCAACCTTCCTTAATACCAACTTGTTTTTTTGTTGTTTTTTTTTTAAACTTTTGAACATGAAGCAGTATCTTAGTTCGATTAAAACCAGTAAAATAAGCTTTAAAATACAGTTCAGTCAAACCACATTGTATTTCCTCTCCTGCATTGTATGTGACCTTTGATAAAACACTGAAAATCTTTTAAGGCTATCCAACAACGGATAGCAATAGTTGGTAGCAAGTACAGTGATGGATTTAATGACTATACTGTGCAGTACATAAGTTCCTCCTTAATAGGCTTATTTCCGTTACAGAACTTGCATCCCTTTGATGTGCAATCTTACATGCTATGCTAGACGCAGCAAATTAACCATTTATTTTGCAGTGATTGGCAGACTTCAATATCACTGATTCTTGAGTGGCTTTAATTACGCTGTAATTTCTGACTGCACTTCTCAAACTAATCCTTTAAAATACAGATTTTTCTTTAGTTAACAGTCAATATCCCCTTAGAAAAAGGATCATGTAATAAAGTTATGGGGGATCTGTGTTATCATAATCAAATTAAAATCTTAAGCTTATTTATAGGGACCTAGTGACTATCTAATCACAGAAAAGTTAGCTAATGCTTTTTTTTTTTTCTTCAGGCCTCCCAAGTTAAAAACCTAGTTTGCCTCAGAACAGACTGCATTTTGCCATCATTCTACACGAGGAGGCATCGCTGAAGCCTTCTGTCTGACAAACTGACAGACAATTAGAATCCAAATTGTAGTGTTTTTCATTCACTGATCAGTCAAGTTCCTTACTAACCGTCATTTGTATGATATGGCATGGTATCATACCCAGCTTACAGAAACTGAGGCACAGGCAGGTTGGCAGGTTAAGCAATCTGTCCAGAATTATACAGCAAGTCTAACAGCAGAGCAGTAAAGAGCAGCTAGTTCCTTCGTCTGAGCCCTCTACGCTGAGTTGAACAAGCTGACTGCTTTGAGCTATACAGATTAAGTAACATTTCTGGACCAAGAGCAGGTTTTTAAAGCAATTGCTTTTTGTACCTGGCTTTAACCAACAATGTAAATCCTTCACTTTTATCAGCATCAAAACATCACATGCTGAAAAAAACTTGAACGTTAAACACACACGTATCAGAGTGCAGTTCATACCCAGGTAAGGCTGCTACTGCTCCAAACTGACAGGAAGTCCTTGCATTACAGCGGCGTTGCACTGGATTACTCCATCTTTGTTTGGGTAGCCTCCTCATCCTACTAGATAAGGCCAGGTCTTCTTATCATTCTCAATATCTGGACATCATTAAAGTTAAAAAAAAAACAGTCAAACATTATGCACATTCTGATTTTTTAAAAATTTCTTATTGTTCCCACTAGTCTGTAAAATTCAAAGCAGAAAAAAAACACAACAGCCATTATTTATATGCAACCTGAACATAAAAATATACAAAAAAGCATTGTGCTCAGGTAGCTTCTGCTACGTCTAATCAAAACGCGCTGTCGTTCGTATGGGACTGACACAGCTAGCGCCACACAAGTGAAAGCTCAGCGTAGGGCCCTGATTTCTCGAGCCTCGGGGAAGGCAGGGGGATTTGGGGAAAGGCAAGAGAAAGGCCCTCAGAGGCGAAGCGAGGGATCAGCTTTACTCCGCCCTCTACGCGGAGCCCCCTGGAAGGACGCAAACCGTTGCCAAACCGAACGGGGCGAAACGGCTTGGGGCGGGCGCCCTATTTCTAGGCTCCTACGGCCCAGAATTGGGGCGGGGGGGGGGGGCCGTGGGGCCGCTCGGCACCGCGCGGAGGGGACGGGCCGGCGGAAAAGGAGGAAGAAAAGGGGCTTTATCGGCCCCTTTGCCGGCTGCACGGGACGAGGTGGCAGCGCCGCGGGCGGGCGCCCGTCAGGGGGCCGCGAGCCGCCGCCATGGCAACGCGGCGGGGGGGGGAAGGGGCGGGCGGCGGCGGGGCGGCGGCGGCGCTGATTGGGCGGGGCGGCGCGGTGACGGCTTCCGGCGCGCGCGGCGGGGCGGGGGGCGGCGGCGACGGTTGGGGCGGCGGCGGCAGTAGTGACGGTTGGGGCGGCGGTTGCTCGGCGGCGGCGGCGGGATGGACACGCTGGGCAGGAAGGTGGTGGTGTGCGACAACGGCACCGGGGTGAGTTGCTCCGGCTCCGGGACTCGCCCTGCCGCCGCGGGGGGAGAAGGAAGGCGACTCCCCCCTCCCCCCCCGCCCGGCTTCCTGCCGGCACGCCCGGGCCGGCCAGCGGGCCGCGCCCGGCCTCCGCCGCCCCGGCGCCGCCGGGACTCCTTCGGCCGCCGGAGCGCGGCGCGGGGGGCTCCCGGGGCCGGCGAGGCCCGCGATGCCCTCGGCCCTCCGCCGGCCTCCGGGCGCGCAGCGGACCGCGCGGCGGCGGCGGCGCTGAATGAATGGCCCGGGGGAGCTCGGCGGGGAAAGCCGGGAAAACCCGCCGCGGTTGACGGCCGGCTTCCTCCTCACCAGACCGAGCGAAAAACGGGCATTGGAGCCCTTGCACTCGGGAAGCGTTAAGGCTTCGGTATTTACTGCTGTGATGTCTCAAGCTCCAGCATTGTGGCTGTTTTATTACACATATTATATTCCTGTATGTGACTTTAACGGGTTTCTCTTTAGAAAGGCACATCAAACAGAAAATACTGGTTTTCTTGGTTTTGTTTTGTTTTTTTAATCTGAATGATCAGCTTATCCATTTTGGATTTAGGCAGAGATGCACCCCCTGTATCCAGGATTTTTAATTTCACGGAAACAGGTCAGGCAGCTTGTGGTTAAAAGGCAACAGGGTCCTTTCATTAATAGCTTTATGATCTGCAGAATTCACAAAAATGGGATTCTTTGATAAAGAGGGCGCCAAAGCTTTTCTCCTCTTCCTTTCACCTTTCCTGCCCTACGTAAACGTGCATGCACACACTAGAAATTTGTTCTTTTGTCAGTGTTATGGAGGCTTTGAGGCACCTCAACAGGAAGTGACAAAGATGGCATTTTAAAGCCAACAGATAAGATGTTATAGGTGGATTTCCACCTTAGTAATTTTGTTAGCAATTGAGATTTTCCCTCAGTAAAACAATATTATCAGGGGAGTTAACAAAGCTGACAGCATATCAAGAACTCTCGAATGGCAAAAAAAGGAAGTGTTTTTTTTTAATAAACACTTTGAATAAAGATGAAAATATTTAAAGCTAAAGATTGACTAGTTGAGACAAAGAATGTCATTGTTAGAGATTCAGCACCCTGCCACTTGAACTAAGGAGTTTCCAGTAAGCATCTGAAATGATTAGAATGGTTCTGAAAGAACATCAGATTTGACAGTTCTGAAGTCTTCCTGTTTTTCCTCCCCTAGAAAAATTCTCTTTAATGCTGGGATGCAATGCCTTTGGGCCTTTTTTACACTATCATTTAGAAAAAGGAAAGAAAAAGGAGATTTACCATTTTCCATTTACAAATGGATGTGGAAGCTGGGTTCTGTTGGTTGTTTTTTAAGTGTTTAATACTCATACTGTCAGCTTTGATAGAAATTCATCTAATTTCAGGGTTTGATCCTTTAATACAGCTTTTTACATAGCAATGAATTAGTTAGTTGTTTTAAAATGTTTAGCATATTGATAGTGACTGTAGTGTCATACTGTAGTCAGTCTCGGGGATGAAACATGGGACAGAAACAGTTATTTTTATCCAATTTTGCAAGCTGTAGTTGGGACACAATTTTTGTACCGTATGACATATCTGTGTGTGTGTATGTGTGTTTTTAAATCAAAGAGACATCTGATACATTTTTTTTCTCCATGAATTGTACCACCTGGATATAAATAAATATGACAGGTAGTGTTATACTGCAGTTACAATGCCTAGAGTAGGGGTCTGTGTCACTTCAACTTCTGTTGTTTTGGGCTGAGTTTTACCTCTAAGCAGCACAGTGCATGTATGGACATCCCCTGGCCCCAGAGATAACTGTGTGCAAGTGCAAAGTATGAGGAAATGACTGTTGTTAAATCTGTAAACTTAAAATATTTAGATTGAATTGGGATAAGTACACCCGAAGAAAATTCAGTTCATAAGATCAGTGCATCTTTCAAACTTCAACTGTATATTGAGATTATCAAGTCCTATATTGCCAAAACAGTATTTTTATAGTAAACATTGTTATATGATGAAGAGCTGCTTTACATTAGAATGATATCTGATAAACTGCGATATGTCTTACCTAAACCACGACTAAAATTAAATCTCTTGCCAAGTGCTAGAAATAAAAATGCAGAATATCTTTAGAAATTTTAGATGCAGTTTTAACTTTTGACTTGTCTTGAAACGTACCTGTCATGCTGAAATATGTGTTTTTAATGTATTTGGCTGCAATCAATCTTTGAGGAACAAGCGATGAAGAAGTGTGTTCTTGCAACACATAGTGTAAGAGAGATGCTGGCAATGCCATCTTAGAGCATTTGAGATGGATGTTCTTACTGGTATAGGCCAAATGGTAAGTTACTTAATGACCTGGACAGTTTTTCTAATTATATTTAGAATCTTTGTTTAAGAGTTGCATCAATTAAAAGAATCAAGCAAAGAGACCTGATAAGAATCATAATATTCATTTTAGGACTTGTCACGTGACAAGTTTGTGAGCAGATGTAGAAAGCTTCCTCATTCTTTTAATGTGAAAGAATACTTATACATACAAGTTCTTACTGTTTGATGACTCAGTAGGAAGTGAAAGAGTCAGTATAAACCACAGTGCAATGGAGAAGAAACTATATATGGTAAAACTTCTTACATATGTGGTCTTGCATGCAGGCAAACTAAGTAGCTATTCTTAAAACACTTTTGGTGCATAGCAAACATTTGCAAAAATGCATGATTTTGAACTCTTGGCTTCCTTAGAAAGATGTGCAAATTCATTGAATTTTTAGTGTTAAAAGCATGGTGTATAGTAAGCACTGTACTGAAGTTATTTGAAAATTGTTCCAAGGAGTGTACACAATAATGTAAGAAAGAAATAAGTGCGCTGTATTTAAATTTTATTCAGAGGTTTCAAATTCAAAGTGGAAAGAGCAGTGAATTTTTAATGGCTGGTCATTAGAAAATGAGAAACTGATGTATTCCAAACTACTGCAGTTCATAATGTTTGATTAAAGATTTTGGAGGAGCTCTTGTAGGGAAGGGAGGGAAAGTATCTAATTTTTCTTACTCTCCTTCAAAAAGCTTAAACTGTCTAGGATCTATTATCTATGGATACATTTTTGTCTCTTGGATGAATTTACCTATCTGTTATCTGTTGTATCAGCTATCACTTGTATCAGGTCTTTTCTTTCAGCCGTAATAACCAATGTTATGTCATAACCAACCTACCAAACTAGCTGAATATCATCTGTCTATCTAATGGCAGGAAGAACACTACACTGGGAAAGCTGTCATTTATGTCTAAAGAGATTGACATATGAGGCTAACTTGTTCTCACCTTCACCAAATAACCGTGTAGCCTAGGGAAAAAAATTCTAATCTGTGGAAGCGGAGACAGAGTTAAAATTTTGCCCTTGCTGTCTGCTGTTGAGTTTACCAAACTTTGTAAAAATGTCATTTTTAAGGTTCTTAGTTCCAATGTGAAAAAGGTAGGGAACAGTCTCTGAATGCCAAAGCTCAGTCTTATTCATTGTACTTCACATAGACTAAATCTAGTTTTGATTTCAGATAGACTGATTGTAAAACTTGTAAAATTGTAAAAATGACAATTTGTTTTTACAATGTAGCATTTGTCATTGCCAATATGCTACTATTACATAATTCCTTGGGAAGGTGTGTCAAATCCCTGAGGGCTTAACATAGAAAGGGACTACAAGTTACTATTATAGTTCAAACTATAAGAATTTAGCCTAAGTATTTTTGTAGGCCAGCATTCAAACACTGATAGCGGAGCTGCTCGAGTACGAGTTCCAATAGTACAAGTTGTAAAGACTTATTTGGATGTCACTGGTTGTGTACTGTTGTTGGCCAACATGGTAGCTGATGATTGGTAGGGAAGTTGCTTCATGCCAGGAGAAAGAAAAGGAGGAAAGCAATAAGCAAACATATGGGTGTAGAGATGCATGGGCTACCTGCAGGTGCTTATGGCTGGACTCATACAATTTCTAGATCCCTTAGCTAGAGGATATGATTGTACAGACTGTTTTACAGGATTTCCTTCTAGCTTAACCACATTCCACTGTACAGTGAAATTCTGGTCCATAACAAGCATATATAAAAATTGTAGTAGTAATAAAAATTGTGTGATTGCCCTGTATGTGGTAATTCACAAAGTCTGAAAGGAAAATTAATTTTTGTAAGAATCTGTACACCATTATTTGGACTCAGCTCTGTTCTTCAGAATGTCTCAAATGCTTCCTCTGGTGTAAAACACCAACTGTAAAGTCTTTTGGCATACTCAGGGAGTGTGATCCAAAAATGCTTGTGGTTACTCTTTACTTTATCATAGCAGCACCACATGCTTGAATACATAAATAAGATCTATATAACTCCCTAATGTAGCAAAGGGTTGATAAGTACTTGCATTTTCTGAAAACATAATTTGAACCAGAATAAGTGAAATGAGTTTTAGACACACTGTCTTTCATCAGTTATTCCAAATAGCTCTGCCTTTGGAGAGAGCAATCGCAGAATGGGTGAAAGTAATGAGGGCCACAAAAAGCAAAAAAATTTCTTTCCTTTCCTGCACTATTGTATGTTTTCTGCTGGGTGCTGACAAGGGAAGTTAAACATTTAAACTCTTAAACTGAAGTAGATGACGGTTTGTTATCTGAAATACTAATTCATGCTGATTTTTTTCATATTAATGTAATCTGTTGTGGTATGATCCTGTGTTAGTCCAAGAAGTTTAATTAAAATGTCTCTAGGCTCTTTCCATAACTGGTCTGATCCTTTCTTTTTCTAAGCAGGTGCCTGTTTTACTGCAGTAAGATGAATAATCTAGACCAATAGAAACTGACTTTTCATATTATATGTAATAACAGAATTCCAATTAGTTGTAATTAGCTGTACTCTTTGCTATGATAATTGCTTCAGTGGCAGTCTTCAGAACTCACTTCAGAAAATTTGGTGAAAATTTTGGAAATTCTAACAGATGGTTTTTAATACAACCTGAAATGGATAATTCGGCATTGAGACAGGGACCGACCCAAAGTGGTTGTCAGTTCTCTGTCCTTGGAGACTTTCAAGATCTAACTGGACAAAGCCCAGAGCAACGTGAGCCCAAGGCTGAATTAGAGAGCTCCTGAGGTTTTTTTCCAACCAGAATGATCCCATGAGTCTGTTACCCCTGTGTACCTAGTTGCCTCAGTAATTTTGCAGGTAAAAATGCATAATGTTTGGTTTGGGACTGCATGATTTTGTTCTGCCATGCTGATACAGCATGGTACATAGAATGTGTACTAAAGAAGAGAAGCCTGCTCTATATGAACTCTGATAGGCGTCGGAGCAGGATAACTGAAGTGAGTAATTTGCTGATTACCATTAGCTTAAATCGTAGCTTCTTGCTGACACCTTTAAAGTTTTTGACTTAGAGCTGAACTTCCTCAACTGAATGTGTGTATTTTTTAAACTCAGTTTTTCCTCAATGTTTTCTTAGCATACTACATCTTGGGACCCAGTGATGTAGAACTTCTTCTTTTCATATGATTTGAGCAGCAAAAAATGTTTTAGCCTATCCTGTTTGTGAATTACTATCAGCTAAGGTTTCATTTGTCCTGTACATTTCAGAAGTGCATACTGCAAACTCATATTTTTTGTCTTAAAACGAATTCTGAAAATTCTGAAACTCTTGATAAATCTGTCTGAATTGTTCAGGGAGTCTCACTGCAGGCTCCCTGTTGAACCCTTTCTATAACAGCATAATACTTAAATTCACGTGGTTATGTTTCTTCCTGATGCGTGTCATGCTGCCTTTTGCTCTAATTGGAGGGCTTAGTTAATTTGATCTCATTGGGTGCTCATTAAAAGGTGATCCATTTCAAAATGATCAGTTTCAGCTTGTTGGAGAACTCTTACATAGAGTGGAAGGAAATCCAAATTCAAATGCTGGAGTCTCTTATGCCTCTCATTGTGTTTAGTAGTTTTAGTACTGTTTCTTCAGAATTTGACCACTTCCTTTCTAAAACATTCTGAAAGATATTTTAGTTCAGTATTATGGATCAAGACATCATTTAAAATGTTCAAAAGTGATTTGAAAGCATAAATCCAACTGGTTTCCAGTGGGGCACATGCTCTTAAATCTGCGGGTCTAACGTTTTTATCCTAAAACAGGTTTCTAATAGTAAACAAACGTCATACGTATTCTAACCCAATTACTTATTTCTTTTCAGTTTGTGAAATGTGGCTATGCAGGCTCAAATTTTCCAGAGCATATTTTTCCAGCTTTGGTTGGAAGACCTATTATAAGATCAACTGCTAAAGTGGGAAACATTGAAATCAAGGTAATTTTTTTTATTATTCCTTTCTAATGGATAAAAATAGTCAGGGCAGTCTTTGATTTATGTCATTTTTGTAAAAGCTTTTTCCCCTTATTACTGTTTATGCTGTTCCGGTATCTCTTGATTCATTTCTGTGTTGGGCTTTAGCCTGTCACATACAGCAAAGTAACCGAGAGGGTAGTCTAAAGCTACTAGAGGCCTTCAGCTAGTGTAATGGAGGAGGCAGCAGGTAGGGCTCAAGTGGTTCTGGGAAAAAAGGAACTTCAAATGCCAGTATGTAAGTGAAGTTAAGATTAAAAGGCAGAAATCTGACAGAAGTGTTTGATATTTGTCACCTAGCTGTAATGTAATATTCTTTAGACAGTGCTGAATAATGAATAGCTGGAATTTTCAGTTCTTTCTATACTGTTTGCTTACTGCTCACAGTTGATCATCTGTGATCTTGTATGAGATGTTTAACCTTAGTTGTGTTTACATTTCATTGTTTTTATTTTTTTTGTTTTGTTTTGTTTTTGCTGATGATAGACATGGTACTTCACACAAGTTGGGGAGGGAGAGGCTCTCTGTTCTGATGACTTCATCTTAAAATGTTATTCCAGGCCTGGGACTGGGGAGGAACTACTGATTGAGAATCTTTTCCTATAGTCTGGGGAGCTATCATTTCTCACTTTATTTTGTAATTACACAGTAATACTTCAAATGTTAGTAGTTGCTTCAGCAATAGAGACCTTAGTAGATCTATCTTGGCCCTGCTGTGGTCACACCCTCCCTTCTTGTTCCTAGCCACACATTCTCACCTGATGCTGGCAGTACTGCTTGTGCAGTCGTGTCGTGAGCCACTTTAGAAAGTGATCCAATGGAAAAAAAGAGTAATTTCTTTGTGAAAAAGAGTAATTTTTTTGTCAGTTAAAGTTTTGACTGCCTCACTAGACAATTGTGCAAGCTGCTGTTCAAGTGCAAGGCAGAACCAGGAACTTGAAGGAGAAGTGGGAGGCGACACACAGAGCTGTAGAAGCCATCTCTTAGGCCAGTTAAGGTGAAGTAGAACCACAGTCTTTCAATTGTGCTTTCTCTGTTGCTTGCTGAGCAACAGCTTCGCTTTTAAAAAGAAGAAAAAAAAATAAAAGCCAGTGTTGTTATTTTCAGAACCCTATGGGCAACAGTGAGAACTTAAGCTTTCTGATTTCTGTTGCTGCCTGTAAAAAGCTAGCAACATCAGTAGAAGGCAGTATTAATAAGTCAAGAGGAAGAAAGATGTCAGACCTTTCCAAACTGCCTTTTTTTTTTCTTTTATGTATTGTAATTCCCCTTACCTTGCG
Organism: Apteryx mantelli; assembly: GCF_036417845.1. Classification (NCBI taxonomy): domain Eukaryota; kingdom Metazoa; phylum Chordata; class Aves; order Apterygiformes; family Apterygidae; genus Apteryx; species Apteryx mantelli. Next base: position 18,127,813 of record NC_089980.1, on the reverse strand, counting down.
TCAGCCAGGGTGGTGTGGGTGGAAGGATGGAGATCTTTCCCTTTCACAGTAGGCAGGAGGATTTGTAAGGAGAGGAAAAATACTTTCCCTTCTTTTGCAAGTCTTAGGTAGAGGTATTTCTTCAGATGTATACTTGAACTTGATGTGAAAATTTCTTCAAGCAGGTCCCAATAAAGTGTTATAGAAGTTATGCTGTGGTTAACAAGGCTTAAGTCCAGGAGAAATTCACTGGCACAAAATCTTATTGATGAGGTCATATTTTCTTTCTAGCTGATCTGATATAACCTGCCCTGCCAGTTTTGGTGTCCTTTGATTATCTGATAACTTAGTTTAATATCATTAAAGACGACAGTACTGGATTAGGAAGATAAGAGGAAGAAGTGGCTAATTGCTATGAGATGGGTGCCAAAAAAACCCAATAATCTCTTAATTTTGTATGCTTTGCACCTTTTCTTCTTGAGCATGGTATTACATAAGTGTATTTTAGAGACTATAAAGTCTTGTATCCCAATTCTTCCTAGCTGTTCTATAGCATGTCTATAATAGCTTGTCACTCTTTCTTAAGAAAATGGTATATAAAGAGAAGAAATCCATGCTGCGGATATTTCAAGTTTCCCAGCAGGATAATACAGTAGGAAGGCTTGTTAAGTTTTGAGTGCCATTTTTCTTTGTGGGATTCCTGCAGATTTCCTAAAAAAAAAGAAAAGAAAAAAAAAAAAAAAGCATTTTAGCAGGTGACTTTTATGCCAAAATTTAATTCTAGCTATAAACTGCAAGTTCTTACTGGATAAGTTTAAAACTGAGTAAAGGAAGCTGGCAAGAAGATTATCAGTTTAACTTTTCAAAAGTGCTCAGAAAAGCTCTCGTTTCTCTGAAATTCGGAGACTCCGTGAAAAGAATCCAGAAGGTTATGAAAATAATGGTTATCATCCATCTGTTGAGCTACCAATTTCAAGTTGCTTTGTCCGTTTGTCCTTTTTGATTCTGGTTTCACGTTAAGGGGAAGTTTTGTTGAGGGTAACTTAGCAGTCAGGGCTGCTTATGCCAACACAGTGCAGGGGCATTGACAATATTCTTGCTGCTATAGAGGTGATGAGATGGGGGTACTGGTATATGGTTTTTTTCATGTTCCTTAGTTCTTTCATTTTGGTTTATTATGTGGCCAGAAAAGCACCTATGGAACAGATAACCATGAGTGAGTTGGGAGAAGAGTATGGTCGTGGCCTGCTTATGCCTCTGCTGCTGTCTGGGAAATGACTATCGAACGTCAGCCTCAGTATCAGGGATATAGCTTTTTCCCACAGTCCATGACATAAACACAAAAGTTCTGTTATTACTGGGATCATTTTGCAAAGGCAGCTGCCGGAGAGACTAAGCGCTTTTCCTCTGACACAATTTGTAGATTAAGTAGCTTTGCCTTTATGGAACCAATAGTTATCGTATTGCTTTTGACAGTCTAGGTGACTCAGTAGATTTAATCGAAGGAGGAAAATCACACTAATAGTGAAAATGGCTTTAGTAAAATTTTGAACAATGTGTGTATGCATATGCTTCAAGTATTTTGTAGTGTTTCCCAGCTGCTTTAATTCTCTTCTCTTCCTTCCTCCATAGATTGCTATAGGGAGGGGCTTTCGGACACTGCTATTACAACTTCACTTCACGATCACTTATTTCAATTCTAAATTTAGATACCATAAATTAAGTAAATATCTTTTGATGCTTTCCACGTATTTGTTCCATGATATATGGATTAGTACGTTTATAGGTGAATGCTTTCATGTTATTGTTTTCAGGTCTTGAGTGTTTGAAGGTGAATATTTAAAACACAAATTAAATTTAGCAATTGTTGGAATTATTTATGGTCAAATGCCTTGTGCGGTCTTGTCTACTTCAGATAAACATAATGCCCAGGGTAAAATTCCAGTGTTACAGAATATTTATGGACGTAATCTTGTTTATTAGAAAGATGCAGATATACTGATCTTGTTTGCAACATGATGCATAGAAATGAGATGCCAGTGATTTGTAGTAATAACTTCCTTTAAAGAGAGATTTTAATCTTAAATCCTGAGAATAGCTTGGCCTTAACTACACTAACTCAGATCATTTCCAGCTGTACATGCCTCTCTTCTCAGCTTATTTCTACTGTGTACTTAAAATAATTTGAGAATTTCATTTAGGCCTTTTCTGACTTTCTTGCTTCTACCTTCTTTCTTCACCTTTCTTGACCTGTTGAAGTAGAATAACAAAAAGATGGTAAGTGAGGTGCCCCCTGTGCTGTTTGTTTACCATTTTTGCTTGATGGGACCTAGTAGCTGTCATGTTATTTTTGATGCTTTTTATTGTTTTGTCTTGTCCTACATTTTACATTTGAATACATACTTATTTTGGACGTTGTTCATTGCTTTGGTTTACTAGCAATTAATTCATTAGAATATTGTATATATTGCTTCTAAATGTTATATAACCTGTAGTTTTGCAAGATGCAAGAATAACACTTTAAGATCAACATGAGCTTGATGTCTTCAACAGTAGGAATTGCTTTATTTAACATTACAAGCTAAGGGCTTGAAACGCCTTTCCGATTTCAGTTAGACAAATATTATTCAGAGTACAAAAGTGGTGGAAACATCGAATGTCCTGATACTGGTTCCTCTCTGCAACTTCACTTGTGCTGTCCCTTTTCCTCTTCACCTGCCCGAGCGTGCATGCTGTTTGTTAGTGGGCTCTTGAGGACAACTGTTCTGTCCTTTGACTTGGTTTTAAAAGGACGTGGAAGTTTTGTGTAGCTTTCACTGTGCATTAGAACAGTGGCTTTTCCTGGTTTGTGTCCTATTCAGCAGCATAAAGCTTCAAAGAACAGTGCACAGAACAAGTTTCAGATTATTTGAACTGGTGAAGTTTCTGTCTTTTTAAATTCTCAGAGGTAATGTGGCTGCACGATCTCTTAATGGTACGTTTTCCTAAATTACATTTGATTTAAAATGTAAGAGCCTTGACTTCTGACTTCTATACAGTTGAGATAACCAAAGGGTGATCTACTGTGCAAGGGAAAACAAATGAAAAGCCTTGTCAGGGAGAGGAGGTAGAAGAGGAATCGTTTGGTTTAAATTGCTTTGAATGAACTTCGCTTATGATCAACAGTAACTCTTTGTTACTTCTTAAAAAAAAAAATTATATAAACTGGATTTTTCATTGTGTGTCTCTTTTTTTCCTAGAATTGAATTGTGGGTTGAGTAACCTACACGTCAAAGTTTTCTGTGCCACAGTAACTGGAAACTGTGGTGGCATATTTTTGTATGAGGCAGCTGTTTTGGGTTTTTTTTTGTTTGTTTGTTTTTTTAATGAAATGAATGTAATACTAGAATGGAAACAGTACTGTTGATGCCTAGAAATATGTTCTTGGAGGATAAATATGATTAAGTCAGTTAAGGATTCTTTGGAAGAGAATGCAATATAATAGGGAGCAAAGGTTACATTTTATTGTGCATACTTCCTTTGGGAAATATGTGGGAAAGGAAGAGATACGGTGCTACTAATTTGAATGTGCAATGTTTTGCATAACTAACTTTAATGAAAGGATTGCTTAATTAGTGTAAGATGATTATACAAACTATGCATTACTTGGTTGTATTTGTGTAAGAATGTGTTACTGGGACTTTTGGCTTGGGACTTTTGGCATGGAACAGATGGTTTATTTTGTATTTAGATGTCTCTCTTCTTCACACCCTACTGGCATAGGCTAATATGTGAACCATTGTTTCTTTTAATGTCTAGTGTGGAATTTCTAATCCCTTATTTGCTTTTGCTACTGTTCTGTATGCTTATGCACCACTCATTATTCCTTTTTTGGTAATGTGCACAGAAATTTGCAACATGCATGAAAAACTATTCTGCCAATTCCACCTACTACCCTTATGTGCTGTTTTGCATCTCAGCCTTTTCAAATGAGTATTTGATAAAAGCATTTTGGAGGTGTCAGTGGAGAAACATCTATGCTTTTAAAGGTCTTCGTAGTGTCTTGCTGTAACAGGATTTGCTGGTATGTTTAAGGTTAATTAGAGTGGAATTAACAAAATATATTTTGGAAAAGGTTTGGGATGGGTCACAGTTGTACTATATGAAATATATTCTATTTCTTAAGTACTTGAAAACAATCCTAAAATGTGGGCCTTGTTTAAGAGCACAGTTGGACACAAGCTGGAGCAGTTCTGTCATTCTTGAGCATTTTGGTATTAAGATAGCTTTGAAAACACTGACATATTTCTGTATTACAATTTTACAGGATCTCATGGTTGGTGATGAAGCAAGTGAATTACGCTCAATGCTGGAAGTTAATTATCCAATGGAGAATGGCATAGTTCGAAACTGGGATGATATGAAGCACCTTTGGGATTACACGTTTGGACCAGAAAAACTTAATATTGACACAAAAAATTGTAAAATATTACTCACAGAACCACCCATGAATCCAACTAAGAACAGAGAGAAGATTGTGGAGGTATGTCTGGCTAGTAGAAACTAGTAATTACTGCTGTTGAAGTATGGCTAAGAGATTGTAACTTTACTGGAACATCTACTAGCTGTTTGAGGCAAAGCAATTTTCCTGTTTTCTAACCAAAACCATCTCAGCCATGATCATCAAGGCTACTGTGGTCAAATACAAACAGGCCTACCTCATTCTAAAGTTATAAACAGGCTTCTTGTCTCCAGTGAACTGTATCACCAGGAAACCACAGAACTGGGAATACATGTTTATCTTCAAGTATCTGGGAACCAAGATGTATTGATTGCTAGCTATTGGATGAATGGTAATTACTTTAAGTGACTTGGACTTCCTTAAGCTAGTAATACTTCTGAGGAAATTAGGCTTGAGCAAGATGTTTACCAGATGGGGCAGTGTTGTTGGAGGTGTGTGACAATCAATTCACTAATCTTTGTTTAATACTAGGGATCATTAATGAAAACCTTCTAAGAAGGAAAGCCTGGTCGTTGTATCCTAGATCCTGGGCAGCTTAAGCTCCCTCTGAACCTTGTATTAATGTGGATTGTCAGATGCTTATTGCATAGATCTAGTAACATGTGACAAAGACTTAGTTTTTGAAGAGCAGTAATGTGTGAGGAGAGCTAAAAGTTTGGTTTACTCTTTCTCAATCATCATGGATATTTCCAGTTAATGTAAGTATTCATTGTAACAAAAATGTTACAGATTCTAAGTCTGAAAGCTCATCCATTTATCAGGACTTTGAGTGTGAAAGTTTGTGTATTCCCCCCCACCCCAACTCTGTTGGTTAGTCTAATAAGAATTTACCTTTATCATTTCCTGCAAACCTTGCCTCTAAAATCCTTTTGTTGTCACCGCTGCAGTAACGCTGTCTGCAAAGTGGCAGTGAACATTTTTGCACTAACCTTTCCTTGCAGTGGCTTGGGAGAAAGTCGAGTAAAGCAAAGGTGGGAAAACTTCAGTGGAAAAAAATCAAACCGTGCAATTTTAGTTTGTTTCTAATTTCAAGATTTCCTGGTGATTATGGGCATGAGGGACCTGTTGCCTTAGTATCACATGCTGCCACATTAGCAATACCATCTATTATATATCGGTCAGTTGTGGTGTGATAGGCGCAGCAGATTATTCTGAGTGGCCTCTGTGTAGCAGGAGTGGTTGAATTTCCTGTTCAGGCTTCTCTGCTTTTCAGCTGTCTACAATAGTGTTCTTGTTTCTGTTTTCCTGCTAAACACAACAGGCTGTTTTTAGTTTTTCTGGAACAGAGTAATTTTATACAAACCATCTCAATTTATGGTATGTCTTCTAAAGTCCAATAGAATATTTTTGTTCTGTTTTGTATTTGGCTTTTTTAAACCAGTCTAGAGACTGTAGATGCTTAACAGTGATCCAGAGGGTTAGGGAGAACTAGAATACATTTTTGTAAATGCATATTTGAGTTAGACAAAAATTTATAGTTTCCATTAATATTTTTAATGGATCACAGCATTATGAGAACTAGGAATACTTAGTTTTAACTGCAACATATTTAGACTCCTTTTTTTTTTTTTCCTGTTTTTGATATTGAAAAGGAAGGCTAACCCAGTATGAGGCAAAAGACTGAATTAAGATTTTCTTAAAGCCTGTAATAAATATTCTGATATTCCTGCATTTTGTGATATGGTGCAATAGCATTTTAAAAGCTTAGTCATCTGGACCATTTCAGGATGCTAAATATATATGTGTATATATGTGTGTGTGTATGTATATGTATGTATATAAATGTGTGTATATATATACACACACACGTATGTATACACACAGACATGCACTATATGTACATTCATATATGCTATACTTCATTCTGACTTCCAGTGAATCTTTTTCCCCACCTCATCCCTCCATCCAAACTCAGCTAATTGTAATAGCAGTAAGTATCCACCTGACGTATGTATAGCATAAAATATATTTTTTTAAATGCTTTTTTTTCATAGCACTTAGACACTGTTCTTCAATTTCACTTTGTAGTGCAATACCTATGTCTCTAGCTATCCGTTACGTTCTCACTGTGTAATACACTCAGGAGCAGCCAGGCTTTTATGGCACATTATGTAGCCATAGAGATACTCTAGCACAGTCACTTCTCCGTATCCTTATCTAGTATTCCTTATCTTTTTCCCCAATTTTTAGCTCTTCCTTGCTAGACTCAATTAGAGTAGTACTTTGTGGCTACTCCCAAAGTTGCCGTCACTAGAAGAAAAACCTTTTCAGGAGAACATTCTGCTCGGTATTTACATCTTAGATTTGTTAGTGCGTATGTCATGTGTTAAGGCATTTTTCATGTCAAATATAACAGATCTAGATGTCTTGAAAGAAAGAATAGAAAACCTCAAAGCCCTGCATGTCGATTATATTGAATATTCCCTTTGTTGTATGAAGATACAAATTTAGATTTTTCTTTCGTTAGTTTTCATTTTGAAAGCACTCAGATTGTCTGTGAGATTCATTCATCTCTCTCCATTGGATCAGTGCTGTTTTTAGGTAATGACTATTGAAGCTGGATGTCTTTCTGAGTTATTACCCTTTCAACTGTTCCTCTTCTGCTAGACACTTCCGTTTTTTTGTTTCTGAAAGTATTGGGTATATGCTAAAAGGTGGCCATTACAGAAGGCACTAGCCAGCCTTGTAATGTCTTGTTCATTCTCAGCCCATCCATCTGACGATTGTGCCAAATTTCCTTTTATATCATCCAGTTTATGGTGGGGTGTTATAAAAACCTAAGGCATGGTGTTCCCATGGCAAGGTGTTCTGCAGCTCGCCCTCCGTATGTTCCTTTGTGCTTGCTGCCTGGGTGCTCACAGCAGATATTCAGAGAAAAAATAAAGCAGTTTTTCCAAGGGTTTGGCAGTGTGTTTTGAGCTAGCAAATTTGGGGTTGTGAACTAACCTGCTGGTTTTGTCTAGATCTCTGAAAGCATTCATAATGTCAGGTATAATATTGTGCAGCAAGATCTGTTACTAAAGTGGTTAGTTAAAATCCTGATAATTCGTCTTTCAAATTTTAAGACTATGATGGACACAGATTTTTGTTTGTTTTTTTTTTTGTCCGTTGCAGTTGTGTTAAACCAGGCTTGACTTCTTGCATGACGATTGTTTTCCTTTCTGCAGACTTAATGAGAGGGACTGTGGCACCAAAGCTGTACAATGAAGAAATCTGAAAGATTTTGGGGTGGGTCTGGTGAAAGGTGGGAAGAAAGTCCTCCTGTAGGGTTCCCCATGCTGGATGTGACTCATTGGCCTCGAAAGGATTGAAAGTCTCAAATGAAATGTTTAAGTATGGCATAGATGACACTTGAGCCATTTCTCTTCCTCTTCCCTTCCTTCTGCTTTAGAAGCAAAGTGCAGATAGAAGTGGAAATATTTATGATTTGTTTGTTTCCTTCTTTATAAGTATTCCGTTACCCAAAATAAAATGAACCCTGTTTAGAGGGCTTATTTAATGTTGTACTTGTTTGGCATGCTTCACAGCTCACTCAAGTTATTTATGCTTGCCACCTAAAAAAAACCTATGAAATAATTAACTTGACTTTGCAAGGATCATGTTTTTGAGGTGGGCCAGCCATTTAAAATCACACTGTTCTAACAGAGGAGGTTCTTTAAATAGTTCAGAATTCTAAAATTGTCAGGCATCAGCTTTTTTCTTTAAAAATATTTAGATATCTTACTTGAACAGTGGGAGTACTGAGGATTTAATTGGCTTATAATCCTAAACTTTGCAGAAGTGCTCAAGAAGCTGTAGAATAGCAAAGCCATAACTTTTGTTTGTGCTAGAATAATAAAAGTTAATAATTTTTTCTGCTCCTGATAAAGCATTTTGAGGGGAAAACTGCTGTACAGTATGACTTGTTTACTTGGCCTTTTTTGTGTTTATAAAGATCCCGTAAACTGTGTGTCCTTTAATCTTCGACCCTTTTTCTTCACTGAAACTAGTTCGGGAGGGTTAGGGGAACCTAGTCTACAAAACAGGCGATTACATTTCATGTTTTAATAAGATTTGTTCTGCAAACCTGTGTTGTTCTGTAAGTAGTAGCTGAGTGGCACTATCTGTATTACTTCAAGTATAGTGGATTTTGAACTAAAACCAGTTTTAGAAAGTTTGTCATCACTTGTGCTGTAAAGAAGGAAAGAGGAAGGCCCACAGACCGAAAACAGCCTGTGACACTGCGCTGATTGTAGACCTTTATCAGTAGGAGTCCGTTTGGTCTTTATTTGACGTAGTCTGCAGTTGTATAAAGACTGCAGACCTGGATATGGAGAAGAAAAAAAAATGAACTTCATTAGATTCAGAGCATACGCCTTTAACAAACATTTCGTTCCCAAGTCACACTTCAGTAATGAAGTACTTGGCTGGTCTACAAGTACTGCCTCCCACTCATTGAGTACTTTGGAAAATGGCTTAATAAAGCTACAGAAATTGGTGTGTGGGTTTCTTGAAGATATTAACCTTCGTTGTTAAAAGGATGGGAAATGTTTTAACTCCTTGATATTCATCTAACTCCTATATTCATCTGACATGAATGGACAAGTAAGGTATAAAACTGAATGTACTACTTACTGCTATAAAGCAAGTTGGTTTTTAATGTTCGTGTAGAAACTATGTGATGTAACAGCTTGGAAATTATTTTTGCTTAGCAAAAATACCAAATTATTGAAATACAGTTTTCTTTTAAATGTCTACGTAATATCTTTTAAGAATTTGTCTTTATTTGGACATTCATTTTGCCTTTGTCTTACAGGTTATGTTTGAGACATACCAGTTTTCTGGGGTATATGTAGCCATTCAGGCTGTTCTTACTTTGTATGCCCAAGGTAGGTGAAGATAAATGTTTAATTTATAAATGTGTTACCGAGCCAAAGTTATAATATAGCATTAATGTATCTTGGCCTTAATTCAATACTAATCTAAGTAAGCTCAACTCTGTCTTAAAGGTTTGCTTTTTGCTTTTAGGAACTATTAATAGATAGTACTATTAGTGTTGTTTTCATGAACAAACTGTGCAGGCATGCTTGTAAATGCAAAAAACTGGTTTGTCAAAAACTGTCATTGTCTTGAGTTGGATTTATTTAGCCTTTGGCATGTTGCCAAGTTTCAGCAACATGCTCTAATTCCATTACCTTTGATTTGCTGAAAAAAGAAAATTTGTTGCCGTAAGTGTGTTTCAAGCAGTTGCAAAACCAGGTGACTTTGCATTATTTTCAGTTCAAGAAAAAGTTAATTCTTTTACTGTAGATAAACTGGAATAAACAATTGTCAACTTGAGGAGAAAATTTTGGAGTTACTGAATTTGATAGAAACTCTACCAGTGACTGCAATCCATCCAGAATTTTAAGAAGTTATTTAAGCACACGGACTCTAATAACATGACTCCTTGCATCTGTTTCTTAGCAGCTTGCTGTATTTAACCTTCACGTAGCAGGAAATAAATATCCTTATCCATTAATGTGTTACCGTAGCTTTTGTGTCCAAGAGCAAAGCGATGAGGTACTGGAAGGGTGGTTCTGTCATACAACTCATTAATAGTAGTTAGACCAAAACCACTTTTGCAGACCTGAATATTAGTTTTTAGCTGCTGCTAGCTGTACTAAATTACTATTTTTTAATTTTTTGATTTTTTTAACAAAATAAGGGACAACAAACTAAGTGGGATGTAGTGCAGAATCTGTGAAGAAAAGAGACTTTAAGATGATCCTAAATATTAAGCTGATGCAGTTGAGCTAAGGGTGTGCTCAACTACCCATCAGCAGAATATATTCTGCTCTGATAAAATTCATAACTAAATGATAAAACCAATTTCTAGGCTGGTGTTTGGCCAAGGAAATGTTCTTTGTTCTTGTAGGTTAAATCTTAAACCTTTCTCTTCAAGGGCCTAAACAGCAAATGATCTAAACTTTAGGTAGTACGTAGCTTAATTTTTCAGGGAAAAGTCTGTTTAATGGACTGATAGATACAGTCTTGAAAATTCTGATGTAATTGTACATGCGTTTTACTGCATAGTGGTCATTACTTTGTAAATAGCAAGATGTAAAACAACTTAGAGCAGTCTGTAGTGTTTTTCCAAACTATCATTTAAACGAAAGTTAAAGACCTTCTAAAATATAACAACCAAGCGGCACCTAAATAGAATGCTTGATTTTGAAAATAAAAAGGAGTTCTTTAAAACTTCCTATTTAAATAAATTGCATTAAAGATTAATATAGAGGCTAAAATTACATACAGAGATTTGTCTTGTGTTGTTGCACTATGTAATGTTGCTGCTGTTAAAACTCTCTTCAAACTAATTGTCTCTTTTACCTGGAATTCTGTATATTCATGTGGCTTTTTAAGGCAAAGGGGTTTATAGATCACAACCTAATTCTAATTAGGGAATTCCTTAGCAATTTCTAATGACAGTCTTTTGGAGTTAGATGCAGTCTCTTATGACTGACTAGCTCCTTCTTTACTGAGTCCCTCTGTTCCGTTGCAAGACTTGTTCCGTTTGCTCAACGTTTTTTCCAGGTCACTAATAAATCTGAAGATCTGATCACACAACTGATTCACTATGTGTCTTTTAGTTCCTTCAAGGCAAAGAACCAATTTGTATGCCTTCTATTTGCGAGGCAGGAGCAAATTGCCGTAGTCAAACAAGTGTAACTTGCATTTAAAATAATGAAGAAACAGTTAATATGTGAAATCTTCCCTTGAAACTTATTGTCTTGCTTTTGGTAGCTTGTGAGAAACTAAAATTGTTACATAATTGACTTTATTTATTCTGCTTTGTATCTATTTTGTTCTTAAAGTATAGAAACGTCTGTTAATTTCTAGATACTGACAATATCTGTGTTGTACACCTTAGCGTTTGATCGTTTTATAATAGACTTTTTCACTGGAGTTAGTTTCTTGGAGTCTGTGAAAGTGGATCTGGTTCAGCCTAATACTATTTCTGCGAAAAATTAGATGCGTGATGCATAGTTCAGATATTCTTTACTCTGCAAAAGCCTTTTTATTTATTTATTTATTTATTTTTAATACCAGCCCAAATCAACAACAAGTCCCAGTAATTCTAAGAAGGTAACTTTGGCATGAATACTTCCAGGTTTCTTCTTTTTTATGAAACTAGTATCAGGTGAATCTGAGGAGGAATTTGTGCCCCAGCATTTAATGATCTTAGATATTCTCTTTAATTAGAGTGCAATTTAAGATGTCAAAACACTGGATAAAATTCTGAATGGTAGAGTTGTAAGCATGTAGGAAGGAGTACAGGTAATACCCTTTAAAAATGTGTGAGAAAGCATTTGTTTATGTGAAAATCTTAAATTTAAAATATAGTATATATTAAAATATATTTAATGGAAATAACTGAATTTTAAATTGTGATCAGTTTCCCCAAAATGATGACTGAGGGGCAGAGGTAGTCTGAAGATAGCTATTTCATTGTAATGTTAACCTCCCTACTATTCTGCCCTATTTACAAAGGTGCTAATAAAAGCTGTAAATTTTTTTTCCATTCTTTAAGGTTTGTTGACTGGTGTTGTTGTGGACTCTGGAGATGGTGTAACTCATATTTGCCCAGTTTATGAAGGTTTCTCTCTCCCTCATCTCACCAGACGGTTAGATATTGCTGGGAGGGATATCACTAGGTATCTTATTAAGGTAAGCTGGAGAGAATCTTTAAGGTTGAAGCTGATATCCAGGGTGGGTTGGTTCAAGTTAAAATCCCCTGATAGCGCGAAAGCCGTATACACCTTTCCCTATCTTATCAATACATGAATTACTCTTGTATTTTCTGTGTTACTTCAATCTACATTATGTTTGTTCATCTAAATCACATGTGATATGATTGATATTACTGAGAGACTTCACTTTTTTTTTGGTAGTCCCGTAGGAAGGAATTTTGTTCAATATTTGGGAAGGAAAATTTGAAAAATTCAAAGTTAGCTTTCTTGATATATAAAATGAAAATGAAATTGTGTTATGTCAGTTCTGCTCATCTATTTTCAGAGAGAGGTGGTTTTTTTGTTTGTTTGTTTTTTTCAGTGTTGAAATGATGTAGTGATTCTTACCTCATTAAGTCAGACAGTATAATTGACATTCTGGATGGACAAATCCTGTGGTTAAACTGTGGAATGCCTTGATGTTCTGAACTGAAGTCCTAAACATAAGAATTATTTTGGTTATCCTTCACTTCTCTTATACTGAAAGTTGTAGTGAAGAAAAAAGTTTCCAACTTGGAGTAATGCTGCAGCTGTTTTACTTCTTGGTCTTGGTGGATACACTGTGCCCATTTTTGTACAGACAGACTTGACTTAATACTAAATCTACTGTTACAAAAAAAGAAGCAAACTTTTAAAGATGAAGGTGTTTGAATGTGCTGGTCTACTGATAAAGAGAACTGGACTGTTCCTCACATTTACTGCTAATCTAATATGTTCACTCTAGCTCCTCTTACTGCGAGGGTATGCTTTCAACCATTCTGCTGATTTTGAGACTGTTCGTATGATCAAGGAAAAACTATGTTACGTGGGATACAACATCGAGCAGGAGCAGAAACTGGCATTAGAGACTACAGTACTAGTTGAATCCTACACGGTGAGTGTTTTGAGACAGCTTTTCTTGTCTTGAATTTCATAGGTCTAAATTCAGGTAGCATTTAACTTTGCATCTTTTAAAAATTTTCAACAAATGTTCTCTTAAACCAATAATAGGAACCATACTTGCAAGGAAATGTTTGGTATGCAAGTATTAGTGTACCTGGTCCCTGATCTCTGTAAATAAATTATATAATGACTGAAAAAATTTCCATCTTCTTTTTAATAGTACTAAATGACTTTTTGCAGTGGTGATAATTATCAACACTTTACAGTTTTCCAGCATTAGGAAACAATGTAGGTCAGTTCCTCTTGGTTGAGTATCTAAGTGGTTTAAAGTAGTCTTCTGAACAGTGTTTTCTTCTCACTAGCTTCCAGATGGCAGGATTATCAAAGTTGGTGGAGAACGGTTTGAGGCACCAGAGGCTCTCTTCCAGCCTCACTTAATCAATGTAGAGGGGGTTGGTGTGGCTGAATTGCTGTTCAACACCATCCAGGCTGCTGACATTGATACCAGGTAAGAGCAGAACTCTTAAAAATCCTCTGTCAGGGCACAGGGGTGATGTGAGAACAGCAGTCAAACTGAAGAGCGTCTTTTGCTATAGGCCATAGCGCATGCGCTGCCGAGAGCATATCTACTTGGGTTGAGGGTCATTCTGCGATGACTCCTGAAGCTTAATGGGCTCTCTAGACACTTGGCTATTTAGGTACGAACCACCAAGGATGAAATTTTGGAAGCGCAGTGCTTTTGCTGCTGCTTTCAAGGACGTCTGGAAAAGCATGAGCAAGCATGCCAAGCTAGCGCCAAAGCTTTCTTTGTGTAGTGACTGCCTGTTTCTTAAATTTGTAGTTACTCCCCTGTACGTACAGGTACCTACTTGTACTACAGAGTGTACTACACAACACTAGAAAGACTATTTTCTCGGTCAGGTCTGAATTCTATAAGCACATTGTGCTGTCTGGAGGGTCCACCATGTATCCCGGGCTGCCCTCGCGACTGGAACGGGAACTTAAACAGCTCTACCTGGAACGAGTCCTGAAAGGAGATGTGGAAAAACTCTCTGTGAGTAGCCAGTCACTGCTTTATTTGTGTGTCTGTGTGAGGGTTATCTTAAATGTCCACTAGAGGGAACCAAGTAGTCAGAAATGACAGGATGCGGGTGGCCCTCCTCACAACTGGCAGGAGCTATCTGCATCTCAGGTCTTCACAGCCCTGCACTTCATATTGCTGATTTGTTTGTATATACTTGCAATAAAGACACGTTCTAGTCCATGCTAATGGCAAGTGATTTCTGAAGCCTTAGGTCAGTTGAGTGTAAAATGTGCTGTTCAATGTCGCTAATGAATTTTTGTACCTTAGGAAGTCACCACTGAGCAAAAATACTTTTTTTTTTTTTTTGAAAGTTTTGATTCCTGCTGTGCATTTTAGTTGAGATGCTCAAAAGTAAGAGACTAGAGTTCTCACACATCTTCAAGTGAAATAAAAGTTCCTCTTTCATTAGTTACTGGGAAAGGCAAGCAACAGCCAAATGCATATCACAGAGGCAACATTACATTGTATGCTGTTTGCTTTTCAAGGAGGAGATGCAGAAAAAATTCTTTTCAATGGAGTTTCTAATGTTGAACTGAACTTCTGCAGTTTTTAATACAGTATTATCTAAAGATCTTTTGCAGCTATTTGGAATGACTTGGTGTTAACTGTACAGAATGTTTGTCTAGAACAGTAATAGTTTAGACAAGGATTTGACTTTTCATTTCTGCTATTGAAATCAGAGCTTGAGCATCAAAGAGGTTAAGGGAATATTAATTAGTTAAGCTGGTCTAAATTGTGTAGATGTAGAATCTGTTCTATCTGCCTTTTTAAAATTAGTATAATTCTAAAATACTTTGATTTGATGATCTGGTAACTTGCATAAATTTAGCTGTCAAAGCTTAGTAAGTATTTCTTTACTCTGTTCATGAAATGCAAAAATATGATCTTTAATTTAGTATTCTGACTCCTGGTATTTTTTCTGTGTGGATACACTGAAGATATAATTTTGGGGAAAGTGTCAATAGCTGTCTCTAATTTCCAGTGCAAAGTAGTTATTTTACTTGGGCTGTGCAAGCTGGAAGCTCATGCAGAGTGCCCTATGCTAGCATTTCAGTTTTTTAGTTGCATTCTTCTCACTAAACAATTTCCAATTCATTGTTCCGGTAGAAAGCACAATCTTGTTTTAAGTGGCTTCATTTCAAGAATCTTAGTAACGGTTTCGTTTTTTTTCTTAGAAATTTAAGATCCGAATTGAAGATCCACCTCGTCGAAAGCACATGGTGTTTCTGGGTGGCGCGGTTCTAGCAGACATCATGAAAGACAAAGACAACTTCTGGATGACCCGACAAGAATACCAAGAAAAGGGAGTGCGTGTGCTGGAGAAGCTTGGTGTGACTGTTCGATAAATCCCAAAGCTTGTTCCCATCACATGTCTAAAGCTTTTTTTTCCTTTCATTGCCAATCTCTGAACTCACTCAGCTACATGCTATGGAAAGGCCTGCCCGTGGCCTTTGACCCAAAGGTCAGGTTTTGTTCTGGTTTCTTGGGGTAGCTTTTGTTAAATGTTTCTTAACGTGGCTAAATTTGACTATTAAATTTGACCACTTCCCTGCAAACAAAACAGAGCAAGAGCAGCCTGTCTACTTCATTGTTCCTTCCCAGTAGGCAATTGGGCAATTCTGGTAGGCTTTTTCTTCTGGGTTTATTGCTGTAGTACTGCTAGCTTTTGTCTCTAGTTCACAAGGGGTTGTGTGCCTTTTTTTAGCATAAGAAAACCTTAAAACAGAAGCTTTTGCCATTGGGTCATTGTGGTGGTTATCTTTGCATCTTTTTGCCTCTCTCTACCTTACGATTTTTTTCTTTCCTGCAATTAGGAATTTTGATTAAACATAGTTAGAAACTAGTTTAACTAGCTGGAGTGGCTTTAACACATGGTTTCAATGTAATGTGGTTCTATATGCACTGCTGCCTAAACTGGCTTCTGAGGTGGTTTATCAGAATTCTTAAAGGTGATGGGGCTTTCATACTGTATTTCTCTAGTTGGGCAAGTACACAGTTGCCACAAACTGAGAGACATCCGATATTCTGGCAACTGTAAATTTGTGGCCTTAGGTGTCTTTTTTGGAGGAAGGAGACAAGAGGTTTGCTCTGCGTTGCTTTTCTGCTAACGGACAGTTGGGGGTCAGTCTGATTGACCAAAAATGCCCCCTTTTTGTAGCTAAATTTTGGTACCACATTGTCTCAGCATAGGGAACAAGAATGTTACATTAACTATTCCATAATTGTTGGGCTTTAAAGCCTTGGTTGAGAAACTTAAATATGCTGGGACAGGAGCCTCTAAACTTCTGAAGAGACTTTAATACTTTCAAAAATGCTTGTGAAAACTGTAATTGCAGATATTAAAATCCCCAAAACTAAGTTTTAAAAGTCTGATGTTTTAAGTGCTGTTATGTACATCAGAAGCACTTCTATTAAACTTTACGAGTATATTAACCTAGTGCCAAGCAGTTATTGCAAATGAATATTTCACTGACCAGTGTTTATTACAGCAAGCAGATATTTATAAACAACCACTGGCAGTAGGTTTTAAAGAATGACCTATATTTGTTGCAGTTAAAAATAACATTGGAATATGAGATGTTGGTTGGTAAATATCCACAGTTCATTCTGTCCAGTCTTGATTTTTGATACTTAACATGGAATGGGGAAGGAAGTAAAAACCAGTGATGAAAATGCTGTTTCTAGAAAGTACATTAAAGCTGAGTTGTACTGAAAAATAGAAGTTGTCACTAGTAATTATCAGCCATCTTCTCTGAGTATAGTTGCCTTTTTTTTTTTTTCTTGTGCAAGCATACTGGTAACTATCTTTGCAATAAAATCTGCCTTACATAAAGCATAGCAAAAAATGCTTGCATTTGAATGCTGGTTAAGCAAAATAGAACCAAGTTTTTCATGGAAATATTATATCACTTCTGATTTGGTCTTCCAAGCCTACCACGACATTAAGGAAGTTGAGATCTGCTTTTGACTTCCGAACCTTGGAATGTATGAGGTATGCATTCATACACTTGCCATTTGTCTACATCTTTACATTAATAATTGACCCCAGGAACGTGGAAATATTAACCCCCATTGAACTGTAAAAACTTGCTTTCTTTCTAAATTGAAGAGACAGCTTCCTTTTGGCTGAGAGAATTAAACAGGCAGAAACCATGTCTGCGTTTCTTTACCAACAAGACAGTCGCTTTAGTATTGCTAGTAATGACCATTTAATTATAGGTGGGTGGGGTTTTTTGCAGCTATATTTACTCTTAACTTGAACAATATGAATTTACAGGCATGCCGGTCATGCCTCAGTGCATGCACTTAAACAGTTACTAGATTTTTGGGGACATGAATGTAAGAGGTACTCTGAATTCCTGTAGTCTTCTGAACATTTAATGCACAAGACTTAGAAATGCTGTGGGCTTGCTTTAGAGCTATGGCTTCTCATGTGACTGTCTCTGGGCTTTTTGGACAGTGTTGAGAATCATGGAAATAAACCAAAGAATGACCTAAAAAATGACATTTTTGAATGATAATCTGTCATACGATTTTTCAAATCTAGACCTTGACCCCACATTTCTTTTCTAAACCGTGTTCTCTCCTCTTCGTTGGCTTCGGTTAGGTGTGTGCCTGTTTGAGCACATTTTGAGGTTTTGGAATTTGGCCTTTATGCTTAGAGTACTTCACAGCACCATGAGTAATAGGTGCCACTTGATTGTGCAGTAACTTGAGTTTCCATGGAAACCATGTATATATAAAAAATCTAGCATTTTAAATTATTGCTATCCTGGATTCGGAAGGATGCATACTTAATCCAAATACTGAATGGGGTGTTGTAGTTGTGCTCAGTGTGGTTCTCTGTGCGTGTTTGCACACATGTGAGTGTGTGTTTGTGTGTGTCCTCTCAGTTGACAACTTCAATATTGCTATGAAAGCAATCTGGTTTTAACTTTTTTTTTTTTTTTTTAAGACCAAATAACTTGAGTTGTAATTGCAATATGCTCCTCTTGAATTAGAATAGAAGATGCCTCATCAGTTTTAAGTTTTTGGGAACATCCTGTTTTCAACGTTAAGCTGCTTCAAACCCCCCACCCCCAGTGTTCTAGGATGTTAACCAATGTAACACAAATGGCTTTTTTTATACATTTCTGAACAATGTTAACACACAACACTGGTTGAGACCATGAATGGAAATAAACATCTATTTAAATTGACAGGTCTTTTCAATATAAAAAATAAAATCAGATTTTTTCAAAGTAGATTATGTTTGCTTTGTTTCCTTTGGGAAATCAGTTCTGTCAGTTTTTCTCTAACTTAACTTTCATCACAGAACTATCAAGAACTGCTTATGCTGAGGAAATCTGACGTGACAAAATAACATTCCCCATTGATTGCTGTCATAGAGTGGAAAAAACACGCCTACTCCATTCTGTAGCCATGATTCCCCTCCTTCTATCCTAGTTTCCTTTAAAAAAAAATAAAATAAAAAAGCCTTATCCTTGGAGAGGAGTCTTTTCTAGTTCAAGCTCTGTGCTTGGTACTGCAAAATGCTAAGAGCCCTCAACGTAGGTTGACCTCAGCATCACAGGCTGAGCTTGTAAGTCACGTAATGATGCTCTATTTTGGAAAAATCTCCTTTGCATATAGTATTGCATGTAGCATCCTATTGCACGTAGCACTGATGTAGTAAGATCATATGCTACTTCATCTGCTTCCCTCGTTTTAGCTGATGAAAGAACCGTGCCAGGTGTTAACATGTGCCTTCTAGAAAGGTGCACTGGTTTGAAGCAGCTCTTGCACCTGAAACTTCATAATTGTCACTTGCCTTGTGGATTAGTGGCTGGCTCACTCTTCGTGATACATTTATCTGGCTTCTGAAAGAAGCTTAACCAGCCCCTTCCTCACAGCACGTTGTACATGCTGTTCTTTATGTATGTTCCCCAGGCATTCTGTCCCCGGTAGGATAATTGCTTTGGTTTTCCTAGAATGAACCAATATGTGCAGTTTGGCTCGGGATGCATGTCTCAAGGGCTAGGTCAAACATGTGCCGTGTTAGATACAGATGCTTGTAGATGGGATTTTAATAGGGGAAAAAAAAAATCCTTATTCTACCACCATGCGTTCTTGGGGGGGGGGGGAATAATTGGGCTTTATCTCTGCTCAGTAACAACTCATGCTTTTTTCTTTTTTCTTTTGGCTCGGTTTGCCTGACATGGCTTTTGTGGGGAAAGGACTAAACAGCTCAGTCAACATTTGCTAGTCAACTTTTTCAATAGTGAATCCCTCCCTGCAGGCACTTCATCTATTTTTCACAAACAAGCTTCATTAGCTGTTCCAATAGTATGAAAAATCAAGTTTTGTTTTGTTTTTAATCCAAGTATGTCCTTTCCTGTGTTCTAGCAAGCAGAACTGTTAGCAAAAAAATGTTTCAGATTTTTTCAGCGAGTGTTAAAATCTGAACTGAAAACTTGTTTTATTCAAGCCTTACCATATGCAGAAATACTTGTTTCCTTCTACTGGCTTAATTTGCTATCCTGTTGGTGGAAGTCACTATCATTTTGTCATTGTAGGCCTCAAAAAAAAAAAAGCTTGCTTGCTTGCTTAATTGCTAATTTTGCTTATTACCTTCACTGCATTACAACATTAAGGTCAGCATTAAGCAATGTCATCCAAGGAAAAAACTTACCTTTCCATAACCCATTGTTACAGCCTATGATCCCAACTAAGAGCTGCACAAAAGCAAGCCTGCAGTGCACATCTGCCTATCAGTCTGACAGTTGGAGAAGGGTTTGTTACCTTCGGTGTATCCAATGCTGAGCTCTAGAATAGCTCTGGTGTTGCTGAAGCAGGGAGGAAAAGTTCAGGGAGGAACCTTCTGAATGCTTCTCAATTTTTTTTTTTTTTTTTGCCCTGTCAAAGAAATCCTTAAAGCTGAAGATTAGGGAAATAGTTTCTATTCTGGGCTATGAGTAAAGTATGCTAAGGATCTTTTAGCAGAAATTTAGGATGATGCTACGGGGCATCTTCCAACCGCAGAAGTGGTGCTCCTTCCCTTTTTCTTTTTAGTCTCTGTTCCCCAAAGCCTAGGAATGGTAATTAAATCGTAGCTGCAGGAACAATGACAGATATGGGCCTCTTGCCTACACCTTTTCATCACCACACCCGTCTCCCATCTGGTTTTGTTTGCCCTAAAGCTTAAGGGGTTTCAAGATCCTCCTCTTGCACTCGTCTTCTCACCGTGTGCCCATTTTAAATCTCTCCAGGTATTTTAGTGAATTAATTAATTGCCAGTTGCCAACCTCAACATAAGTGCATTCTGTAAGTCCTGACTTGCATCAGGCACTTCCTTAGCACAGCAGCGCTTCTGGGGGCTATTCCAAATCTAAACCCTTGTGTTGTCCAATAACTTTGCTTTCTAAACCACTCCATGTAACCCAGATGTTGGCTGTTTCAGCCGAAGCAGGAAGGACAAGGGTGGCATTAAGGACGTGGAAGGCAGTATTTAGGGAAATGCCCAACCACAAAATCTCCTGGGAATCTTTCAGGGTTTTCCCGATGTAGTGGGTGTCAACATTACTTTGAACTGCCATGGGGCAAAGTCCAATAAAAGCTAGTGGGATTTATATTAGCAGCTGGTAGTGCCAATATACCTGGCATGGTAGATTGTCCTCTCTAAGAAAGTCTTCTTGTAAATCAGGTGTGTGGAGCTTCCAATAGTCTTACAGGAATAGCCTTACCTGGAAGCAGAGCCTTTGAAACATGGTCACTACTGGAATCCCTGCACCCTGTGGGAACAAAATGCTCTATGATAATTGCTCATTATCTAATTACACAGGAACTTACAGCACCGGAGGGTGGACAACTGATTAAATTGTTACCAAGTTTTAAAATGGTATCAAAGAAGTTAGAATATTGTGTCTGTTTGGCTCTTTTTTTGGTACTGTCAGCTAAGTCGCATGCTCCTTGCGAGGTGATGAAGGCAGTTCAGTGGGAAGGTAGCGCTCCACATCTGGACGCTCTGAGTACTCTAGGGCTCTGAGTCCAGGCACACGCTTTTAGGAGAGCAGACTTTGCTTGCAGACACATAACCTGGATATTCCTTGTGACAAAGAGGCAACTCAAAGTTAAGGAGGATTCACTAATTCCAGGTTATCCAGGAAGGCAGCTGATGCTGGCCCCGTTTGCCTTCAGTGTGCTAAGGGTGATGTTTTATGTTCAACAGTTTGCTCGTACAGCATTTTAAAGAGAATATATCTGGAGCATGTATGCCTTGGTGTGAATGCAACATGCTGGGGAAAGGCCTTGGATCTATGCCGTTTTGGGGCATTCCAGTACTACTGAGGAGTAGTGCCGCCTGGGGAAAAACCCTAAGTATTTTCCCCTATCAGATAAGGTCCTCAGCTGTTGTGCCAGCAGTAGCAGGACCTCTGCAAAACTCTTCCACCTTGACGGCTGGACCCACCAGCGAGCAGCACCCTAGGCTCTAATTTTGTTTTCCAACATGATCATATAGCTGTTAACTAAATGTCTCTTACGCTTGAGCCGGCGTTCTCCAGCTTTCCCCACATCAATGGTGCCCAAGTGGATTTCTGCTGTAAAAGGTGGGTCTGAACTTGGGAGGTAGGTTGGTGCCTTACAAAACAGGCTGCTTTCTATTTCTGGAGGTTTTGTTGAGGAGCGGAGGGGGTCGGAAGGAAATGACTCCTCTTTTTTTTTTTTTCCTCCTCCCTGCCCCCTTGCCTTGTAGCCCGGTTGTTGCTTTCAGGAATACGCGTGGCCTGTTTTCTTCAGGCTATTGGCTCATCTGGTAAAATAATTAGCTGTTAGGCAGACAGAGGGAAAGGATCACATCTGCACAAGACAGGAAGACTGGGACAGTAGAAAGAGGGGGGAAAAAAATCCCCGCCTGAATCACAGCTGCCCACCATGCAGAGTAACAGAGCTTGCCAAGAATATTCAAATTGATTTAGGGAGAAAAGCTGAGGAAACCGTTTAACCCCAGCCTGCTTGGATCTGTGACAGTACCGCTATGGACTGCTCCTGCTTTAGGCCAAAAGAAGGCTTTTTCAAGCCATGTGTTTCCCCAGCCATCCTTCCTCTCCCCCCGCTTTTACAACGGGAACGCAAAACAGGGCCGGATCGAGAGGCGGGAGGCCGGCTGCACCAGAGCGGCTTTCCGCGACGGGAAAATAACCAAAGGTGGGAACACGTATTTCGTAGCGATGGGATTAGGTTGTAATTGGATCGTGTGATTAAAACCAAGAGCCAGGCAAATAATTTGGGACTAATTTAAGGCAACGGGAAGCTTCTCGCTGCCTGCAGCACACTCTGAGTTAGGACCTTGTTCGACAAACATTGTCTGCGGCTGCGTGGTCTGCAAACAGCCTGTCCGCCTGTGTGACTCCAAAGTTACTTGCTGGAGAGTTTCTGAGAACACACATCCGCTGCCGCCTGTTCACGAGTGGTTGGGAGGGTTTGGCATTAAAACTATGGGTAGTAATTAGTTCAGCCATGAGGGCCATACAACGAATCCCTTTGCCTAGCTAAACACATCTAATTTCTAGCATCTCTACGGGATATGCTTATTTAATGATTAAGAAAAGAGTTCCTTGGGAATGCGGTGCAATATTTGTTCTCAGAAGCTGTTTCTCCTTTCCGTGCGGGAGTCCCAGGTTCAGTCCCAGCTCCAACGGCAATCTCTCTGGAATAAAGCCACGCAAGGATACATGCAGAAATGCACAAAGCCACATCCAAATACAATAAAAGTGCTAGAACACAGGTGTTTCAGGATTTGGTTTCAGGCGCTGGGCTTCGGCTGCAATCGGGAGCCCTCGATGCCAGCCGAGCTGTGGGTAGGCTTCAAATACTAACACAGTCATAGATGCCTTCTAAAGGAATGGGCCTAAATACCCCCCAAAAGAGAGCCTTCTCTCCTGGCCGAGTGCTGCAGAAGCCACTGGGAGACACCAACCCCTCTGCTGCACAGAAACGCCTCTCCTGCCAGGAGCTGCTGCCTGCGCATCCTAGTGGGCAGGAGAGCCCTTGTTGCCCAGCGCTGGGCACCCAGCCGGCGTCGAGGGGCCGGGAACCGCCGCAGCGGTTCCCCCCGCCTTCCCTCCTTGCCAGGTGTTGGCAGCTGCTTGCCCACATCTGGCCAGTCCTTAGGGCTCCTCCAGGCACAAAGTCGGGGGGACCTGCGAGCCCTGACCCCAAACCCCGGCTGCCCATGCTTGCACACACCAGGCGATGCCCGCCAACGTCACGGCAGAGATCCATGTGCACAACAGGCAGGACGAAGCCTGAAAAAAACCCTAGTAGTTACACTTTTACTGCCAGGAGCAACATTTTAATCGAAGCGCTGGCTCCTGACGGAGGCTGTGTTCTGCAGCACTCCAACATCTTTGCTCCATCTGAATCATTGCAAATGCCTGTCTTTAATCTACTTTCAAGAATTGTTGGGGTTTGGACTTTTTTTTTTTTCCAAAGTACAAAAGAAAATGTTTCTGTGTATAAACTCACGGCAACAGCACTACGCAGAGACATAAACTAATGGAAGGTCCATATGTCGAGAGAGGATCATATGCAATGAGAACGGCCACGTTTTCTGTAAAACCTAACGGGACAGATAGGCAGCAGCTGTGGGTTACTCAAGAAGCAGCTAATTTAGCAGGCTGAATTCAAGGATATTTCCCAGATCTCCTGAACAATGAATAGCAGTGTTGTTTAAGATTCCCATTCTGCCTTACATCCTCCTTCGCCTGGAAGCAGGGGGAGGAAGCCTCGAGCTGCGCTTCGGGGGCAGAAGTACATGATTAGTGCCTAGCTATCCGAGCAAGCCCCAGGGGAGCAAGGGGGCCTGGGCTCGAAGGAAGGAAGGAAACTGTGGAGGATAAACAAAAAAGAGCCTCAGGAAAGCGGTCGAGATGGGCAAGACTCGGTGGGAAAAAAAAAAAAAAAGCAAAATAAAAAAGGAAATGCTGAAGGGATCTGTTTGAGTTCTAGGTAATATTAGAAAAAAGCTCTCTGGATGAAAGACCTCTCCTGAAGCCGTGTTAGGCACCAAGCAGGTTCAGATTTCTGTATAGTTAGGGCTGTTCGAAGGCAAGGTATTCATCATTTTAAATACATAACCAGCGGATGTTTTTAAGGGATGCACCGGGGAGATGGGTGGCGGAGGGGGTGGATAGGGACTCATCCGGAGTCCAAATTTGCTGCAGGTTTCGCCCGCCGTGCAGACAGTCTGGGACCTTGCTACAGCGGCTCCCGGCAAAGCTGCCAAACGCAACGCCAAGCGGTTCCCCCCCACCCCGCCGCCGCTGCAAAAAACCTCTCCCTCGGCAAAGGAAGAGGTTACCTAAGCAAATAAGAGTTTGCAAAGGATTTGCAGCTTGGTAGTCATAACCGAAAAGGCAATCGTTGCCGCAAGACGGGTTGCCCTTATCTGCTTCCCCCATGGTGACAGGATTTCCTCTGTCTGTACCGGGGAGATCGCCGGAAGGTCTACCTGCCTATAAAAGAAAAGCACCCGCTTTCCACGCCAACCCAACGAGCTTACACATGTAAAGCACCCGGAAAATCCGCCTTCTCCCTGTCGCACTGACGGAAACCGGGAGCGAAGGGCCGAAGGCGGCTGGGCGCTCCTGGGGTGCTGCGGAGCAGAGGCTCGCGCTTCGCTGGTGGAGCCATTCCCGCAAGCCTGGCTTTAGAAAGCCATAGCTTTGGGGCTACCTGACACATATATGAAAACAGCCGTGTTTCCTTCTTATAACTTACTGAGCTGACCCTTCCTGTGTAGCAGTGCCACGCAAATACCCCCCCTGCTCTGGTATCCGAAGGGGGTTCCTGGTGCAGCTCCTTCCCTTGTGCGAGGGCAAAAGCCCCCTCACCCAGCTAGAGCAGCCTGAATTTAGCCAGGAGGCCATAGGAAACAGCTGTGGCCTTCAGCCTGGCTTCTCCTCTGTCTCCTTTATTGTTTATGCATGTCTCAGCTGACACCGGCCACAGGGAGCAGGTCGGGACTCTGTGCCCCAGGAGGCTCCTTAGAAGCTGGTGGAGCTCAGCCAGTGCCGGTGGCTGGGCAAGAGGGTTTTACTGCATCCACTTTCCAGGTGGTGACGGAGATAAAGTCCTGGCTTCGTTAGCTAATAGCACAGACTGGACCTTTCACCCCAGATTTTTGTCTGTTTCCTTGCCAAAATGTGGGTGTAATTGCTCAGGTGTAGCATGAAGCTGTGAAGACTCTCAGTGGCTACAGCGTAGCGGGAGGACAGCCCAATGTCAGCACGGAGAAACCCTTTCAAGAGCAGCTAACCGACAACCTGACTCGGCTGAACGGGGACCGTCCTCTGCTGCGAGCACGGCTGAGACTCCCGCGGGATGAGTCAGCTCCTTGGAGTTTGCGTGGGAGGCAAAGACGGGGCTGGGGGTGGCTTCAAAGCGTTTAAACAGCCTTTGCCATTCAGGCCCAGTTTCTCAGTGGAATAAGGAAACGGAGAGATTCACCCCGTCCAGATTTAGCTCCATGGCTTAGGTCAGCCTTGAGGAAATTGCCGGCCAAGAGCTGCGGCCGCTTTGCGGGCCGTCAACACGCCTCTGGGCTCTGGCACGTGGTCCTCCCACCACTGGGCTGCACCCATGGGGGAAGCGGGAGGCTGCGAGCTGAGCTACCTGGGCAAAGAGGCAGCCGCGCCGCTGGAAGTTCAGCCTGGTCCTCCTAGAGTGCAGCTGGAGCCTGGTCAGTCCCAAAGAGGATTTATTGCTCCCCCTTCCTTTTAAGGGGATTAATGTGGGTTAGCTCCAACTTAACCCCACCAGCATTAGCCAAATCAACACAAAGTTCTCTGCTCCTGGCAGTGGTGGTGTTTTTAACCCGTCATGATGAATTTTTAATAGTCTTTATGTGCAAAAGCAGCTTTGCAAAATCTCAGGCTCCCAGTTTCCAACTTAGATGACTTGGCATGTGAAGAATGCGACGAATATTTCAACCTGTAGCCCTGGCTGGTGAGGGCTGCCCAGAAACCATGCAAAAACCCCAGCCCGGAGGAGCAGCTGAGCTTGGGAGGCTACCTCGGTCTTCAGCGCCCAGCAGAAGCCATCCCGAACCCACCACACTTTAGCTGCTCCTAATTAACCTCAGGCTTCATATGGTGGAGCTGCACGCAGGTGGAGCTGTGGGTTATTTGATAGATGACTAGGATCATCCTGCCGGCCATATTTCACCGGCATGGGAGGAACTGCTGAAGGCTGGTATTTACCATGGGGACTGGGGTCCCCAACCCAGTAGGCAATGTGCAACCACGTGGATCTCGGCCTGGAAGCTCGTAGAGTCAAACTGGATGAGACAAAAGGGTCAGAAAGGAAGGGACCTCTCTTTTGCCCTCATTGTACACATTTAGCCCACAGCAAAATCAAGGCAAATAGACTTAGCTCTACTGGCTGTAAAAGGGCACCCGGTTCAGGAACCATCACAAGAAAACCTCCACCATCCGCCTGAGCACACAAGGAAAGATGCTGGAACCCAGCCAGGGCGACGTGGCTTTCATCTCCTACATGAAAGGGGGCTCCCTTTGACATTTTGAGGCCCACTTCTTTTTAAGAGCTGTTACGCAAACGACGGCTCACACGAGTTTGAACACTACATAAGACCGAAACTCCCAAAGCAGGCAACATTTTCATAAGTTGGACTCAGTTCTGCAAAGAAACGCAGGAAGGGTCCCGTTGACTGCAGCTGAACAGCTCCAAAAGGAATCAGTTTGCAGCCCTCAGCCGCAGGGAACCACATCTGAAAGGCATTTATTCCTAGTATCAGGGTCCCCTGAACCATGGTTTTCGTTGATACTAGTATGAAAAGATGCACATTTCTTCTGAAATCAGGGTTGCTTTCTACCTCAGTTTGGCTTTCGGGAAATCCCGTGTGTAAATACTGGCAATTTTGTGCTGTTTAATTTGTGAGGCCAAAGCCAATCAGACCTTCTGTAGCCAGTGGCTATCGTCACAGGCGATCATATTTAGGAGGCTCCAGAAGCTGATGTGTCATTAGCCGGACGTGTTAATTTATGGAGTCTGGCCTGCATACAGTCAGTGGGACTGTTCCCTTCGGGTTGTTATTATTAGCACGACTCAGACATTTTAAGCCTTTTGGAGCCCGGGAATCTTTCTCATTGTGCTTGCTTGCCTAAGGAAAGCCTAAGGAAATCTCTTGGAATCGTTGGCTTTCCAATGACAGTAATTTAATTTCATAGCTGGAAAGATGCTCCTATTAACGAGAGAGCGGGGGGTGAGGGGGGGGGTGAAAGCAGAAGTCAATCTGGCAACAGAAGAAGCAACTCATCCGCCTACAGCCCTTCAGAGACAGCTAACGCTCTCGGCCGCACTCACAAATTGCGAAGCAGCCCCTTCAGCAGCTCGAGCCGGACTGAGAAAGCAAACAGATGGGGCATTACCCCACACATTTCTTTGCCCTCACTGGGAAAAGCACGTCGCTTCCCTCCTAGATATCCCTGGCACGTGTTGAGACGAGTATCCCACAAGCGATGGAAATAGCGCAGCTCGGTTCCCAGAGGACGTGGCTCAGCTCGCCGGCTCTTCGAAGGGAGCGGTATGGCGTAGAAGGGAAGGGGCTCGGGCAGAGGGGGATCCTCAGCGAGTGGGACAGCGGGACGGACGGACGGATTGCCGAGCGCCCGGAGGTCAGCGCGAAACCTGCCAAACGACCGAATCGGGAGTCTCGAGACGTGTCTTCTCAAGCAGCAGACCTCGCAGCGGTGTTGCTCGTGACCAAGACTAAAACGTTGGCTCTCAACTACATTGGGATGGCAACTCAGGCTGCAGGATTTATTTTGGTATCTCTTTCTAGGGAAGGGGTGACTACGTGGAAGAGCTTTGTGCAGAGCTAAAATAAACACCGAGAGGCATTTTGGTATTGTTCAACGTATTACTGGGCCCTTAGAAAAATAGCTGACTGTAATTAGTCTCCTAATGCTGCACCTGGGAGGTGTTTACATGTTACCAAAGCCAGCAGGAACTTTACTGTTGACCTCAGTGGGGTGAATATTTTACACCAAAGGATCGAGGAAATCTTATGAGTTCCAGGAAGAGCTGAAGACATTCAACACCTCTCAAAACAGAGCCATTTTTACTTTACAGAACCTAAATACAGATGTTAGGCCTTCAGCTTAGGCACCCAGAGTGAAAAATGCTCATCCTGGTCTGTACGCACAGCTACAGCATGACTGTCTTTCTTTGAAATCGTTTGAGTCCCAGAAAGCAGCTTGCACAAATGCCATTCAATGTCCGCAATCCCAAACAATACCCAAAACAATAAATCGGCTTTCTTTTCACTACCCGCTTCATACCCGCAACCTGTTTTGTGTCCTTCGACACCGGAAAGGCTTCAGAAAAAACTGTACGAGGGGACCGCGCCACCATCCCGACAATAAGAGAGTTAAGACTAAAGGATCCGTAAAAAGGGATGAAAAGCACTCGCCAAGGGGAGAATCGGGAGGAGAAGCCGCTAGCGTTTGTGCAACGGCTGCTTTGCGGCCACAGCGCGCGACCCCCCCCCCCCCCCCCCCCCCCGGGTCACGCTTGCGTGGCTATCTGCATAAAAACCAGGCGGGGGGGGGGAAGCCTCAAACGCTCAGTTCGGCACTAGAGAAAGCCCCAGAGAAGACGCACGAAGGGTTGTTGCAGTATTTCGAAGCAATCAGTCAATGGTGTTACAAATAAAAATTTGTCAGGCTTAATGAAAGAACTCACACTGCTGTTGCATTCGGTTGGATTTTGTTGTTGTTGTTAAGAGGTGCATAAACTTGCCTGTTTGAGGACTAACTCAGCGACAAGCCATCTGATGCGGGGAAGATGTTTCCTCCGCTGGCAGACGATGCCAATGCACCGTTCCTGCGCTCGCTGCCTTTGGAGGCTACTGCTCGCTCGCCTTTGGCAGCCTGCCCGTTCCTGTGGCTGGCCCACGAATATATATTTTTTTCCCCGCTTGACAGGTTGATCTGCAGCATGGTGCAAACGCTCCTCTCCAAAGTGCACTGCCCTCCCGGTGGGAAGACACGACCATTGCTTTGAACATCGAGCCCCATACCGATGCATCACCGGGGGTCTGGGAGTGTCCTTCCAGGTAGCCTCCAAAAAAAGAAGCAGCTTGCGTTGCTCCTTATATTTCCTATCATCTGGGATGAACTGGATATCCTGCACCCACATTCAGTCCTAACTTCCATTCTGGCTTTTTTAGCTATGCAGAATTTTCTGAAACAAATTCATAACTCCTGAGTTTTGCAGTGCTCAGACACGCTTTTCAGCATCTTGGACAACACCAGCAGAGCGCTGCTTCTTTTGGCTGCGCACATAAAAATGCTCTTTTACATTTTGGCCAGAACTTTTGCAGAATGTGGTCGCAAGTTGCACTTTCCAACTTGGCTTTTATCACTGTTGTCAGGAAGTTGTAAAGAGTAAGCACTTTTAAAGTGAGATCACTTGAGTTCAGTAGTTCTGGAACCGGGCTTTTACGGCTGGAAATGGCCCTCAAGGGCACAAGGAATGTTAATACTTCACATTTCAGGAGCGCCTGAGCTTTGAGTTGCTGAATCAGGTTGGAGCTGGACATAATCCGGCCGTGGGGAGGCTCCGCTTAGACGACAGCGCACGTTTGGGAAACTCCGACTTGCCAGCGCGAGATCAAGGCTCTCACGGTTTGCACTGAAAAAGTTCCTCTTTTCCGAAACCTGCACTCCCCCGTGGCGACCGTGAGCAGTTGATGAGCTAGTGTGACCACAGCACCGACGCAGAGAACCTGCGTGTGAAAAATCACCAACAAAAATTGCTCGCTTAAAGTGGTACGCCTGATCCCAGCTCGCCAGTTCCCTTAAAACACGTCGGCCAATTCTGCGGCTCATCAGGACATAACCCTAGAAAACGCAGGAAAAGGCACGGCAGCTCCTCGTGCATGCTTCACAGAAATAAGAATGACTGATAAGAACTAAGCTTAAGGCCGCGTATGACCCGGTACTTAAAAGCAGGGAACGACATGAGTGGCACGGGCCGGTTGCACACGATCGCCGGGGAAGCGACTAAAAATATTTGGCGAGATTTAAGCGCACCGCCCCCAAAATACGCACATATTTTCCACCATTGAAATATCTCGTCTCTGGGTGGGAGCCAAGCGCTCTCCTATTTATTTCCACTTGTGCCACCACGATGCTGAGGAATTCGAGCTCCTAATTCAAGACGGTCCGAAAAAGCCAGCGGGGCCGAGCGTCCTGGGCGCGGACAAGGCGCTAGGAGGATGGGACAAGGCGCTAGGAGGACGGGAGCTCATCCAGCGTCGCGCGCTGAGGACAGGCGAGCGGTTCCCGCCCTGAGTGCTGCGGCTTGTGACTTGGGAAGAAGGCTGCATGGGGGCCGGCGAAGCGGCCCGCTTTTGCCTGTGATGATAAGCAACAACGCCTCCTTTCCAGCCGTCCTCACGGCCACCTCCAATTTGCACGTCTAAGCGGGGTTAGCAGGGAGTCACGGTTCCTTGCGGATGGGGAGGATGCGTTGGCCCGTCATAAATTTCTATGACACGAATATAAACCTCTCGCTCTTCATACAAATCTATAGAAATAAACAGAAACGCAAGCAAGCCGGGGCTCGGGAGCTTCGCGAAGCGGTGACAAATGACCCGGCGGCGGTAGCGCGGCCGGGAAGTCGCCCACCGCGCGGGCCGGGCGCCGATCCGGCCGACCCGTTTGGACCGCGCTCTTCCTCGCCTTCTCCCATTCGAAACCTCCGGGACCCGCAGAGGCGCCGAGAGCCGGGCGGCCCCCGGCCCCCTCCCCAACTCTCCCCTCCGCGAGAGCCCCCCTCCGCCTTGCCGCTCTCCAGGACCTACCAAGGGGGTTTCGCCTCTCCTCCTCCTCCTCCTCCTCCTCCTCCTCCTCCCCCATCGGCAAATAACGTGAACGGCGCCGTCTCGATATGATGTATTTATATTTACATGGTACATTTTTAAAGCAATAGCTACACGGATCATACATATTAGAAACAATAAAAAAAGAAGTTAAGAACTAAAATGTACATCATACACTTGTATATATATTTTTTTTACACGGAGGTAAAAAGGCTTATAAAAATCAATACAACAGGGTTTTAACTTTTAGTATATAGATACAATAATGATGAGGCTTCAGGCACTTTAATTTGTTAATGTGAGCAATAGCTTGAAAAAAATTTTCCACAACAGAAAAAAAAAAAATTTTGGTTAATGATGTTTTGTTACCACAGATACAAAAATAAAATCTGAATAATTTCTCTCAAATGATTGATGTCAGTATTGCAAAGCTGACCGGGAGAACGCCACACACTGTTCAGCAGCAGTGTGGAAATTAAGGAGAAATATTTACAGAAAACACCCATTTCTACCATTGTGCCCTTACACCACTGCCTTCACAAACCAAATAACACACGCAGCAAAATCTACAAGTATTACAAAAACCCAAGAGGAGAAGAGGGAGGAAGGAGGAGGAAGAAAGAGGGCTTTTAAAAAATTTTTATTTTCAGACATACAGAAAGGCTTGGAGTATGTCTGCTTTACTTAAATAAATAGGGGCACTTCAAGACCGGACAAAAAGCTGTAAGATCTTTTTGTAGTGTTGTGCTTTATAGAGAGAAGATCTTACAGATATTTGTTTACATGAAACAACTTTGAGAACAGGAATAAAAGGAAAAGGTTGTTCCATTACATTTTTTTGAGGCTGGCTTGATGTTTACTAGACACCATTGAGAGATTTGTCAACTGCTATTAGGCACAAAATATTTATATTTCATTCAGCAAACCCAGACACATCACCAAGAGTGTAACACTCCATCCCTTTTCCATTATCGTTCCTTTTTTCTTTTTTTTTCCCCAACCAAAAAACCCCCAGCAACTGCTACAAATTAAGCCTACCAAACTCTAGTGTATAAGCACGTTGCATACTTAATTTATGGTTTACTAAAAAGCTGTGATTAACTCTCAGAGGAACCGTCGGGACGTTCCCCCAAGAACGAATGGCAAGCGTTCCTTACATTTATTTGGCCAAAAAAAAAAAAAAAGAAATCCTCTCTTTTAAGACTGATGTCAATGTGCAATAGAGGGAGGGAAAGGACATGCGCCCACTGGCAATTTACTGCAGAAAGAAATTATGGCAGGAACAGCAGTGCCAGCTTGGACAAGCCAATCCCTAGCTGCCTCAAAGGATTCAGATTGTACTATGCTAGTTAGAGCTCACTGCGCTAAATCATTTTTTTTTAATAAAAATTATTTGGCTATTCCTTGTAATATATTAGAAAAATACTCTTTTTCCAGCTAATTACAAGCCTTGTACACAAGACGACATGACATTTAAAAAAAAAAAAAATTAAAGTATTCTTCTCCTGCCGTATGCACCTTAGGCATCCACTTGATAAAGCCGGGTGGTGACCTGGGGA
This sequence comes from Apteryx mantelli, assembly GCF_036417845.1. Lineage (NCBI taxonomy): Eukaryota > Metazoa > Chordata > Aves > Apterygiformes > Apterygidae > Apteryx > Apteryx mantelli. The sequence continues at coordinate 18,095,172 of NC_089980.1, read as the reverse complement.
GGGGAGAGCGAGGGCAACACTTCGCTCTGGTTCCTGCAAAGACTCCCACGCTTAATCCTACACGCAGGATCACAGAAACACTGGTTACACACGCATGAAGTCAGGACATATGTAGGCATCTGGAGGACTGGGACCGTAAATCAGGGAATTAAAGTGGTGGTTAACATCCTGGCTTTTCATTGTAAATACCTGCTTAGAAATGCTAAATGTAGTTCCCGCTGCGAACACGTATGTTCTCATGCTCGTGTGCTACACAGAAGACATAAACAAACACTTTTTTCCTTACAACCCACCACTTAATGCAGCATTTCCCCAGAACTGCCATGGATTATAATAGTGCTCTTGAGGTTGCATTGGTAAATCATTCCTCGCATCGCGACAATTTGGCTCCTCTACAATCTTAGTGTTTTATTCCCAAATCATTACGTGGCTGGCTAATGATGAGTTCCCCTCTTTTTGGCAGAACTCTGGAAATACACGTTTTTTTTTCCCAATGTTATTTAGGGAAAAAAACCCTAAAATTTAAGCTTCCCTTTCAAGTAGTGGTCTGAAATGATTACAGGTAAGGAGAACTACCAGATTCTCAATGGTTACGTGACTACGGTAACTGAGCCTTGCTTTCTGTTTAAGAACAGAGAAATAATTTAAGATGTTTGCTGAAGGAAATGACGATGGACTCTAAAAGAGAAACTGCAGCTTAGATGGCTATTTTGGCTTGAAAAGAGGACACAAAAAAAAAAAAAAAAAGGGAAAGAAAACCGGTGACAGAAATACTGTGTTGTGGTACAAGTTTGTTACTAGCACACCTTCTACACACACAATAACTTGACTGCAAGTTACAATATCTTCCAAGTGCGATTTCGTTCTGCGACACCACCCCGTTTCTAGAGATGCCGAGCTCACTGACACAGCGATGGTACTGCACAAGCAGAGGCAAGACGGACACAACCTGGAGATGTTCTACAATCCACCACCATTGCAAGCAGTTCTTTCCTCAAACTCATTTTAACTGGAAAAAAAATAATAATATAAACATGTACAAGACAGTCTGTTTGATTACAGATTAATAATACAAAAGTCTATGCTGTAGATTAGTTAGTTAGAACACTTGATGAGCAAATCAATGCAGTGTGAGCCCCTGGCGACCAAAGGTAAAGTGATCCAAACCGGCGGTTTCTGGATGCTGTTGGGCACAGTGGCTGCATCAAAGTAAGTGATCTCGATGCTCCCAAACCAACGTGTTCCTTGAACTACAGGAAAAACATAACACTCGCAACTCATCCGTAGTCATCCAGCAGCTTTGTGTTTTCCACCACAGCACCTGCACACGACCCCACAGTGGTAACAAGCCCGAAGCGGCAAGTAACAGCACATACATGGAGCGATGAAAGACAAGGCGATAAGGGCCATCCACCGGAGGCAAAACATTTCATCACTGGTGTCACACGAGCAAGGATCCGTATAGTCTCCTTCTGGGTCAGACATACAGTGATAGAGCATAGTGTCCGCGCACCACATACAGCTCACTCGATGGATGCAAGTCTTGACGCGGTCCGGAGCATCCTGGCATTGACCCCGTTTGTTCTCCTCGTGGTTGAACATGTCCCTGCAGTACACGCAGCGCGATCGCTCGCCATCTTCCTTCCGCCTGGGTTTGAATTTGACAGGTTGAGTCTTTATCACAGCACCCTTGATATCTTCTCCCAGGTCAAATTCCGAGTTGTCTATGTAAGGGTAAGTGTATTCGTGTTTGGAGGCCTCGCTTTTCGCAAAACGTACGTAGGAGTCCATGTCATCAGGATCGAAGTTCTTTCCTCGCGCTGGGGCATGGCGATAGTCCTCGTAGCCGGTCATCCAAATCTTTTCCCGAGGATTGATGCGCACGATCTCCTCATCGTCATCTGGAAAGTTGACGTGCCGATAGGATCGTGGTACTGACTGTGGAAGCAGGGGTGGGGGGGGAAGAGGGAGAAAACGCAAACAATCAGTTATTACATCAGGGAATCATTTTTTCATCACCTTCTCTTCAGTATTTTTTAAATTGCTTAATGAAAAAGCCAGTATTTAAAGGTTTTGTCCTTTTCTGTTTGTATGCACTTCATTTTGCTCTAAGAAAACTAGTGAATCAGTGCAACTTCACAGAGCGCCTCACCCTCTGCAGTAGCAGGGTAAAAGTTCTGCCTTTCCCCATATTCCAACTTTCTGAAGGAAAATAGTTCCAGAGCACTAGTCACTACCCACATATGAGGTAGTCACCAATTCCTGGGCACATCTGAACCATCACCGAGTTTCAGTCTTTGGCTCAAGAAGGCATGCAACTACCACAGGGCTACGACAGTCTGCTTGCAGGTAACGTACAAGGTAACGTGAAATCCCAGCGTAAACTTTTATTTATTTTTTTAATAACTGGAAGCCTTTTCAAGCTAACTGAGAAGGAGCAGGGGAAGAAGGCAGGGGATCCTTTGAAGGATGTTGGGGGGACAAAGTTTTTACAGCCTGAGCTACGACGGACACGGCCCTTTCAGCGGCAAGAGCAAAAAGAAAGCTTACTTGTTCGAGATGGTAGTGGTCAGAGCTATAATGGTCGTGAAGGTGGCTACGAGTGCAAATTCGTCGATGTTCGCAGGATGCTGGAGAAGCTAGCGTTCGCACAGGCTGTTCCCTTTTCTGGGAGGAGTTCGAGGAACTATCTGTAGCGTACTGTTTTCAATGGAAAGGGGAAAAAAATTGTCATACCTTTGGCTGTTACCACACAGGGCATTAAAAGACACGTTTTGCCACTCACTGATTTCGCACACACCTGCAATATTGGCAACACCTGAGAGCAAGCAGCTTTGTAAAGTTTCCCATAAAATTCTCAAAGGAGGCAGATCTGTTGCCAGGCCATAATAACTGTCGCCACACACATGGAAAAATAAAATATAGCATAGCTGGCCAGTGACATATTCACTCGCACCACTTGTATTTGCCAGGCATGTTATTTGCTGTCCTGGGTGTTGCAGGCAGGTGAACGTTCACGCTGGACGCTACGTCCGAACAGCAAAGTTAAACTCCTTTAAATGATGCAATCACGTCAGCCCTGAGGGCACGCTCAGACAGAACCGACTAGTCACCCAGGCTGAAAAAATTCTGCTCATTTTGTTAACCTGCAGGAGTCCCATTAAGTCAAAAACTTCTTTCCATGCTCTTCTCCAAACACTTGCTGAATTCCAATTCATCACAAGCTACTTACATAATCAGCTTTCCTTTAAAGCTTACGGTTTTTTTCTTCTCACTTGGTCACTAATCTCTAATGTGCAATGAATGCTACTTCTTGTATTTTATATATTCCTCGCTCACAGTTCTTATTTTCTTTAGGTGAATTAATTACGTCATTACCCAACAACAATTGCAAAAGGGCGAAAGATCACGTAATAATATGCCACTGTCAGTAGCTGCAGCTTCAAAATATGTTTATTTCTCTTACCAGGATACTGGTTTTACCTGAAAAACCTTCTCTCCTTGTCAAGAATGCAGTCTATAAATATTATTTTCCAATGAATTGCACCAGACACATCTCTTACCCCAAGAATACAAGAGCTTTGCACGACTCCATCCACAGGTGAGCACACCTCAACGCCTTACAACATGAAACATATGCTGATCCACTTTTAACCAGTATGGCACCCAAAAGCCCTCAACTCCCAACTTATTTTGTCGAAAGCAAATCTACAGATCTGTCTGCAGCGTGATGTGAAGTCAGGCTGGGTTATCTAAGGAGCACAAGCAGCAGGATGAGTTTGGAAAGGCGGATCCACCCGCTGCGAACAGACTTTCCACGCATGTGTTTTCTTCAAACAAGGTTAAGTACTCAGAAGCAGAACACCTCTTAAGATACATTAACAACACCTACGAAGTGTAAACGGCACCGGTACTCAGACCTTTGGGTTTCATCAGCCCAGCCTTTGTAACTTATTAGACATAAGCATTTCATATCCGGGGTTTAAATACTTCAAGCTAACCCTTGTGCCTGTAACTTCAGGTCTTACAGTATCTAGCATATTTTGGGGACATTTCAAAATAGAAGTGCAGTGTTTCTGCAAGAGGCGATCAGCAGAAGCGGCTGCAGTGATTTTTATCTTGCTCGATCCTTACCCGCGCGGCGTGCTTCCACACCTTGCTCTCCTCCAGACCCAGCAGGGCGACCAAGCCCTCTCCTCCACGTGTGTCGACCTGGCTACGAAACCTGTTTGCAGCATACCAAAGAGGCTGCAGCCCAGGCCACGCTTTAACCTTATTAAAAATGGCTTCATTTACACATTCAATGTCCTCAGATTAGCGGGGCAGCTTGCCAACACAAACACTTCTGCGAGTGCCCAGGAAGGGAGAAGGAAAGCTGTCCAAGACCAGGTCTCTGTTTGCTCTGCTGTAAACTCGTTAACGCTGCCTCCTGGTCCGTAACGCTAAAAGCAACTGGTTGAAAAATCAAGTCTCTGTGGGGATACCTTGCTGACTGATGGCCAAGCGCTGCTACTTCCCAACAAGGTCCCTCATCAAAGCTTCAAGCTTCTGTAGGAGACAAGGGATGGATTTCAATGCACAGGAATGAGTGGTTGAAAGACTTGAAAAAAAAAGGATGGACCCCCCCATCTTTCAAAAAAGCAAGTTACCACTGGATCTCTCGGACCTACGCCTCTGCTGGGCAACCTACGCAGAAATGATCTGCAGAGGGGGTGAACAGCAAGGTGACAAAGTTTTCTGATGCAACCGAGTTATTCATGGGAATGAATAAATGAAAGCTGGCCCTAAAATTTGCTTAAGAATCTCATGATGCTGGAGAAATGGACAGCAAAAAAAAAAAAATTTTAATTATCAGCACAGCATGAAGTGAAGCAAGTGAGGAAAGCACCTCGATCTGACACATACAGTGACACACTCCGAGACACCTCTGGCCGCTCGGTAGCAGATCAAACAAGCAGCAGCACCCCAGAGATCACCATCAAGGCACTGCATATACCCGCGGTGCACCTCCGATCTTGAACACCATCCGCACTTCTGGTCCCCTCTGCCCCATCTCAGTGAGGACATTTCCACCATGACAAAGCTCGCAGAGCAAGGGCCAGGACAACAAAAGGCATGGGGTGGCTTCTGGATAACTCAGTAGTCCGGGTCCCTCCAACCTGGGAATGAGATGATGGAAGGGAGCAAAGAGAGGAATCTACAGAGCCGGGAGAGTCGCGGGGAATGCGAGTAGGAAGCGATAATTCACTGTCCTTCAGAGCACAAGGACATGGGGCATTCAGTGAAGCGGGCTCAGATAAGGTTCAAACAAACAGCAGGAAGCACTTTTGACAGGGCCCATAGTTAAAACGTGGTTCAAAAAGCCATACGGAAGTGCTCAGAAGAAAATAAGTGGCCGACGATCAAAGGCGTGATGCTCGGTCCCTGAAAAGAGCACTGTTCTCGGAGCGTCGCTCAACGGGGAATGAATCCGAGCCTGACGGCTGGCGAGAGTCACACGCGCTCGCAAAGAAAAGGCGCTCTAATCTTCAATGAAGTGCGAGCAATTCGACTCACCACCGTGAGCAAACGAGAGCAAGATTTTGTCAGTGATGGAAGCAGAGGACAATTTTTCTCCCACATGACTGTCAGGCAATTACCAAAATAATCCACGTGCACATCCACAAAACTAACCCACAGGCTGTATCTGAGCTGGGATTTTCTACCCCTGGTAGCAATACGCTCACCTGTGGGACCAAATCGAGAGAGAATATGGGCTCCTGGGCCAGGCTCCACTTCACCGACGGGGAAAAACGTTCCAAACCATCAAGCCACCGGCCTGTCAGAGAAGTACCGTCTTCCTTTAAAGCCTGCTGAAACCAATCAGTTCCCAGGTTTTTTGAGGAGAAACTACCGAAAAAGTGTCCAGTAGCCAGATAAAGGAAACGAACCCAAACCTGAGGTTGCTGCAACAGTGAGTCCACTACTGAAACTCAGTTTCAACACTAATTTGAGAATTTTGCGCGGCACGTGCTAGAGCTTTTTGATTGCTACGGTGCTCACGCAGTCTCATGGTTTCACTGCTTGGATAACAGAATCATTAAACATGACCATTTTTTATAAAACCCGTGCTACATATTTCATTTTGCAAGTGAGCTATACATATCTAAGAGAGCACATGTACCGCGTGTTTGATACAGCTGCTTTGAGAAAAAACACTGCGTTTCTACATGCAAATGATTGTACTGTGACCATTTAAAAAAAAAAAGTATCCCTCTCTCCCCCTCAGATTTTAAGAAGTGACTCATTAAATTAAAAAAAAAAACAACTAGTCATTAGTAAAGAAGATTATGTTAATCATTTACTGCAGTTTACTTCTCATTGAAATGGATTGGTTACACAAGAACGGCTGGCTAATCAGGTGCCTAAGTCATATTCTGAGATAAGCATCTATTATAAAAACAGATGCGAAAAAGAAACCTTCGCCTGCCCCTCTTTCCCAGCCACTAAACTGGCCCGACCACCTTGCCTCCCGGGGCTTTACAAAGTAGTTTCACCCTCCGTGATGCAATGCCCAGGGTGACTACGGAAACGAAGAAAGGTTCGTCCTGAAACGATGAAGCAACGCACTACGCAGCAGCTTGGCAGAAATCGGCTGCCCGAGGGAAATGATGGGAGCTGTGTCGCTTGCCGCTTCCCGAAGCGCTCCAGCCGGCTAAAGCCTTGGGAAGTTTGCCATCAAGAAAAACTGTGGGTCAAACGAGACGAGAAGATTATTTCTTTTTTTTCCCCTGCGATTTTAATGGTCCCACGAGGCAGGGAGGGCGAGGGGGAATAAAAGCATCATGATGTTGAACAAGTCATTTCACAAGTCATGGTCCTAAAAGTAATCTAAAAACTATGTTACTCTGGCCCTTCTAAAGGACGAGACGGAAGTTTGAGAGCTATTTCGGATGTATGGTAAGGAAATTTCCACCTTTGCAAAGAAATTAGTATAAAATAATAATTTCCCAGAAATCCCTCAGCTTCATCTTATAAGAACAATTCTTTTCTTCCCCTCTCCAACTTTATTTTTTTTAAGCCTAAAGAGACACATACCAGCACTTCTGCATTTCACAGAGATGGCAAGAGCAAAATTCCCAGTGTTTGTCTCAAAACACTTCTTTCTCTCTATTCAAGGAAGTGAAAAGGGAACCAGTTCACATTTTCACACCAGCTCTAAGTGTGCCCTGTATATTTAGGAGAGCCCATTTGACAAGGCCAGATCATTTAAGTATTAAAAGAAAGAAAAAAGTTCATAATGGAAAACCTTCATGATTTTAGACTTCTGTCTCCTGAACACAAGCTTTTAACTTGTCATTAAAAAATGCATCCATGTAAGAAAATATTTTTGTCGAATTTGTCTGTTTTATATCACTCAGAACCATTTTTACTACAGACAGTAATTTTCTTTAGGAAAGCAGCTTCCACAGATGTTAGAGAAGCTTCGGCTCTGTCATCCACCGAGGGCCGCCAGAGCTGAATCCAGCTCCAGTCCCTAACAGAAAGCCTAAAGAAAAGTTTCACGTTTGATCATATTCCAGTCCAGTTCAAAGACAAGCTGGCTGTACACAGCTCTTACAATAAGCACGGATTCAGATTTTCTAAAACCAGAAGAGGGCTATAATTTCTCAAATGCTTGGACTGTTTCCTAGTCCCCATTTACACAAATACCAACACGAAGTGCAGAAGGCGAGCTAGTTTCCCTGATACCTTTTTTTTTTTTTTTTTTTGGACTTTTGTGTGTGGTTGTAACACACAGCGCCAGAAATATCCTGGTGGCTGCGCTGCCTTAAGTCAGCCCAACTTAGGCAACGTTTACAAGGACTCTGTGCACAAGACCATCGCTATTAAACTCATGTTAAACCTGTTTCTGGCATTACTGGTCAATTCTGCGTGCGCCGCAGCTGTGGCTTAATGACTCACTTTGAGGAGTAAGAAGAATATATGGGAATCAGGCACGGGTAAATGATATGGCAAGCAGACAGATGTGCTAAGGAGGAAACCTCAGTGAGCTCCGCTGTTTGTTTTAATAGTCTTAACTAATCGCCGGTGATCCAAGGCATCAGTCATCTCTGCAACAGCAGGCATTTGAACAGGCAGAAAGAAGAACGCCTGCGAGTCAAAGCAGGACAGTAGGAAGACAGTCTCCTGTTTTGCATGGACACGGCCTAGGACCAGAAGCTGTGAATGTGTCCACATGACATTTTCTTCCCAGGTAATATCCCTCATCTTGCCCTCACTCCACCACTGGCTTAGAGCACCGGTTTCAAAGTAAGAAGAACTCTTTGCATCAGGTACTTATATGGGAAAAGCAGCATATCACACAGGAACTCACTCCAAGACTACCAGCAGCAGTCAGGTGCCCCAGGTGCTCCTCACCACGGCCTGGCTAGATTTCTCCATGCCGGGATGAACACGATGGCCCCAGTGGGAATGCAGACCTTGCTACATACCCGCAGTCTCCTTCCAGATGTTGGTGAGCAAAACTTCTGGAAGTGCCAGGCAAAGCAGCGGGCAAAATTTGGGGAGTTTCCGGATGGGGAGAAGCACACCACGTCCTACTTTAAGTCTTGGGTCTCTGACGTGCTTCTTGTCAGCAGAGCTACCGTTAGTTAGCCAAGTGCCAGCTCTTAATCCTAAGGCATTAACAGGTAACTTAGCACACCTTGTGCTTCCGAGAAGCTTTTCTCAGTATGGATGCTAGGAAATAAAGGAATGAAGCTCAGCCCGGGGCGTTAAACACTGCACATGCCGAGAGGACGGCGGGAGCTCGGGCTGCTTCTCGGCGCAGACGGGAACAGATGGTTCCACTACTGAACCTCAGCTCTACTATACAGATATTTCCAAGCGGGGGGAAATAAGATTAGGGGGGAAAAAAAAAAGCGCTAACAAAAACTAGATTAGCTGAGCTAAAAGAATTTGTGCAGCTAATCCATCATTAATGTCTTTGCTGTGTACAAATTAAACTCTTTAGCCTCTAAATGCAGGGGCACACTCCTCATGTATAATACACTTAATTACAGATAGAGGGACAAAAACAGTTAAATGCAGACTTCCCACAGCAGACTGGTATGATATTTTAAGAATCAGTTAGGGGTCATTTATTCACACAGTTCTGACCATCCACGCTATTTTCGCTGGAATCCAGCCCCAAAATAGAACTCAGCAGCTGATGCAAACTTTTAGAATACCCGCTTTACATGCACTGCAAATATGTCAGGCTTTGCTTAAAAATGCAACGGCGTTTATTTATTTCAGGCTTTCTTTTCTGCAGATAGAGCCAGAGACGGATGGAGGAACGGCTTGCTATAATCGCTTCTGATTTAATTTTCAGAAAATCTTTGCAAGACACAGGGAGGGCAGACCCTTGGCAAAACACATTAAGGAGGTGAGGGAAGGCAACGGGGCCGCGTAGGTGCAGCTGGTGGTGCATTTCTACCCTCGGCAGAGGTCCGCTTGGTCAATCGGAGGATTTCTTCTTTCAAAGGGGTGACAGGAGGGGTTTGTCCCTTTAAAGGAAAACCATTCCTGAGGCCTCATGTAAGAGCGCATTTCGTTGTTTAGCTTTACGAAACTCCTCCTTCCCCTTTGAGGACTCTCCGAAAAGAAACATTTGCGAGCATGAAACCAAATTACGGCCAGACTAACGAAACGCGGGCGCCCATTCCGAGCGGCCCGAGCTCGCCACGGAGTTCCCCCCCCCCGCCCCCCGTTACAGGAGACAACGGGACTCAAAGCAGATCCGTCTGCGTTTAAATAGCATGTGGAAATTACAGGCTCTCTCCCCCGGAGCAGCGGTTAGGGAGTCATTTGCCCTGCGGTTCTGATTCAACCCTCTTCCTGCCACCACCGCGGCAGATGCTCCAAGCCAGCACCGGCAGGCAGACGTTTCCCCCCTCCGAGTCACCCCGGGGCCGGGCTGCCGGGGCCGAGCCCGGCGTCATCCCCCGCCGCCGGACCCCGCTGCCCCGCGGCGCTCCCCGGCGGCCTCCCCAGCGCCGCGCCGCCGTGCCCCGCGCCGCCAGGCGATTCCCTAATCCCTGGTGCCGCGGGAACAGGAAGCTGTCCATCACCGCCTTGTCCGCCTGCCAAGGCCGCCTCGCTCCGGCCGGCCGTGTTTACATGCCGAGCGCGGCCCGCTCCGCCTGCCACCTCCGGCGCCGGCGAGCGACGCTCCGGGCTCGCGCCGCTCCGGGCTCGCGCCGCCGGCGTATCGAAGCCCTGGGAAGGCCTTTCGCGGTCTTTGCTCGCTTTGCACGCGCCCTGCGGCTGAAAGGAAAGGCCGGGGGCTTCAGAAGCTAGACATTCATTGAAAGCCTGCCCCGACCGGGTGATTTCTTTAACGGGAAACGACAGCCGTATCAGCTACGCGTTTTCAAGGTAAAGGCATCACGGTCCTCCTGCGGGGCGGCCGCGTAAGCGTTCGCTGAGCACACCACCCTCTGCGCCAGCTCGGGCACCTTGGCGTCTCAATCCAAGGATCAATCTGGCAGCATCAAGATGCAGGATGAAGACGCCACGAGCACGAAGCCGTGCTCAGCGCAGGGATCGCCCCCCTTACTCGCACGAGCAGCGCAAGCTCAGCCAAGGGTTTCAGCAAGCAAAGCCACGGGCTTTGTGATGAGCCAGCTGCAGCCCACGCCGGTTTTTAGGACCGGGACCAGGGGACCTGTGCGGACCGAGACAGCCAAGCAGGACTTGGACGTGTTGCTTGACGCGCGTCAACGCTGGGCAGCGCTCAGCCGCACACCCCAGAAGGTGGTTCGACACGCGCGGCTCGGTCGAGAGCCGCGTCCCTCGGCCGCGGCGTCGCCCCTCCCGCCCGCTGCGCCGCTGCCGGGCTGCAAGGAGGCCACCGAAGCGGGGCCGAAATCCCGAGGCCGCAAAGCTGCTGCATAGGGCTCCACGGAAAAGCCGCGACACCCCCAGGCGCCCAACGCTCGGCAGTGCTCGTCTCGGCAGAGCCGAGCCCCGGTGAGGGCTCGGGTCGCCTCGCCACTCGGAGGGGGACGTCCCTGCCCTAGATGCGGGGCGGGTTAACACGCTTGCAGATGCCCTTCCCAAGAGGCCAAATCTAAGCACGTTCACTGCCCTTCCAGACGGCACCCACGTTTTCCAGCGCGCTTTAAAACCGAAGGGAAAAAAATAAAAGAGAAAAGGGGACGTTTCCTCACTGCCAATCTCTCCCCAACGATAAAGGCGCCGCGCTCTGGCACCTACTCTTTAAAGCAAAAAAAACCCAGCGCGCTCGGCCAATACCACATCCTTAACAACACCCCCCGACCGAGCCCGAGCGATGCGCTGGGGCCACCCCCTGCCCCAGCGCTTCCACCGAACCGCGCTGCTGCGCCAGCGAAAGAAAGAAAAAGAAGGAAGAAGGGGAGGAAAAAAAAAAAAAATCTCCTCGCCTCCCCGGCGCTGCGTCACGAAAGGGGGATTTCGGCTGGGCTCCGCTGGGTCTCTGACGCACGAGCACACCCGGGCGATCAGCTACGGAGGATGAATTAAAAGGGCACATGCTTGTAAACAGCTTCACACTTTAACTCGTCACATTAGTTTAAGTACATCGCTACACAGGCAAATTATTTTCCGGAAGAGGCACATTCAGCTAGCTGATGGGAAGTGTGAAATGGTGCCGCAGTGCCTTCCAATCGCGAATTCATTAGCCAAAACCTCCAGCCAGCAAGAGCCCCGCCAGCCCCCCTTGGAGCAACGCTCCTGCAGGCAGGGGACTTTGCACACTTTGCTCTGAAAAATGGGTTTTGATGCCTCTTTTAGCCCAGAAGTCTCCGGCGAGCCGAGTATTACCAGAAAGTAGGCGCTGGGTAGTTTGAAGAAGACCTGAATAAATGCCAGGCTGGTTACACACAACAAAAGTATTAAAGATAGCACAAAACCGACAGAGCTCGCACACTAAAGGATGCCACCATGTCGTCGTTCAAGCACAGGGAGAGGGGGAATTAGGTGTTCAAAACAGGGCAAATGAAAAAACCCCACTCTAACAAAATTGCCTTTTGACAGCTGGAGCAAGAGAAAAGGGGCAAAGTGAACATAAAATGATACCAAGCCGGCGCACAAATCGCAACCCTTACAAGTTCTGGCAAGACACAGCTATAAGGAAACTCCCATCGTAGCAGAAGATGGTGTTTCAGCTTCCTGCAGGATATCTCCCAATCCCGCCGCAGAACCAACCGTGTTGGTAGGTGGGAATGGGACAGAGCCAGAAAAGACGCTATAGAAATGGTCTTTAGAGAAAGGATTGCGACAAGAGAAATTGCTTACCCTCCGCAAAGTGGTTCAACACATCCAGATTGCTGCTATAATTAGCTATGTAAGAACTACATGATAGCAAGACTCAAAAGAGCGCAATCGAGATATTATCTGCTTAATAATTTGTTACTGAACTACCGATGCTCCTTGCCTTTCTTCACACGTACCCCCCAGATGACACAAACTCTCCGTAGGCTGTTACTTGCAGGAAAGGGCTATTTCCCTTATTTGGACTACCGCAGCGCAAGATCTCATCATTTCTTTTGGGTCCGGTCAGAGTTGTGAAGCGAACATTTTTTGTCTTCTCCGCAAAGTGCAGAGGGCTGTCTGTGAGTAAATACTGCTGAAGCATCGCTGCGGCGGTCCTGTTTTTGCAAAGGGCTCAGAAATTCAAAGATTGCATGCAGTAAAACAGGCAGACACAGTTTGGTTAGAAAAAAAAAGAAAAAAAAGGTGTTCTTGTTTTAAAGCCCTAAACTGAAATAGCGCCAAAGCAACCGAAGCTCTGTGCGTTTGGGAATTGCATTAAACTGCATATTCCTGCTCGCTTGGAAGAAAAGCCTGCTTTACGCACCAGAAATGAACCTGAAAGCAAAAAATAATAAGTAAATTGTACAAGACCTCTGTGCCCCCCCCCCCTCCTGTTTTTGCAAGAAAGCAAATAAAGCTTAATTTCCACCCCCTGGTTATCTCTCCTATCAGTTCATCTTAGTTCTTCAGGTCATTTACATCTCATGAATCTGTAATATACGTAGGAATAAACAAATTTGATGTAATGTGTATATTCACAACTTTCACACCACAGTAATCTTCATAATTTATTCTGTCCACACAGCAAGCTGCGAGTGAATAAGGACAATTTATAGGCTGAAGTAGATCGTAATTATCCCTCCAATTTTGAAGAACTAAAGAAAATAGCAACTCCATCCCAGATCACACCAATCATACCATACCTCTGTCTCAGCAACAACCTCATTCAATGGAAAGTATAGCTTGCTTGCATTGGCAGAAACAGCAAGAAAATAAACAGCTTAACTTCTGACGTAACCTGAAAGAAATAGGAGCTTCCAAAGGAAAGGAAGAAACTCAACCAGAAAACAACTTTCCAATCAACTTTCCCTACTGAAAAATCTCTCTGAGTGTTGTTATCCATTCCCACTGAGCGACATAAGTTTGTTATGGGCAAAGTTAAGATAAAAAGGCTAAAAAAAAATCTAGTTTTAAAATGGCTGGATATTCAGGGCCTTTTCCCTATTCTGGTGCCATCTCCCTCTGCTTCTGCCCCTGGTAGGAAAGCAGGAAGAACCTGACAAATATTCCAGCTGATGTACACTAGTATTAATGGCAGGAAAAAAAAGATTAAACTATGGATAAACCAATTACTTTAGACTCAATGACTACTTTAGTAGTCAGTCTGCTGGCACAAATCAAGGCAGATTTTCTCGTGCTGAAGTGCAAGGAACGAAAGCGGTGTTAAGACATAACGAACATTTGCTAAGTTTGTGTTGCACGGACTGTTCAAGTGCAGGACTCTGATGTGCACAGCTCTATGTACAGCTTGAGAGAACCCACCGCAACAAACACGAATACACCTTAGCTCAGCTCATTTCTTCTCATTTAAGCCAGAGTATTTTTTTTGTGGGGGAGAGATTTGAGCCTGGTGGTACGTGCGTATGAAGTTCTCTCTTCTTGGCAAGTATTTTTTTTCTTTAAATCCGAATGAGACTAGCTGTGTAGAACGCAAGCCCCAAAATCGAACATCGGAGAACGCGGCCGGGAGCAATGAACCCTTTTGCCATGTCCGCACAATCCAGCTGGCTGTCGAGCAGCAAAGATGCTGCAGGTAACATCATCTGACCTGCTGCTACGGCCATTCCCTCATCTCTTTGCTCGGCCGCACAGAACAAGATGGATTTGCTCACGATGACAACAGCTGAAGCACCCCACTGCCCGTACTGACCTCGCTCTTCCAAAAGGTAGTTTTGCTTTCTGTTGCTATATCTTCGCCTTAAGAAAAAGGCAATTGCAGGCTCTTGCTCCTGCTCAATCCCTGAGCGCACCTCATGAAAGAAGTCTTGTGACTGACTGCTGCTCTGCTCTCAGCACCACCGTTTTTCGTGGAGGGGTGGGGTGAGAGATGCTCTAACCCTACACAGAGCTTACAAGAACTTGCAAGTATATTCCAAATATATACCCAATTTGCAATATATTCCAAATTGGACTGGGTTTCTACATATCTACTTTAAAGAAAAAGAGCTACAGCCGTTCTTTAAAAGAACCATCTGAATGTGAAACGACCAAGCCAGCAAGAAAAGTTAGATTCAGTGTTTATCTAACTAACATAAATCTTATAAATTTTAATAGTGAGGCTGTAACACACTTGAGGCCCACATGGGAGGTGAAAGTAGGGAAAAGGTTTCATGGCAAGGCAGCAGGGAGAAATCTGTTTTTTTAATTATGAAACCGTAAAAGATGCAAGGAAGAGTGTAACATTAACATCTGCTGCAATCTGCACGGCTACGGCAGAGAATGGGCAATTGTGTCCAAGCCTTGAAGGACTGTCAGCAGACTCCAAACCACATGACAAACTTCCGAACGATAACATCCCCAAGCGCATGAGTACACGTTCGTGTTGAGGAAAAGGCACGAGGGGCGAAGGATCGCCCCAAGCACACAACTTGATGGTGAAAACGCCCATCCGAAGAGTCCTGTTGCAAGCCAGGTGTAAATCCTACCACAAGGATTCTGGTTTCCCAGAAGAGTGAGATGCATATAGAAGAAAAACGGTGGCACCGGCAGCGGCAAGATCGGTCCACATCACCTTAGTGAAGCAGGGACATATTCTCCCCATCTTGAAGTTGGAGAACTGAGGCAAAGAGACTGAGGCAGGAGCTAGGAAGACCATAAAAGAAACAATGGATTGAGTCTAGGTGTCTCGAAACCTAAACCTGTAGCTCAGACGTTCTTTTCTAGATTACGGATTCTCTAGCTGGAAAATTCTCTAAGTCTCATCTTCACAAAAATTAGTATTTTTTAAATTACTATTAATTATGTGGAACAACTATCATTGTAACATGCAAGTCAAACTTAGGAAGACTGGGTTTCTTGTTTTCTCCCTCACATTACTACCGAGCCAAAAGGGGACTGCAGTCACTTCTAGGTTCACAAAACAGGACTGACATGGAAGCTGTTGCTCTTCCTGCCAGTGGGTGTCTTTTCTTTAGCACTAAAGCAGGCACAAGACTGCGGATTTATCTGAAAAACACATGAGCAACATTTCAGCTGAAGTGGTCAAAAGGTTTCAAAACGAACATCTCTGCTTTTTCGATGGCTTGCTAAGAGAGACCACTGCAGGCACTCTGCAGACTCTGGAAGACATTGACCTTTCTTTCCTTGGACTCAATTCACGTTTTTCACTTCATGGTCATGTGGGATTATTATCTGTAATTGAAAGTAAAAGTGTAGATTAAGGTAAAATTCTGCACAAGAACTCAATTATACGGCAGATTCTGTGGCTGAGGAACTACAGAATATAGTTGGTCCTTATTAAACGTTATTTCTGAAATGAATGTTAATTAAAGAAGGCTGAAGATGCAGGCTGGATTGATGAAGACAAACAGAGCAATCTCAGACCATTGTAAAGACAATGTTTCCCCCAACGGAGACAGAACGGATGGCTAGTCTTACTCAGATTGCATCTCTTGAGAGGACGATTTATAATGTACAAGACAGGAGAAATTTATTTGGTAACATATGGAAAACATTTATGGGCTCTACTGAGGATCTGGAATTAAAGAAACACAACTACATATTGTTAAAACTTCTAAATGGAGATTTCATTTTAGAAATAAATGTGTTTTCCCCGAAGTCACTGACATTTATTTCTATATACTTTTGTTTTCTGCTCTGTTAGGTACGGCTTTCCGAACAGAGGTTTGTATCAATTTGTTTGGTAACTACAGGTCTACTCCATGGAAAAATTATTAGATGGCAAAGTCCTGTTTTTGAAGATACAATCTGTGCTCCAGCATGACGGCCACGAGCGTGTGCCGGAGTGACAGGCAGGGTACCGCTGCCTAAATCAGTTTGTCGGCACTGTGAGGGTATGGCCACGGGAGGGGACAAGGCCACTGACACCAGCAGTGCTTCCCAAGAAATGCTTGCGCAGCCACAGCTGCAGATAATTCACCCCCTTTGAAAAAAAAAAATCATCCCGGTACATGAAAACAAGCCTGCATTAATCCGCGCAAGATCAGTGGCGGGAAATTTTGGGACAGAGAAGCTGGGGCAAAAGGAGGCGTGAAGTTACAGAGATGGCTGCAGTGCTCTACGGGGGAGCTGACCCGGCAAGGGGACGTCTCGCCGCTCCTCCACCGTTCCCCTGTGCTCCCCCAAAGCCTGTCCTGCTCCTGGCCGAGATGGCTTCGCTCGCTGCCTGGGCAGACGACCACGCTCCTTCTCGGTGGGGCCGGAGAGCTGGCTCGGTCCCGAGGGGCTCGGGAGGGATTCGGAACGGGTGCGAGGGCAGGACACAGCGTGCATGCCTGTATCGGCAGCCGCAGCCTCACGTCATTTCCGCTTGTCCCTCGTAACTCAGAGCCCGAGCGAGAGCCCTAGCTCTGGGGCAAAGCTTCCTTCCCGAGCGCAAACAATCTGCACCGCTGCTGGATCCCAAGGGAGGGCTGCATGCTAGTTTATAAACAACAAAACAGATGACATTCGAGTTATACGCGCAAAAATATGCTAGAAGTCATCACCACACAGGATCGTAGCAAAGCCAACAAGACCAGGGACAGCACAAAACCCCTGCTTCAGTCAATAGCCCACAGGAATATTACAGCCAGTGCTTAAGTGCAACAAGGATATTTTGTTAAGCTGATAAGTGGGTGCCAATGCCAATACAGATGCATGCTATAAAACTGGGGCGGCAATCAGTAAATCCATGCAACAAATTTGGAGTTTGGGACTGCTGCGGTTGAAGAGGTTGAAACATCTTCAAGGAGAGGCAGGACCTTGGAGCAAGTATCTGAGATGGCAGCGCAGCAGCAGCAGCTGAGATTTTCAGAGACGCGTAAAGGGCTGTGCAAATGACTCAATCCTGCAGATGCTTCTGAAAATCCTGCTACATGCAGTTCAGTTTATTCATGCATGTGTGGGAGAGGGGGAGGACTGTGAAGATGTTAATAACTACTTTAAGAAATAAAAAGAACAAATGTATTTGCTCTTTAAAACAGAGCAAAGAAACCTCTGAAGTCTATTGCTGTGGCTGGGGAAGGGCACATAGGGGAGTTTAGAAGTGGTGGTAATAGAAGGTGCATGCATGGGTGACCAAATGGACTACTATACACAAGTCAAAAAGAAGTGCAAGGAAGAATAAAACCGAAGAGGAAAAAAACATCCCAAATCTCTATCAATCTTTTTCATTTTAAAAACCCTCCGCACAACAGTTATTTTTGGCATCAGAAGATTTCAAACTCCGCCATCATATACCAGGATTCCCAGACAAATGGGTAGTCGAGAACTTCAAAGAGCTTAACGGCTGTAATGAAAGCCAAGACTTTATCCTGAGAAAACAGAGAAGAAAGATCGGGGAAAAAAAGATGCTCCTAAAACCACAGGTCTGATTTTTGGAGTGCTCCAACACACCTAACCCTGACCAACAGCTTGACCAACACCGCCACGTGAACCACCACCATCAGGTAAGCATCTCTCAGCTCTGCAGATCACACACCGTCCAAAATCAGGGCTGGCAGGGTGGCCCAGAAACACCCAAAAGCCATCCGTAAGGACAAAAAATGCAGCCTGAAGCGCAGCCACCTGCCACTAGAGAAAGACCCAGGCTGTGTCCTCACAACCTTGGATTTTCAGTACATAAATCAGCGCAGCGTCTTGCTGAGAGCACTGCCAGCCAGGGCGAAATGAAGCCCCCGAGGTGTGAACCTCCCCGCGGCGCTTAACGGGGTGCTGATTGCAACTGCCTTGGGACTCCTTGCACGCCAACGTTACTAAGTAGTTGGCTCCTCTTTCTCCAAGGAGAGTCCCACCAATAAATATCCGTGCCGCAGGGGGTTAGCTGTCACCTCGCTGGGGTCAAACAGAGGGGAGACCATTTTTCAGTTCTGGCTCTTCGCTTTGAACGCGGGCGTTACAGCTGTTTTGATGCAGCTGGTGCGCGGTCCGTCCAGCGCTCCCCCCCTGTAAAACAACATGCGCTCAGGGCAACAGCTTTTTCTCCTGATAAAAAGCACCCCAAGAGTCGCAGTCAACACCTGACCACAAAACGTGAGTTTGTGGAGAAATATATGAGCATGCCCAGCTCCCTGCATGTCAACTGGTTTGATTTGAGTAAAAATATCCTTTCCTATTTCCTATTTCCCGTCAAGTGGCTATTTTCATTGCTTCAACGCTGACTATTTCCGTGCCTAACCCCACTGGAGCTGGCACATGCCTGGATGGATACGGCACGTTTCGACAGACTCCTTTCGGACGAGCACAGAAAAGCCGCGCGCCGGCCCGGCGAGGCGAGAGCACTTCCACTTCCAGCAGAGCGCCAAGGCGCCTGCGACTTTGGGGACAAAACCATACAAAACAGTCAACCGCTCTGGCTCCGGCGGGGCCTCCCCCCCGTCCCATCCCCGTGCCTATAAATCACTGCTGGCAGGTAGCTGGGAAGCAGCTGCTAATGATAGTTTTGCTCTGGAGCACAGGAAATCACCTTTTAACCCGGCCTGCTGTTGTTTGTCTCTGCGAGCTGTGACAAAGGAACAGATGCGAACAGCATGCCGACCGCCGGGAGGAGCCGCTGGAAACGCCGACCGCCGGAAACCTGCCCGGACCCCCGCCCTGCCGCTCCCCCCGCGCTCCCACCGCTCAAATCCCCCCCACCAAAACCCACTTTTTAACTTCTGGTCCTTCCCCGTGCCCCTTCTCAAATTGAAAGTTGCATTCGGTTCAATTGCATAATTTTGCATGTCCTGATTCTCGAGGCCCTAAAGATGCAGGGAAGTGTAGAAAAGAAGATTTTAAACGAGCTAGTGTCTGTAGCTGTGCAATATAGCACGCGGCTGCGTTTGCTGGACGTCGCGAGGACGTCCCACCTTTAACCCTCCTGCTGTGCAGCCCCCACGCGTGCCATGGCCAGCGAGGGCCGTGATAACCTAATGAACGCGCGTGTGCACGGGCACGCGGGTCTGTGATTGGAGCTGAGCAAACACAGTTAGTAAAACAGAGGTATGCACTGTGAATGTCTTTTTTTCCTGCTTGTGGAATATCCATGATCGGACTGCAGTTTCATCCGACGCAGTCACAGTTTTCTGCTTGCTTGTTTTTAAAGCGTACAAGTGTAGCAGGGACAGTATCTTCTTCTGTTTCAGAAAAGCTCCCAAATGTGTTTTAGACACTACCACAAACTAAATATGAGCAGCTTGCTCCTACTTCAGTCGCTGCTGGGTAGGTAGGTTGCACGCGACTGTTTGTTCCTCCAGCTGAAAAACACTCGTTTGAACTTCCTGCGTTCACGCATACAACAAAACACCTCCCAAATTGGCTTTAGTTACTACCGCAAAGGCAACTCCTCTAAGTTTTATTTCCCTGAGCGTGCACCTGGGAGGCAGGCGCCTACTCTGGTTTGGGGGAAGCTTCTTAAGGCGAGAAAGAGAGAAAGAAGGGGTGTAAACACCACTCGGACCAGGTCGTATTAAACGCGAGGGGTATTATTTGCTCAGGTCTAGCCCTGAGAACATCTGCTCTGTTCTCTCATGCTTCTCACATGACGACGCGAAGCCAACAGAAACCCAACGCTCTTGCTATTGGTAAAAGGCAGGCAAAAGTTTACCTTCTGCAGAGGATATACTTCCATTAAATAAAACACACCCCTTGACCAAACACGATTAAGGCCGGAAGCCAATTCTGAGCAATAAAAAGAGCCCTTTCAAAGCTGACTGTGCAAACCGTGGTGTAAAGGAGAAGGACGTCACGTGAACTGTACTTACTGTGAAGACATCGTCATCACCAACCTCAGCCTCGTTGTGAAGCGTTGACGAGGAAGTAGTAGATCCTAGAAAGAAACAGCTGTTTTAAAAACACGAAATTTCTGTGCAACTTTTTTTTTGTTTCATTAAGCTGGTAAACATTCGTATTCTGACCACTTCTATATGTCTTGAACAGCCATCTCTTCTGCCTCAACTCAATAGCTGCAGTAAAGAGCACTGAGTGAGTGGCTCAGATTAAGGAAGAAAAAAACCTCTACTGCTAGCTGTGTTGGAAAGGTAAAATCTGAAAGTGTTTCTTGACATGTAACTGCATGGCTGCCAATGCTAATTAACAATGTTAAAAATAGCAATTAACATTTCCAATTACAGAACACTTTCATTTCTGAAGAATGATAAAGCCACATACTAATCAGCGTTCGAGACCAGATCCTCAGCTGTCAAGAAACGATATGTGAGTTATTCTTCAGTTGAAGATGTGTTCCTTAAAATTAGGGGAAAAAATGACTTTTCACTTAAAAATAAAGCTCCCTTCGAAAGGGAAGGGTTAGGTTGTTTTTTCTTCTTGTAATTTAGGAAGTAAGTAAATATTGTAAAGGTCTTCTCTCTTATTAGCTATTCGTCAGAGAACCATCTTTCCCTGTGTAAGCAAAGCATTTGAAAGGAGCCGAAATATGTAAAACCATAAACAAGAGTGAACTACTGAGCTGCAGTTCTGATTAACTACATGGCAACTGTCTGGAAAAGTGGGAAATTGTATCCAGAAACCCTCCCTCTAACCTCCTTTAACATTTTATTTTTTAATAACAGGACATTGGAACTTTCTGGGTTTTTTGTTTTCTTTTGAAGTGCATGCATTTATAATTTAAAACCAACAACCCTCTAATAACTGCGATCCATGAGGCTGCAAAGGAAGGTTGGGGCAGCGAGCTGCTCTGAAGGGGCAAAAGTTAAAACCCCCCCAAAAAAGGGGAAAAAAAAAAGATTTTTGACCAAAGCCCACTGTTACATTGAATTAGAGTTGGTTTGTGCTCAAACAAAGTAATGTATCACCTTCATTCTAGAAAATATTTTTAAAATAACGTGCTTTATATAACGCTAACCGCACCAGTCTTGGCTGCTTTCAGTTGCGTAACCACGAAGGTGTGCGCCGCTAAGTGTGAAGCCCACTTAAACAGTAAGTAACGTGAAAAAATTCATACCGTTTGCTCTATCAGCTTAAAAAAAAATTCCAGGCTCTCTCTACAGAGCCGCGCAGGATTACTGTGTTTGTGCACAAAACTTCTACGCTTCTGATACTACAAGAAGCAAAAAAAAGCAGCGATTTCCTGAAGCGAAGCTTCAAATGCACAGTTTGTTGTGCTTCATATTACCTATTAAAGGTGATCAAATAAGTGCAGAACAGATGAAACCCAATGCCTGACACGTGTGCGTGTGTGCGTGTGCGTGCGTGCGTGTGCGCGCACGCGTACCCGAGCTAGTTATTGGTTTTCATTCAGGCAGCCTGATTTGGAAGTTAAGGAGGAACACATTCATGTGGATCGGTCTGTGCTCTTATGGCGATAAATACAGATTTGGTGATTTTGAAGTGTCTGCAATACAGAACTTGATTTTAAATCCTTCCATCGGAAAACGGCTCGCAAAGTGCAGAGCTGAGGCTGCCGTGTCCAGCACCTCCCGCGTGCTGCTGAGCCCGACCCCGGGACGACCCCCTCCGAACTGCACCGACCTGGGCCCCCGACACAAGCCACCGCTTCTGCGCGACTCACAGCGCCTCCCAGTTTCAGCAAGCACGAAGCAAGCAGAGGGCCTGGCCATAACCAGTCTGGGTTGGCGGCACAGGAACAAGCACGTGAACAACCAGCTGAGAGGCTCTTTCCTCTAATTGCTAAGGTGAGTGTTAAAACCGGGACAGCGCATCCAAAAACCTATGCTGTCTTACGGAGCAAACGTCCTGAAAGCTTAATATCAATACCTGAAAGCTAATAGTTATATATCAAAACACTCCGGTCATACAGGGTGAGAAGGAGAATGGCCTCAGACCACTCAAGTCTCTGTGTAAAGCGGCACGGTTAAAAAACAAGCAAAAACGCATGCAGAATCATGGAAACAAAATAAAGGAGAGCAGTGCTGAATTACAGCTGTATTAAGATTGTTTGACTGCAGCGAAATGTGAAAAAGAAAAACGTACGACAACTTCAAAGCACAGGCAATTCAAATGCATTTTTCACAGAATTAAAAAACAAAACAAAACAAAACCCAAAGTCTTCAAGGACTACCACTCAGCTAAGCGGACCCAGACAAAACTAATTACTGTAAAAACAAAACAAAACAAAGTTTGATTCAACTCCACGCGCAGATTTAACAAAGACTCAGTAAAACCGGATTCTGCTGCGTGCAGAGGCCAGCGAAAGCCTGGCCTTTTCTAAGTTGTCGCTCCTACCGTGAAAAGCAATCCCACCAAAAAAGCACTGACAGGCTAGATAATAATTAACGGCCGAGATCCTGATGGACCAGGCCGGGTAGGATTGGAAAACACTTGGACTTAAACCCCTTCTCTCCTTACGGGGTTAGAAAACAGGGTTCGCCGAGTCACTCGGGGCTTGCTCAGCACAGGGGGAAGCGGCTGGCCGCGGTCAGAGACGCCGCAGGGACCTGCAAGCGAGAGGACTGCTTCCAAACCCATCCCTCCTCCTCCGCCCTCGCTTTAAGACCCCTTTCCGCAGGCTTCGGAGGAGCGCGGGGGCCGCCGCCGCCACGGTACCTTCGATGAGGTCTTCGATGGCCTTCCTCACTCCTCTGTCGAAGGCCCGCGCGTCGGCGGGGCTTTGGAAAGTCAGCCCGAATTTCCTGTTGTCCACTTTCCAGTGGTGGAAGGTAGGGTTCGCCTTCGTGTACACCAGGTCCTTCTTCACGAAGCACTCCAGCACCACCTGCGAGGGGCCAGAGCCCAGAGAGAAGCCAGGTTACTCCCCCCGCGCCACGGGCCCCGCTGTCGCCCCCTCAGCACGGTCCTTTCCCCAGAGCAAGCCAAGGCGTCGTTGCCTTCCACGGGCGAGGGAACAGCCTTCGCTAGCAAACTGTGACTAAGGAACGCCAGGCAGCTCAATGGCTCTCGGAACGGTGGCACATCCATCGCTTGGGCGCCCTTTGGGTAGGTGCTGGCTCGCCTCCCACCCGCACCCGACCAGGGCACGGCCACGCTAGCAGGGTGCAGCTACGGGGCTCGGGTGGAGCAAGAACCTCTTCACTCCGTCATTTCACTCCACAGCCGGTTTAGGAGGCTCTGTTACACCCCCCCACCCCACCTTCCCTCCTCTTCCTCCTCCCCGACCACTCATTTCCAACTGAAAGCTGGCCCGAGTGCTCCTAGGGTGACGCTCAGGCTAGGGGAGAGCGGGAACAGTTTGTTAGTCTTACCCCACTCCTCCGAAAGCATAAGCAGGGCTCATAAATAATGTCCAAAAAAAAGCATCTTAAACAACATAAGGGTGCAAACACAAGCTGTGCTGGAAACAGCTTTAAAACGCCAGTCCTTCGGAAAGCAGGATCATTTACGTCTCGACTGGGACATTTCGTTTGCCCAAGCACTGAGTAGCATGAGCCCATGCAAGCAGCAGATTTGTACGCTAGCCCAGCTCTTGCCAGGCAATGACACTAGCGAATTTCAGAAGAATCACATGTGTGAAACCCAGTAAGAAAACATAACATCCACAGTGGCCTCAAGAAATGGCGAAAGGGCTGTGTTAATTCTATCTGTGCAAGAAAGTGCTCTTTTTTAGAAAACCAGCTACCAGAAGCAAGTGAGTGCGTCAATTCATAAGAGACAACTCGTCTTCGTATTCTCCCTCTGCGAGTTCGAACCCTGAATAGCAGGCAGCATAAATTATTCATTGCCGTTTGCAAGGCTTGCGCTGCATTACTCAGTACAATGTGACTGCCTTCAGGGATTCTTTACACTTCAGTTCACTTCTCACAGACCCCTGACAGATCTTCGAAAAGCACGGGGCCTTTTTCCAGGCATCAAAAAGGGGTCTTTGCACACGGATGTGGGACATTTACCTGTGATTTCCAGGTGGCAGCACGACAACCTAGATAGCAAGAGATGACAATTCAATAACCTTCTAGATGCAGATGGGATTGTTTTGTCCAATCTGGCACTACTTTCAGATGACTTCTTTTTTTAAACTTTCACAAGAACACAATAGCATTAGATTTGGGGTAATTCTCATTATATGAACAGACAAAAGTTGAATTAGGTTCTATTACCAGTTTGTCTTTCTGCCTTTCACCATGGATTAGAAATCCACTTCTTCCATTGCCCTCTGGGTATGTGACCTTGCAGACGCCAACTCTACTGAGACCGCCTCCTTCTTGCGGCAACCATCCCCCACTGGAGTCATCTCGGGTCATAACCACGGCTTTGACTCGCACAATATAGCTGTCACTGCAACAGTAACAAAACAAAACAAAACCTTTTGTGAGGATCATGCAGTCGCATCCGAGCATTTTTCTTTTTTTAAGACAGCACCGGCCCAGGTCCCAAGGTATTTGCAGAGTTTCTGCCGGTAATAGAGACCCACCTCTGCAATGGATGGTCTTTATTGCTCCGGCCACCATAGGAAAGAAACCCACCAAGCAGCAGGAAACAGCTCGCTGGGTTTCCAAATATCAACGTGGAAATCAGATCGCTAATGGTCCCAGAAGCCCTTTCCCTCACACCGTTGGGAACGGGAACCTAGAGGATGGGGTAAGCCTTGTAGCACTCCCTAAACGCCACCATCCCACGCAGAGAAGAGACATGAGCGCTGGACTGCAGTGGTCCTGCCGCCTCTGGCAGGCATGAGCTTCTCCAAACTGCTGCAGGTACCATGCAGCCCAGGAACAAACCATTTTAAGGCTTCTGCCATTGAATTAGCAGAGTGGCTATTGAAGACAATGCTCAGAAATTCCTCCACAACCAGGACAACCGTGATCCTTGTGGGAAAACTGCAAATGCAGCTCCACCTGGGTGCAGATGCAAGCGCACAGCTCGGGGTATTGGGACCACACCATGCCTCTAAAGCAGCTTGTCCAGCTCTTCCGAGGGACTGCAAAGGCAGCACATCATAACCTTGCAAGAAACTCTTCCGGAAGCAACTGAGGGATCTGAAGACAATCCAGGTGACCAGGCAACACAGGGGTCAAAAAAGCGTGTGCACACAATACCATCTGAGTGCCCTCCGCAGCTCTACCGGAAGAGGAACCAAAGAAAGATGCGCACTCCCAACAATACTGGACACAAGCAGAAGCATAAAAGGCATGCAACAGGCGCTGAAAAAAGGAAAGGTGAAAACTGACACACTTCTCCCAAAAAGCTTAGTTTTGCTCCCTGCAAATTTTATGTGTGTAGGTCCATCAGCTGGCATCAGAAGCCCCTGAAAAGCAGCCCTAACTTCTGGTATTAAACTGTCAATCTGTGGGAAAGGCTGGTGGTCTGTTAAACAAATGTCCCAAGGAGAGACATCCCTGCACCAAGCAAAAAGCACCAGGAGCCAAAGAACGTGCTCAGTCCAACCTGAGGGTCTGCAGCATGGTGGAGAAGACAGCCAAAGGCTCCCTCCCTTCGCCCTCGCAAGCCGCTCCAGGGCTTTAGAAAGGGCCCTGCCAGGCTTTAGCCAGGCCTCCTCCCTTTCCCTTGTCACAGCTTGCTTACTCCGGTGTCCCTCGAGGACATCACCAGCAAAGAGGTCACTCAGGAGCAGACACTTTGCTGCAGGACATACACCAAAGACAAGCACCTCACACATGAGCCGACCTTTACCAAATGGCTTGTGTCTCCCCGCCCTAGAGCCGCGCACGCTCCTGCTGGCTTTACTGGGCTGAGAAATAGCAAAATCCCTTTTTCTTCCTCAGATGGCCACTGAGTCCCGCTTTGGTAAAACTGCCTCTTGTTGTTGAACATTATTTTGCAACTTTTTTATAATCCAACTGCTATCATTTGAAATCCGAGTGATTATTTCTCTAGTATGACCATGCTTCAATAGCTAAGAAATCAGCTGCACAGATCCTACTTTAAGGTATGCAGATGGCAAAACATTTTGAATAAACAGGACACACGTTCCTCTTCCCCTATTTAGCACCATCCTCCCCCATTTGAAATCCTTTCGAAAATTTTAAAATAGACTTCAGACATACTCCAAATACTCTCTCATTTAATCCTTAACCTTCTGCTTAAGGCAAGATCCAAACCCTACCAATTTCCTCACACTATTCCTCCTTCCTAATTAAAGTCACCTGAGCCACCTGGGTCAGACACGCTGACACCACAAAACCTTCCTCTAGACCTCACAGCAAAGTGGATCTGGCAGAATAAAAATCGAGAAGGAACTGCAGGGCAGCCCTTTGGGCCCTCTTGCCAGGATTTCTGGTAGGCGAACCGCTAACAAGAGGAAAGGCACTTATTGGAGACATGCCCTAAAATAGTACTTTGTTTCAGACAAAGGATGCACAGGAGTAAGGAATTAAGGTAATCAGCCCGAAGCTAAGCCAAGTTTTTCAGAATATTTTTGCTCTGAGTTCTTAAAACATCCTCCTGGTAAAGGAAACAAGACCAGTGTGCTTACAAATGGATGCAGTTATCTTTTTATTCTCTAACTAAAAATCATTTCTAAATTTCACCTGTGGCAACTCTAATCTCTTGGCTTCCTGATACACAGAATTAAGCAAATTACCGCACCTAATTTCCTGCTGTGCCAAAATTGAGCTGCTTCCATCCAGGGCAATTTTTGTTCTCTTCTCCTGTGTACTTTTTCCGTATGTTCTTTAAAGATTAGCAACTAACAGACAAACACAAAGAAAGCTAACTATATCTTTCCACCCCAACCTCCTTCTGTTCTCCAAGGCTCCTTTTTGGGCTTGTTTTCATATTAACTCCATTCACTGCCTTCTGGAGTACTTCCATTAAATATCAAGCTCTTCTCTGAAGCAGGAGCTACTAAACACAAAAGCCATCCATCCAAACAAATGGCTTCTTCTCCTGCCATGTTTGCATATTACCTCTTCCAATGTAGCTTCCCGTGGGATTTACCATACCCTTTTACAGCAGCATTTGGAGCCTCTGGCTTTCCCAAGGGTAATGCTGCAAGATGTCTTCAGCCACTTTGTTAAGAAATCAGCAACTACCCAGTGCTTTTTCGATTTCTACCAATATTTGCATGTTTCTTCCACCCCTCAGTGATTTCTTTAGGCTTGTAATTGAATACTGGTGGCTGCCTAGGTATGAAATTCAGGTTCTTCAACTACTACCCCTGCGCAATATAGTAATGTGCCAGCAGGGCAGAGAGCCATAAGGCTTTCCTTATCATATTCATGCTGATATCTTGGCCTACGGCTCTTTTATAACCTCTGCCACCAACGCCCGCAATTTTATCCAAGTGCCCAACAGCCACGTGACTAGATGGAACATCTACTAGGGGAAAAGACAGGCACGTCACTAACTCGAACTGATATAGTCCTACTTTTGCATCGTATTTTTTTGGAAGTCAGGCTGGCTGGGCTGTCCCTGGTATGCTCAGCCAGGGATGTCCTGTGCGCCTGGTTTAAGCTCCCTGGGGGCTGGACTAAATGATCTCCAGAGGTCCCTTGCAAACTCAACCATTCTGTGATTCTGAGAGAAGGCTGATAGGTTTTGGATCAGCCTTGGCAGCTGGATTTGCCTACAGCCAAGACGCTCTCATAACTTACAGAGGGGGCTAAGGAAAACAAGTCGGGATGGCAATTTTTTTGACCAAAACAGAGCAATCAGGTAGTTTGCTTTAATGGAAAGTGGATGTCTTCTTGTTGCAGAAACTCAGGTGGATCATTCACTGACTTTTCAAGAAAACATGGTGGAGCATGAACTTAAAGGAAATGGCCTGTGACATGAAAAATGTGATAAAATTTCACTCCTCTCCTCACTACCAGCTGCATTTATCTGTGTCACTCCTGAACACCCAAGGAGAACACAACATAAACTGCAGTTCTCCTGTTTTGAAGAGCCACTGTCTCTTCACTGTCTCATATTTAAGCCTCTTAAGCAGGCTTAAATGTGTCAAGCAAGAAAAGCTAGTTTCCTTCCCCCTGCCACAGCAAGAAGTGCGATCACCTCTGTTCCCCTGTTAAAAGAGGACCTTGTTCAGCAGAAGGGTTTACCTTTGGCAAGGTAGGCAGAGCTCCGCTAATGCAATCCGCTGGCATGCTTTTCTAGATGATCAAAAGTTACAGTGACACCGCACTCCCCCGAGAGCCCAGGATCCACTCCTACCTGACTCCAGCCATGGAGCTCACGTTTCCCAATATGAAACCTATGCTAAGGGACCTTAGAGAAAAAAACAAAACAAAACAAAACAAAACACCAAAACCTTGACAGCTTTGGACAGCTTGGTTGTGTCACTAGACTAGGACAGAAGCTGCAAGTTGAATTTTCAAGGCTACACACCACTTCCCTTAATCTTATGGCAAAATCTTTTTTGCAGTTTCCATCTGTAAGCACAGAATAAGCAATGCTGCTTTCTCTCACGCCAGTGCCGATAAACACTTGGGAGGTATTCAAATCCTTCAGCAAGAAGTCCATATAAGGACCGTGCTTCCTTAGCACAAGAGCTGTTTATTTTCTTTGTGATTTAACTTTATGGGAGTGCACAAAGGCTCTCACTAGTTGCAAGCCATCAAATCCCCCATAGCTACGAAGCAATCAATCTGCAAATCCCATGTGCGCATTACAGGTGCGGAGGACCAGGGCATTCCCACTTCAGAAGTGAAACAATCTTGCTTAAATCAGCCCCCTTCGCTTCTATTGCAGCAGGCATGTTTCAGAAGAAATGCTAATTAAATATGTGAAAATATCTGATTCATTCCCGTTAACGACCTACCAAATGAACAAAGATTACATAACCCAGGTCTTTCACAGAGTTAAAAACGAGCGGCTAAAGGAGCCAGTAGTAGCCTTAGTTCCCCTCATTTTATTGCCTTCTAAAACTTTAAGACTGCTCCAGTTGTTGGGTTTATGGCCTACATACTATGCATCTCATGCAAACTATTCTTAATTATGCTCTTAAATGGCATACTTTGCTGTTTTAACCCAAACGATTTGTCTTAAGCAGCGTTAAAAGCCTTGGAAGAGTGTATCCGTGCGGATTATCCAGCTGCATGGCAGCGAGCCAGCTCTTTGGATGGCTGTTTCAGGTTGTTAGTTGGTCCCACCCAGAGCAAAAACCAGAATGAACTTGGGGAGCAAAGGTAGCACTGCAAACCACAGCCTGTTTTTATTGGAAGTGAAACCGAACCCTTTAAAAATTATAGCTCGTGGGTGTGTATATACGTGCGTACGTAAAGGCGTGCACGCGCGCATGTGTGTTTAATTGCTGTTCTGGAGGATACTGAGAATTTTCCTAAACAAAAAGTCAATGAATGATAATCTTTGTGATATCCGAATCGCTGTTACGTTACCGATAGCCCATCTTTTAAGAAGCGTTTGTGCATCCAAGAGACAGGCTACATTTAAAGGGAATAAAAGTGCTTTTCTCTGGCGTTCGTGAACCACGCACAACCACCACCAGCCAACGCTCCTCTACGTGAACCACGTCGCCCACAGGAACAGCACCACAATGAAACCAGGTGGGGAAAAAACCCTGAGTGTGCGTGGAGAAAGGGACGAGAGACCACATAATCTCCCCCAAAGGGCCGGTTATTACCCAGAAGACCAGCTCAGCCCCCAAATGCTCGGCCCTGACCGACCCCTTCCTGCACCGTTTCGCACCACCAGCTCTCGCTGCCCAGTTGTCAACAGCCCCGAAGACCAACATGGGATTCGTCAGCACCGCTCCGCGGACGAGGCTTGCTAATTAAAGCACAAGGCTCTCCTGACTATCGGTACTTCCGAGGACTCAAGTGCTGGGCATTAAAAAGCACTCATATCTCTCAAAAAGTTTTTCAACAGGGCACGGTGACAGCAGTCCCTATCAAAGAATTACTGCTCTTAAAAGGCAGAGTCAGTCTTAAGCCAGTAACTTTGCAAAAGGAAGATCACTTCTACCAAATCTGTCACCACTTTCCTTCCTTTCCTACTTTGTTTCAAATGCAGCAATTACAACCATCACTTCTAAGACGTTTTGTAGTTAAAAATCCCAAGAAGCGATCCCACTTCCCCAAAACTCCCAACGCTTACTACTTTCCTTTCAATCACCCTTAACATCTAAGGAACATCTCCAAAACCTTCCATAATTCAGTAATACTTTTTACAAGGTAACAATTCTTCTCTAGCAAGGCTAGTTGACCAAACACAAACTTACAAACTTTCACGCTAAAGCAGACATACAGCACTTAAGCATTTTCCTCCCATCTCTGCTCTACAGCTTACAAGGCTAAGAGAGATTAAGGTCTCAGACGTAAAGGTAATATTGCTCCACACTGAAGGTCCAATTTGAAATTTGTTCCCCACACACTTTCTGCTTTCACAGTTTCCATCCAGTAACCAAAGTAGATCATGGGGTCACAAAAACAATGTCTTAGTCTCCACCTTCCCTTCTTCTTCCTATAATTTCACCATCATCTGTGATAATTTCACCATCATCATCTATACTTATCACTCTGATTTTATACACATTTACTGCTGGGCATCAGCTGGCAAGAAAGCAACAACGAGGGCTGACCCCTCTTCCACAAAACAGACATTTAATGAGCTGGGCCTTCAATGCGCTTCTACTTTCCTAGATTCCACTTTTAAGGACAGGGCAAAAAGGACAGCAACAGGCTACCTACACACTGATGGCAGAGGTAAGGCTATTCAGCTGACCTTAACCACAGAGACTGGGCATTTAAACAAAATCTAAACAATTTGGACGCACGCAAATTTAACTTAACGATTAGCAGGGTATGACGTATCTTTGGCCGAGGCGGATGCATTTCATAGTGTGGCGTGCCTTTCGCCCCTGCCCCAGCTACTCCAACAGCTGGAACTGAAGCCAGCTAATTTTGCCCGAGTGATTGCTGGAAATTACATTGCAAGAGTTCAATCCTGCAGTCACAAAGCAACTGCCTTTTGATGGAAACCACGAGAACTATGATGCTTGGAGTCCCTTTTCTTGACCTGATGCTTGGTTCTTGAAACCCTTAGTAAGGGTGAAATATCTGCAGATTATAAACAGCATTTTTTCTGTTCGACTGCAGCTCAAAATTTTGGTAGAAAGAGCAGCACTCTTTGAGTGCACCCCGTCATAGTGAAATAAAGTTTGATATTTCGATAGCATTTAAATTTCTAGCAGGCTTGAAGCTTTTTCTTTAAATATCAGCAAGAGGAAAAAGGCATCTGTGACACTTTGGCCAAACCCAATATTAAAATGGAGTGTGTAGGAAACAATGGAAAACCTCCCAAATTTCAGTGCATGATTACCCAGCTCACAAAGGCAGCATTGATGAAGGGGGTGGGGAGAGGAAGCATTTAAGAGTTTGAACCTAGAACATTTTCCTTGCGCTCATCTTCGTCACCCCAAGAATACAAAAACATTGCATCTGTAACAGATCTCTGGTACAGCGACCTGTGTTTTTTCTGTTTTTTAAATATGATACTGACAGAATAAAAAGATATTCTGTGGAAATTTTGTTTTCCACCTAGCCAAAATAAACACAAGATAACCCAAACTGATCTCAACATGCTTTGACCCAGTGATGCTTGCAGAGTCCTGCATATGCATTCTGTAGCATTTTACATTAAAATCAGCATTAACCTTAAAAACTTAGTTTCGGGATACTTCTTCCTCTAAACAAAGCGAGAAAACTTCACTGGCACTTAGTAGATTCCCTCTGAAAAGGGGAAGTTTCCCCTTCCAATTCCCCCATTCTGTGCCAAGACAATTCTCACCTACAATTAAGCTGCTGAACCGAGTCCTGCTGCGTGGCCAGCCTGTAAGCTGATCCACCATTTCAGGTTTTCCTTCTCATTCTCCAGTAATTCTTGCAATCCAAATACACCAACGTAGTTCAACATTCCTTCCTTTTATGAAGAAATTAAGACACCAAAACAGCCCCGCAGACAATTACTGCTTGGCTCGCGCGCTGGGGCTGGGCAAGGAGAAAGGGCATCACGTCCTCTGTCCTGAAACCTCCTTCAGGTTGAGGAAAAAACCTTCTGTTTAAACTCCAAGCGGACTTTCTGCGGCGGGAAGAGCTAGGAAATGGTAGCACGAGCAGCTGAGTGGCATATAAGAGAAAACCTAGGGGGCTGGCTATCCTGCAGCTATGCAGTTTTACATGATGCTAAACTACACATGGTTGGGAGCACCATTTGCCCCAATTGCTTGCATTTTAAGAGGCCGAAGGCAGGGTTTAAAAAAAAACAAAAAAAAAAAAAAAAGAAGAAAGGGATTCATTAAGATGATCGCACTCTCAATTACCACTAGCTCTTCTGCTGCTGCAGCAGCTGAGGGCCAAGAGGAGTCAAAATAAGGCGTAAATTTAAATTGACTGAAGATGCATTGCCATACATCTGTGACAGCTCCCCATTTAGGTACAGGCAGGACTTGAGTAAGACCTGAGGGAAGAGGAGTAGGAGAACTGCTTCTAGCCACCAGCAGCAATTTTTTAGTTTTCCTTCTTTGATGCCCTTCTGGGTCTACGGCAGCCCCAAATGCAGAATAAAAACTGGCCAGGTCCTCGGGCTCCGGGCTCTGCCCCTTCCCCAGCCAGTGCCCAACACATCTTGGTTTGCTTGCAGCCCTGCAGATCATTTGAAGAGCCACTCATTAAGCACCTTAGTGAAAAGATTAATAGCAGTTTTGTTTGTTTGTTTTTCAGAAGGGAAAGGACTTCTCAAAAAAACCCAAGACACCTGCAACAATTCTGCCACCCACCTCCACATCTCCCTTAAACGAAAAGGCAGTGACTAACAAAGGAATCCTTTCACCAAAATGTTTGCTAAACATTTAAGCATGATTTTATTTAGATTACGAGAAACAGCTCTATCATATTTGCTCAAATGGGATTTCATAATCCCATAAATATTTCAGATCCTTCCAGGAAGCATGTGGAAAAGCTGCTTTTGTGTGTGTGTCTGTGTGTCTGTGTGTCTGTGTGTTTTAAACAACACACACAAAAGCATCACATTCTGACAGGAGGATAACTTTGGCAGCGTGTTTTTACCTTTTCTAGGCATGCACAGGCACGGACCAGCTGAAGCGGGCCGAGCAGACCTCCTGCCGGTGCAGAGCGCGCACGTACTGCACCGTCCCCGCTCTGCCCCATTCAGGAAAAACACTGCAGCTCCCGGGAAACGCGTCCAGCGGGCATCGCAGCACAAGCGCGCACCGTGCAAACTTGCAAGGTTGCTTGGGAACTGCCTGCACCGGGGGGTGCAGCTGCACGAAACATCGTCTTTAAGAGAGGAAGGGGAGGGTGCATTCGCGTTGCTTCGCTCTGCAACAGCCAGCCTAATCTGGATGCACCGCACCAGGGGGGACAAGACGGATTTTCTCCGTCCCCCTTCGCTCGTTATGGCCCCTGTGCTATAAACCCAGCTGTGCGTGGCAGGGCAGGAACGCAGGACCCCAGGGCAATGACTGCAACTCGGGAAGCACAGCCCCCCCCCCACCGGCCGCCGGCATTTCCAGGGGCGCCTATGCCGGCCGGGGCAGCGCTGCCGCCTTCCCCTTCGCCACCGTTCCCTGCAAGTTCGGACCTGGCCCTTCCCACATACCGCTTAAATTGAACTTAAAACCGAAACGCACGCTTTCATGTCTCTGATGCATGCAGATACTCCCCTCCCACCCCGAAAATTTTAGCCTCCGGCTCGGTTTGCACTTAATTTTAGTTGGCAAAGCAAAGGCGGCAAAAAGCTGCGTGCTGAGGGCAACCAAGAAGTCCTCCTGCCAACACCGCTTACCTCATTTGGAGTCGCAGCTGCACTAAACCGGCTTGCAGCTAGCACCGACGAGGCTTACTACAGAGCTATCCCGACAAAGTCTTTTATACATAGGCGAAACCCCAAATAAATTGCCTAACAGCTTTTTTAGAACACAGCCTTGCAAGTATGTTGAAGGACAAGTAGAGAGCCGTTGATGGAGAAACCTCAGTTCCGTGGATTTTAAGGGATTTCCCAAGAAATTAGCTTGCTACACAAACAGTGCTGAACTAAAACGAAGTTCTGTGACAGCAGACATATTAGTTTACTATTAGTGACTGCACTGAAGCATCTATGTGACACATTGCTGAAAGTGGGCTAGATGTAGAGCTATAGAAGTCCACAGCAAAAGTTGTTACAAAAATACTTGCAGATATTGTTTTGAAAAAAATTGCATATTCTTTACAGGCCAGTCTGTCTCAATTACTCTTGGATAACCACACCACCATTAGGATACATGCAAAAGACAACCATTTAATGAGCAATGATCACTCTTGATAAGGACGAAAGCTTCGAATTCACAGTGAACCTCCTTTTCAGTGGATTACTGAGATACCTTAGATCTAGTCTCACGTCAACTTTGCATGGCAGCTCGTTTGCCAGTGGCTGTAAATTAGTTTAAAAAAGAAAAAGGCTTTCTTGAAAACTGTTTAATGGGTCACTTATGCAATAAATCATTACAGTTGTACACAACAGTATGTCTTGGAAAGTTTTAAAAAATAGCAAGACAAAAGAAAATTAGTTTAATGTGATAATGCATTTGAATGATTTATCCTGCAGCACATTAAACATGCATACAGTACAGACAAAAGTTGCACACTCAAGTCTTAGCATTTTTATGTAAGAATACAAAATATTAACAAATTACAAGAAAAGCTAATTAATATTATCATTTACGGTAATGAGACAGGAAGTTGTTATTGCATGACAGATGGTATTTGTTTTATCGCATGCAAGATAAGCAAAAAGTGCATAAAGCATATCCAGCCAAACAGGTAGTTGCATGAGATCTGCATCCCGAATTGATTAAAAAAAAAACAAAACCCAACCCCCCCCTACACAACACAACCAGGTTTAATTCTAACTTTTTTTCTAGCACATACTGATGTGAAACACTCCGTTATAGTTGTCCTGTGCAAGCTAATGAAAGATGGTATTTGGCAAAAATCAGAATTAAAGCTAGCAAGCACAGCAACTACATTCCAGCTGCACAGTAAGTTTTATCCCTCTCCCGATTCTGCAAAATGGGACTAGAGATTCGATATTGCTTGCCAAAAATTTCAGAGGAGCGTCACGGAGAAACCCATGCAGCTGATTCACGAGCCTATGCCATCCCCGCACGGCCCTTCTCGCCACCCGGGCAGGCTGTGGCTGTCAGCAGGTTGTCACAGGCTGTCGGGCTGCCCGCGACGGTAGCGAGCTCCTCACCCCCAGGTGAGCTAGGCGTTGCTCCCACCCACCTGGCTGCTGCTCGGATTAAGAGCTGCAGGTCCCAACGCAGCCATATTACAGTGCGAGGGAAGATAACGCAACTGAGGCTTCTCGTCCTCTACGGAAGCAATATCTGATACTCCGGAATGTGAAAATAAGGTATATTATGTGCACACACGCACACACATTCACACAACGTTCCTGAAAAATTCAACGTTTACAAAGTAAAGCTAAAGACACAAAAAGAAGGAACAAAATCCCCCCAAAGCTTGACTGCCCTAAGCAATTTGCTTATTTTTTTCCTTCTGCTCCATTTTGATGAGTGCAGAAAGCAACTGTGTTTATCCCCCAGCAAACAGCTTCAGTGACACATCTGATACACCTCCAAAGACCGAAAGGCAACGATATTTTGCAAAGGCAGAAAGAAGTTCCATAATTCAACTTAAGCTGAATCTGTCTCACAAAAGGGGGAGGGGGAAATAAGCGTGATAACTATGTGCTAAATCTCAAGTGCTTTCATCTTTTGCCAGGTAAATGCATTTAAAAAAAAAATGCATTCCTAATTATGCCAAAACCAGCATGCATATTCAGTTTGCCTTCCACCTCTCTTCAGTCCTCCCCCCACCCACAAGTACACACGAATAACTGTCCACACAGAGGGACAGCAACCAAGGGACATCGTTTCCCAGGCAGCATCTCTTTTCCATGCAATACTTAAGAAAGGGTGCACATTAAAACCACTACTTTTGGGGGAAAAAAAACCCAACATGTAACCATACCAGAAAGCCTGTGTTCTGCAGAAGCCATACATATTCACTGATAAATTATACGCAGATTTAGAAAAGATTCAGAAGGGTTGTGGAGGCAGATGGGGGGAGGTGGTGGAGAAAAAAAGAAAAAAAGGAATAAAAAATGAAATCACGTACAGCAAGAGAGCACACGTACCTGCTAGGGGATGCCATTTCCTCTACATTTTGTCCTCGGATTGCTCTGCCTTACCATTATTGCCACTACGAGCCTCCCGATAAAATGGATCGTCTTTTGCTGACCTGAGTACCAGCTGGCTGCTGAAAAGTGGCTTCCCCCCATGGATGATTCAGTCTCCTTGACGGATATACTGCATTGTACGGCATGAGTCATCCCCCAGTTATTCTGCATATTACAGGCCTGGCGGATCATTACTCATTTTCAACATCCTCCTTCTCCGAACGCAGGCACACCAACTGACCAAAGATCCCTGCTTCCCCACCCCGTTAAAGGCTTTAAAAAAAATAAAATACTAATTATGACTGCCATAAACTCATAACGCAGCTATTTAAAAATGGTTCCCCAAGAAATCACGCTGCTACAGCTACGGGAAGTTGCACCAAACCCTCGGTTATATCACAGTTTTATCAGCCGGCGCTGCGAGCGGGATGACAGCAGGTGCACTGCCTCGGGTCACCCCGGCTGCACTTTGCCCCGGGGACGCTGCTGGCGCAGCGCTCCCGGCGTACCGTGCCCGCACCCGGACTTTTCAGCCAGCTCCACGGTCTGCAAGAAGCACTCAAACCTCCCAGAGCGCCTGCCTACGGTGCACGCTTTAATGGGGGCTTAAACACTTGTGCTCCACCTTGCGACTGGGCCAGCAGACGAGCGCACCGTATTTGCAAATATTGGAGAGAGCTCCTCACCAAAACATTGGAATTAGCATAGGGTCAAGGCACGGGCAAGCTCAGGGCATCCCCCTGAAGCTGCCGTCTGGATGAACACTATTCCGGAGGCTTTTAGGTTGTAAAACATCATCCTGTATATACGTGCTGATGTATGTATATCCATGCATTCGGAAATGGCACACGCAACCCAAGCAACCCTTGAAGTATTGACGCACCAAAGTCCTTATGCATCTGCTTCGTTTCAGGCAGGAGGTCTCCAGCAGGTATTCACTATTTAAAAGATTTTCACAACTGCTCTGATTAACTATTTACCCCCTCAGCTCCTCCTCCCCACGTTATATGATCTTCCCTGAATTCTCTCTGCGCTTCTAAAGCAAAAATGTCACCTAAGAACTGCCTCAGCACAAACAGCAAGAAAGCAGTTGTGACACTGCGACCCTGAAAACAACTTCTAAAAATACTTGCCCAATTTCTGAACTAATTTACACTGATGATTAAACCAGAGGGGAGAAGAAGGCCAATTTAGGTGTTTATAGGCTTAGCTACTTTTGGTTTCTCAAATCCAAACTGTTTTAATGACGTTTTGGGGGCAAAAATCACTTTTTCTCAGGACTGGGAAAAGTGGCCAAAGTTATATGGCACAGAAGTTGCCTTTCGGAATAGGATGTTGAGGAGGAAAGAGAGACAATTTTACAGACACAATATCCCCAAATCATGTATGTTCCTGAAAACATCAAGTTTGAACCACTGAAATACCGAGCTTGAAACCACTGAGGCTTGAACTCCATTCCACTGTGTGGACAAAAGATTTCACAAGGGGCAAATGAAAAAGCCAAGAACATGATGAGAAACCAGGGAACAAGTCTGGATGGAAGCAGCATTCGCTCGCTTCTTCATCGCAGTATCCTGCGAGCTGCATGATGAGATGTAGCTGGAGGGACCTATTTACAACTTGGTCATGTTTTGTAACAAGGATGGAATTCAGCTATAGTTCAAAGCCTTGCTAAAGCCTGCAGACGGCATTTTAAGTTTGTTAGAGGGGGATCAAGTGACAGCTGTGTTTACCCTCCTTCAAGTTCAATACACAACATAAAAAGGCCCTTAATTTAATGGGAAACTGGTACTACACTTTGGTGGAAAATTGCGATCACTGGACAACTCACTAGCTGGTCAGTGTACCTTGATATCCAAGTAGTTAATAAAATACATATATGCATATTTTTTAAAATATATAGCCCCACTTCACAGCTAGTCCTGCCAGTGTGTACAAGGATACAACTTGCTACCTTACTTTCCTCTTTAAGCTCTGCTGCAGCACTGCTTTTACTGTCAGATGCTCATACAGTGAACACAAGCTGTGTCCTCTGCTGTCTCTAGCAAAAAGGTAGCAAGCAAGTCCAAAACACGTCAGCCAGAAGAGTTAAATAAAGATACCTAGTCCATTTTGCTGCAAGTCCCGTTTCTACAGT
The DNA here is from genome assembly GCF_036417845.1 of Apteryx mantelli. Taxonomy (NCBI): domain Eukaryota; kingdom Metazoa; phylum Chordata; class Aves; order Apterygiformes; family Apterygidae; genus Apteryx; species Apteryx mantelli. Next base: position 18,056,426 of record NC_089980.1, on the reverse strand, counting down.
TTTTTCTCCTGAGGGAAGATGAAATTAGGCTCCCAGGACAACCATCTTTGAATCAACCATGTCATTATCATATCTTGAAAACATACCTTAAGTATCTACATCTCTCCAAAGGTCGCCCATTTTCTTGCCTTCCCACTACTCCATGGACTGGTCCATTAAGAGATGCGACCTTGTACAAAACTCAAAATCCAGTCGGTGGATAGGGCACGGGTGGCCCAGGACAGAGCTTCAAGGTGGCTCATGGAAACTGGTATCAGTGTTGTCTGTCACGTCGGAGACATCAAGGCGGGTCAGCACCGAAAAGGCATCGTGCCGTAAAGCTCACAGGCTATTTCATAGCACACCCGCTGCCGCAAGGTAACTCTGCTCACATGGGTGGCTTAAGCCATGACTTGGATTTTTTCTGAGAAGTTGCTTGTTTTTCTGGTGCACCAGGATCAGGGGAAGTTAAGGAGAAAACCTTTGTTTGCACATGTAAAAAACACAACACACAAAGAATCTGTTATAAGTGTTACTGAACGCTTGCTCCATGTGGGAAACAGCTGAGGTAGCTTGTGCCCTGGCTTTCTGTCTGCAGCGAGATGTTAGCGCGCGAGCTTAACATGCATCCATCAAAAAGAAGCAGAACTAACCAATTCACTTTACTTCAAGTCCAACTCCCAAACATTTTCTCCGAAAGGAAGCCGATATCAAGTCACAGGATATTTGTAAGCATCAACTGAATCACTGGCCAGGTTCTCATTTTGTCAAATGCTCTTTAAATTTAAGGCTGTGCTAACAAACTTCAGCTCCAAGTTTGGCAATCCTGCTGCAGCTTTTCTTTTTCATTTTTTTTTTTAAATCCTGCCCTGTCCGAGATTGCCTTAGCACGCCTACCTCTGCTAGCTTGGTGCTACATGAAATATCCTCCAATGCTTTTGAGCATTTCCTGCGAGTGACTGTGCTAATACAGGAACATTTTCCCCAGCTTCAAGTGGGATAGAGACTGCTGCAGGGGTTTGCTATTCGAAAACTCAAGTGCGCTTTGCAACTGGAGAGCCAACCTGGCGGCGTATCTACTGCCCACTGCCCACTGCCCACTGCCCAGCTGCAAGGCAAGAGCTGAGACCGGGGTCTGAGCAAGAGGAGCTGATTTCCACTGTAGCTGTGGGAGTAATTCCCATTACGGGAGTGAGAGCCCATCGCCCCCTTTATCATAGTCATTTTAAACAGCTGAACTTCAACAGCACAACATGTACACGGCATGCAGGACCGAGCCCTGATAGCTCAGGAACCATGCAGAAAAGATGTGACAGCACACGATTCAGCGCAGCCTAGGCTTCAGGTATCCACCGTCCCAGGTCTGTATATGGCACGGAGAAACTCGTAATGCCGCGTCTTCCGGGAGCACCACACAAGCTACATTAACGCTACCTTAGCTGTAGGCATCAGGATTCACTACAGCAATACTGCTAGAGCTGAAGCATAGCGGCAAACATTGCTTATTGCGCCTTCCGAGGGGTGAAGATGGTTGCTTTTCCCTGTGTTTGATTTAATTGGAAAAAAAAAAGAAAAAAGAAAAAAGACTTTATAGACATGGTCCATCCAGCTTTTGCGCCTAGCATTTCAGAGATGCTGGTTCCATTCACACCATCCTTGTGGCCCACAAAGTTTTCCTGAATCCAGGCACATTGCAGTGAAGAGATGAGAGCACAGCAAAAATGGGAGAAAGGGTATAAAAGCTGATCCTCAGGAATGATTTCAACCCTTTTAATAATGTGCTTGGGGCTGCTGAAAAACTTGCCAGCGGGCACTCAGAGGAGCACTGAAATCCCCCTCCTTCCCTACAGCTACCCCGTTTTCCCTCTCTTCCTCTGCAAATGAGGAGTAAGGCTCGACTGTGCTGTACCCCTCTGCCAGTGCAAAACACAAGGTACTGCTAAAAGAGTTCAGCTAAATAGTTCTTCTTTCAGATGTAGCACGGCAAATCCCTCGCGTGCATTAAACGATCAGTCTCACAGACAATTTCCGAATGCAGTCAAGGAATCTACTGGGGCACAAACGGGCTATAAATGGCAGTGCTGGAGCATTTCTGGAAAAACAGAAAAGTGGCAGTACTTAATCTATTGTAGCCATCAGCTGACCAGAAACAGTCCGGATCCCTCCCTTTTTCTTTCGGCATTTGGTTTTGGGAAGCTGCAAACCAGCAGCAAGGTGGGAGAGTCGTGCTCTCCACCGCTCCCGACGACCATGCCCGGCAGCAATTGCCTTCCAGCCCGAGGGCCTCTTACGCAGCTATCGCCCGAGCTTGGACTACTGCACTCATTGCAGATCATTACGTATATCTGAGTACAATTCCAGGTCCTGCTGGAGAAGAAACCCTTTTATAAAATAAGGAGATGCTAAACCACCAGGGCACATTGGAGGCAACATCTCTTTGCCATTTCAAACTGTGCCAACCAAGGCATTTATCTGTGTATTAGTTTAGAAAGGCCGACTCAATATGACTGACAACTTGTAACAACCGTTTTTCTTTTTTTGGGTGTTTTAAAGTGTGGGCCTTTGACAGACAAGTGGCTTTTGTAGCCGAACGAACCTTTGTACATATGGATGACAGCAAAAACCAATCCCAGCATAGAGGGCTATTTCCGAGCGTGCAGCAAGGTTCCTGGTGGAGGCCATGTGGATTTAATTTTCCTGCAGTCAGATCAAAGGAAAGGCGCTGAGAGCGCCTTACTAGCTTCCAAATAAACATCCACTAACATAAGGGACGCTACCCGAATGACATACGCCAAGGCCCTCGGCACCGAAAAAGCCTCGTGTGCTTTCCTCCTAATTATACTCTTCTTCTCTATTTCCTAACTGGTATATGGACAAACAGCTGTAACACAATACAGGAAATCTAAAAATGTACTTTGCACTTGTGTAATGTGGACTCCGCATTATGCTGGGGCAGATGGTGAATTTTGATTTTCTCCTCAGCTGTTGGTAAAAACACAAGACCTTTCTCCTTCCTTTTTTTTTTTTTTTTTTTACACTTAAATACTCAGTTCAAATGATACTTAGTTCAATGTTTTTTTCTTGCCCCAGTGTCGGTACCTCTTAGCCTGGCAGTAGCGCTCAACAGCCAGGCTAACGGCTTCTTTGGAGTCATCTGTCTCAAGAGCTCTTGGCCCGCATGAGCCAAGGTCAATCACGAGGATGGACGGACTCACAGATCTAACCCCATCAGAAAGACGCGAGGAAGACCGATCGCCCGTAACACGGGTTAAACAACTTGACTCAGTTACTCCTGAATCAAACTTCTGCTTAGTTTTAGCTCTGTTCTCACCAGTCTCGTCTAACCGACGCTTTATTCTCGTCTATCTGTTACGGAGGATCTCAAGTAATGAAGAATCCACGACACTCCTAAGAAAACGTTTTTTAAAGTGTGAACCCTCTTTTAACTCCTAACTGCTTATTATCGCCTGCCCTTTCCGCAGGATGAAGTCTTCCCCACGCAAGCGCTCCCGGACTGGTCACGCGCACCCTCGCTCCTCTCGGAAAAACCGAAGAGGCTGCGGATCTCCAATTTCTCACAACAAACTGCACTTTCTTAAATTCCGAGCAGTTCTCGCTGCTCTTTCCCGAGGGCTGGCACCACGTTTTCTGGTTGTGTGTCGTCGCGCCTGCGAAGGCGGCGCAACGCAGCGGGCCGCGAGGGGAGCATCAAGCACGCCTTCGCTCCCAGCGGCCCCTTTTCGAGCACCGAAAGGGCCCTGCTCAAGTTGCCCCCCTTTCCGCACGGGGCGCCCAGGCCTTCGCCACCACCTGCCCTGGAGCTGGATGTCCGGCATGAACCGTTTCTCAGCGCTCTGGTGCTTTTCTTCGAGTCCTAGGGTAGCCTGAGATTTCTCACCGATACCTTTAGTCTCCTGCAGCTCGCCGTGTGCACGGACCAGCGCAGGGTTTGCTCGCCCTGTGATGGGCTTTTCCCGTTTACACGGCTCCCTTCCCTTCCCTTCTCTTCCCTTCCCCTCCCCTCCGGAGCAGGATGGCCTTCGCCACGCCGCAGCCGCTTGCCCGCCTCTCCTCCTACCGCCACCCCGAGCATGAGCTGCGAGCTCCGCTCTCATTTAAGGGCTTAATATCACCCACGCTCCATTTTAACAGACGACTCTCTTAAATTTCGGAAACATACGGTGGGGTCTGGAGTTCCAGCTGAACGTACTGCTGGCGAGAAAGATTTTTCTCGCAGATGGCCAAAAGTTAGCAGCTGAGCCCACATCAGGGTAAGCCTACATTCGCTTTCTGAGTGTCGGCCGGGATCCTGCGATTTTATGGTTTTATCGGTGCATGCCAGGAGAAGCATCAACGTCCAGCACAGTCGACAAGGAAAACAGACCAGGTTGGAAAACCTCTAGCAACAGCGTATGCAAGTCCATTCGTACTCCAGGCCACTGCACTGCATTTGAGCATGCTTTTAACCTCCAAAGAAAAGTTTAAGGATGCCAAAACAGAAAACGAACGCTGATGAAAAGCAACTTTATCCTTCTTGAACTTAGGATCTGTGGGAAGAACGTGGTTACCTTTCATCTTTGGGTAAAGCCTGCCCTCCACCCCCACAAAAACGCTATTAGGGTAATGTTGAGGAGGGAGGGAACAAGATTTACCCTGATTTTTTCAACTTCCCACTTATTTTTCAGCTTCTCAAGCTGTGTTACATCCACTCTGCATGTTTAGCACATGATAATGGAACCACAAGTGTTTATCTCAGTTCAAAACAGCCTTTTTTTTCCCCGAAACCCAGATTTAACTAAGGGTTTAATTCCAGTTTATCCAGAACACAAAATTCAACAGATATTTTTTTCAGGAAGTGCAAGATTATCCCTGGATGCACAAGCTAATAAGTTCTTTTTTGTTTTTAAGGTGGCTTCATCCAATTGTATTATGAATGTATGACTTTCTTGCTTAGGACTTACCTGTCCCATTAATATCTTCTATCTGGATATTATATATATATATATAAAAAAAACATATATTTTATTTTTATTTATATATATATATATAAAATATATATATAACATAATAAAATATCTGGAGAAAATCTATGAAGGAAGGTTTAAAATGGGTTGTTCTACTCTAAAAGGCTCCTCGTGTGCTTTACCGCCAGCTGCATGCACAGGAACATGGTTCGGTACCAGTGTGAGCATGAATCACATCTGAATTTACAGCAACCTGGTGGGGGTAGGCACGCAAGGGCCATATTTCTCAGTGCCCTGCTGAAGACCAAACATTCCCCAAGGAAGCGACCAGCCTCAGCAGGCTTTAAAATATGGAAAGTAAACAAAAAAAAAATCTTTTTAAAGGCTGAACTAGTGGCAGCGAGCGCTGCAAATACCGCGGTGCCTTCGTGTAAACAGACGGGAGTCCCATGCCCGGGATGCGAGAAGGATGTTTTGGCTCTGACACAAGGCTGCTGCGGAAGCGCGGCGTGCCAAGACGATCACACGAGGCCTTGCTGTCCGCTAGGAATGGGCAGCGAGGGAAAACGCTGCCGGGCTTTTGCTGTGGTAATGGAACAGCAATATGCACCCTTCACCCAAAAGCAAACCGAAGAGAAGCTTCTTGCACTGTGATGGGAGACCCCAAACTGTCTGCCGATAGGAATATCCACCCAAAAAAAAAAAAAAAAAAAAGGCATCATTTCAAGTCTGATCAAGTGCTATTTCCAATATTAATCTGCAAGATGGGCAAAGGGGCTATTCAAAAGGTTATGCCTTTAAAATAAAACAAGAAAACACTTTACGGATGAGCAAACATCTGCCACGCTCAGGCGTGACAGATCCCTCTCAGCTGCCCTCTGCTGCATCAGAAGTCCACCCTGTGTCTCCAAGCAGATTTCCCTGTAACGGGAGAAGCCGGAGGTGTTTGGCACTACGAAAATACCAGGAACTACAGAAGGAGGGACGGATGAGCAAGCCGCTTTTTCATCCTGGGATGCCCTTTTATTAGCGTTAGCGCCATGACAAGGTGGGCTGCCAAGCCCATGCTTTCTCCACCGGAGCGAGAGCCTGGGAGGAGTAAACAAGCCGAGGCCATTGAGATGCTGGGGATACTGATATAACTCAGCACATGCCATGGAAACCTAACGCGTTGCCAGCAGTAGTGCAAGTTACCGGAGGCATAATAGATCAACCCTGCTTTAACGGATTTAGCGATAAAGTCAGATGACAAGAGCTCCATTCAAAATAGAAAGTCTAGGCAGAAAGCCAGCTACTCATCGCAAAACGGCATTCGCCTAACCGCACAAACGCTTCAGGAATCTTCTCCCCGTTTCTGTGGGCTTCTTATGTTCGGGCTCGCAAACACGGCCTCTCCGGCCATCTTCGCATCTTGAGGCAGGCTCGCTCCCCACTGCCTCTAAACTGGCAATCTGTGGTGGCACCCCAGCATCAGCTCGGCCTGGGGAGATGGGACAGGCTCCAGGCACGACGGCCCTGTGGACCCGGCCCCAGGAAGTTGGGGTGGGTGGCCGGGGCAGCGCTGCTCACAGTTGTGCTTAAAATGCCGCTCCGATGAGGTTTATTTTTCTTCCTGCAGGAATGAAGGTTATGAAGTGACCCAAATGTGAGAGCCCATTGCACCACCAGTTTCTTTACGGAGGCCACCGTCCCAAATTCTCTATTGTGCTGCTCTTTAGAAGCTCTTTGACAACCGTCCATCAAAAAAAAACAACCCTCAAAACTAGAAAGAACAGCGGTACCATCTGGAGAATAATTACCTATACCTGCTGCTTCCATTGCCCCCATCATACGCTACCCACGCCGGAGGCAAGCAGTGTGCTAAATGAATTGATTTTACAGATGGATTTCAGAACTGATGCCACAGCCATAATGCTCCTTTGCACCACGCACAGGGGCCGACAACCCTTCATCAGTGCTGTGAGCCAACAAAATCTCACCCTCCATGAGGAAACACAACTGCCCTAGCCAGGATGCTCAGTACCCAGTCTCCTACGGTTTGTAGGATCACCCCACAGTGAGCCATCCTCATGCTGGTTTTACTGAAGTCAGAGGCCATCCCAACCGTGCAAAAGGTCCTTTCCCCGCAGTAACAGTTCATTGTGTGCTGCAGTTAATTCAAAATTATGATTCACCCCTGTGCATGTCAATTATGGCAGATGGAGCCAGTCACCCATGACATTCACACCACCAATTTTGGTGTGGCAGATACCAGCAGACAGAAACCACATCCTCACTTTAGTCTGCTTAGATGTATGCGAACTGTCATCTTATGAGTCCACAGAGAATTTGGGAGCCAAGCCCCCACCCACCACGTGCACACACATTTTAGGAAAAATGAAACGCACGTATTCGCAAGCTAGGCTTCGATAGCTTGATGCTGTACTAAACAAAAGTTACTAATCTTGCTGTTTAAAAGACTGCCTCCATCCCATTATAACAAGGTAGTGCAAGGGCTGAATTTCCCAAACCAGCACTCGCTTGCATGCACCTTCCTGCCCAGAAACGCCGTGGAAATACTGTGGCCATCTCGGACCAAACTCTAGCCGCGGCAGCAGCCCTTTTCTAGGATTCTAGGTAACGTTTCAACAGGACACTTCCAGATGCTCTTACGACCAAATAAATTAAGTTTAGCTGACACAATGCTAAGCCAAAACCAACACAAAGATAGTGACCTCTGGAATTTGGGGCTACTTGCAGATGTCCTAAAGGATGCCATTGACTAAGTCATACAAAAGGTACTTTAACCCCTGGCAATGATTCATTTAGATATTTTTCTAGCAAAAAGCTGTATTACTATGGGAAAGTTTCCTACTATTTGCAGAAAAACTCAGAAAAGAACAAGTAGATACTAATTTGTTAAAGAGACAGATAAACATGTACAGGAAATACTTCTATGAAGGTCCTGATCCTCTGTAGATTAATAATCTACAGTACAGGAGACGAAATCATGACACTGAGGAAATAAGCAAACTATAAAAACAGGAAGAAGTGGAAGTTTATTTTTTTAATGTTATTTTGAGTTAATATTTGTTTTTGTGAAGCTCAAGACACTGGCAAAAGCCTCCTTCTGCAGGTCCCACTATTTTCTATACAAAAGCAGCTGCAGAGCGTTTCCTTGCCCAGATCCCCAGAGCTGTCGGTCCGGCGAGGCCATCCTGCACACGACAGACTAGTTGCCAAGCTAGCCGACTTTGTTATTCTTTTTTCACCTCATTTAAAGCCGTTACACGTCATTCAAAGGCCTGTCGCGGCACCACCACACTCTGTAGGCGATACCAACAAAACAAGTGATTTTGCTGTTGGTTTTCCCCACGGAGCAACAGGACGAAAGCCCTCTGTGCAGATACCTATTTCATCAAATTCACCGAGACTCTGGGCCCTGGCCGTTCTGGGTAGGGCAGATTCATCCAGCACGTCAAAATGCCCAACTAAGGTCACACTGTCAGAAGTGAAGGGTGTTGCCGCTAAAGAAACCATGAAGAAAAGTGGTTTTGGACACTCGCGCCTTGGCTTTGGGTCACAGCAAGACAAAGGGAACACCACCTTGAACTACCACGTCCTGCGAGGACGCGGCAGGCGTCTGCTGGCGCCCCGTTCCCGCAGGTACTTGGTGGCCCCAATCTTCCCAGAACACCACAACTCCCCAAAACACAGCAGACGACTACTTTGCTCGCAGCCGCTCACATTTTCTTCCTCCGTGGAAACGCCTAGCGCTAACTCACAGCAACGTTACAGGAATCCCTCGGACTTGCCTTACACTTGCACATAAATTATCTTACTCGAGTGAGTCAGGCTGAGAAACAGTGCAGCCCAGGGGTCTATTTTTATTCCCTTTAAGGGGGTGGGGGAGAGGAGGGGAAGGAGACACCACATCAATTTGTCCTCATCCAGGAACTTTTTAAAGCAACTTATCTACCTCCACTCAGGGCTTCTTGCAGAAAGAAGAAACCTCGGTAATTCCATTTACAGCCAATACTGTGCACATATAATTAATGCTAGTGTAAGAGTTGAGTTAAGCTCAAACACATCTGTAAAATTCCCAGACTATGGGAAGCCATCACTACAGAAGTGCAGTTTAATGTAATCTTCAAAAAAGCTTCATTTAAATATTTATCCTTTGGGGATGTTCTTGTCACCTCAATCTTTAATACTGTGTATAGTTGTTTTAGTTTTTGGGTTTTTTTTGTCCACTGGAAGTAACCAGTTTCAGCCGGGGCATTCATCACTTCGGAAATATAATTCAATTTCTGTATTAATTAACTATGGGGAAAATGACCTATATTAAAGAAGAAAATGCAGTACTCTCCAACTAGCATTCCACTTGGATTTGACCTGTGTCACAAGTATAATGAAGAACCATGTGCTATTTGTATATGTTTATTGTATGGATCATTTGTATAGACATATTGATATCTGTATATTGTACTATATACTAAAAGTTCCCTATTCGTCCGGTGCACAGAATATACAGAGCCACACCGTTTATAACCAGGACAATGATGAACAACAGTAACAATAAGGCAGATTCAACTGCGGTAAAGCTGGATAACAAAGATCTGCCTAGCAAACCTCGGATATATTTTAAAGGTTTCACAAATGGTGTTTGCCCAGAGGCACAACGGCGGCCTTACAGCAGCGCAGAGCTCACCCGCGCGTTCCCCGTGGAGGTTTCTTCCGGCGCGGAAGCAGCAAAGGTCTGCAGCCAAAAGGGCAGTGGTCAGGCCTCTTCTGGGCTAAGATTACGAGCTGAAGAGTGCCAGCAGTGTTTATCGAGCAGTTCTGCCAAGTCGGCTTGTGACACAGAAACCCAGGAAAAGCCATGGGGTGGGGAAGTCGCGCTGCTGCGCGCCCAAGCAGACCAACTGTTAATCTTTTCGGTTTTCCATGCGTGTGACTGTACCAGGGTTTCCTGAGCCCAGCCCCATAACGAAACACGTTGTAACACCTCATGGCTTTTAGTGTTAACTGCTGTTACTGGTAATTAAACAATTGCGTGCAATTAGAAGCAGCAATAGGAATAATAAGAGAGATGCACGGGCAGAGCCCTTGAGCACCAGCTTCTAGGAAACGGCGATCACGAGCACCTTCAAAGTTCGCGCTCCCTGGCTAACTACGTGTTTGGACCCGGGATGAGAAACTGCGTTCACGGCACCTGCCGAGGGCACGTGCTTTGCACCCAGCCCTCCCGCCAGCGGCACGGGGAGAGGCGAGGTGCCGAGAAGCTGCCCAGAGGAGGCCCATCACACCGGGCCAGGGGTGCATCACCGCAGGGCCGGCCCCGGGCCCCCAGGAGGGCTTCGAGGCTGCGTTTGCCGCTACCCAACCTCTGCCTTGGCGGCAAGCGGAGACGCTCTCTCCTGCAGAAACACGGTGGGGAAAGCGGCAAACGGAAGCATGTGTCCGTGCCGTGGAGGGGAGGGGGAGGTCTCCCTTCCCTCAGACACCTCGGTCTGTAAGAGCCTTACCATGGTTTCTTCTGGGGGCCTGGAGCCCTGCTGGGAACCAGGGCCCAGGCAGCTCCAGGAGACATCCAAAATTCGGGAGGAGAGGGTAGAAATCAAGGCCATGTCTTTGCTAACGTCCTGTCCTTGAGGTCTCTTGGGGACAGGAAAGCTCCTGGGCACGTCGCGTCCCCGGTCCTTCCACTTCCCCTTCGGAGGACGTGGGAAGCTCCTCAGCAGGGAAGGCTGCATGACATGCCTTTGAACCGAGGCATGAAATAAGACCACGAAAACGACTTCCCTTCCCTCTTAAACGTTATCAGGATGATCGGATGACGCAAGCTGACACTGCCAACATACACAATTTTCTTTTCACGTTAAAAAAAAAAAAAAGAAAAAGAAAGAGGCGTACGATACCCACAGCTCCATCAGCGTTCACCATCCTCTTTCCTACCATCTCTCCTCCCTCCAGAAATGCCTAAGGCAGCAAAGGCAGCCACCAGGGAAAGGAACAAGTGAGTGGGTCCACGCTGGCCGGCCGCCAGCCCCGCAGCGTGGTGGCCGTCCAGCAAGGGCTGCCAGGCGCAGCTTGCAAAGCGAGCGCCGCGCGCGGCTCCCGGGGCGGTTTGGCGTCAGCAGCGCTGCCTACAACCATGTCCTCTCCTCTGCTGATTGCAAGGAGCAAGCGAGTTCCTCCTCTGCTGCCCCCAGAGAACTGGTTTCTTCAGCAGATCTGAAATAGAAGCACGTTTTTTTGGGGAACTGTGGAGGGAGGGAATTGAAATGAGATCCCCGCCGGTCTTGCAGACAAAAGGGAAGTTTTCTTCCATTCACTTCAAGAGCGAGCCGGTCTCATGCCAGGAGGTAGAGAATGCGGCTCAATACAAGTTCAACTCACTAGGAATACACCATGCCCATGAGCAGCTCATTTGAAAGCAAGAACTGAAACAGCGTCTCACAAACGCAACCTGCAACCCTTTTATTCTGCAAGAAATGTAAACCCTCAAATGACACCCAGATGCTCTGACTTCCCCGCTTCTTTGTTTGCTTTAGCTGAAGACAAAGGAACAAGCCACCATCCATTGCAAAGAACAAAAACTGCATGAAACTTTTACAAAAATATCAGACTTAAGATATCTGCCAAGGCTGTTGTTCATTAAGTATGTGCCAACTGGTAAAATACAACAGAGTCTATTTTTCTTCCATTAGCTGTCAATACTCACCACATCAGCTACTTTGCCTAGGCTGGCTCTTTGAATCCCTTTCTTAAAATCATATATCAAAATAATACGAAGCAATGAAAAGACCAAAAGCACAGGTATGCCATGACTGCAGGGAATCATGCCTTGTCCAAAACAACCTTCCAAACTTTGGTGACTCTCTGTCCTTAACTGTGCTGTCCCCAAACCAAGTGCAGGAAGGCACTCAAATGTATCTGTTACAAGTATATTATGGAAATTATAATATTATTTAAAAATACCCCATGGAATCTCACATGCAGCCAGGACTACACAAACCCAAGAAGCCGTGAGATGCCCCAGAAGAGTTGCTTAAAGCTTTCTAGCAAAGGCTAGCTTTTAACCGTCCTTTAAAAATTTTCATGGCACCTACAAGCTGTGGGCTATCCTCCCAGCCAAGGTAGGCGTAAGAGGCTGGGCTTTGCTGGCAGATGCCCTGAGACACCCATCATGCCTGTGATGACCAGCTGTTGCCGGTACGGGGACTATTCCAAAAATCCCCCTCCTGGATACTACGCCGGGGACTTCCTGTCCCTCGTGACCCTCTGCCAAAGAAGCAGCACGCAGGATTTCGAGCTCCTGCCCTTCAGCTGTTGAAAGGCAAAAGATAAAGGAGTTGCCTCCTTTAGAGGCTCGACAGAGCCAAGACACACCCTGGTCCTTTAACCATTTGACGGGGAATCATCTCCACTATTCTGGCAACCCTCCCTCAGGCCCTGCGTTCGGGGATCTTGGCTCCCTTGCACATAGCCCCAGTGCTTCTTTATTCAGAAGCTCTTCTTCTGCGTTCCCAAAACAAGACTGTGAAACGGGCCCGGCCCTTATCGCTCTTGGGGTGCCTACGTGATTTTCAATAGCGGCACTTTAGCTGAGCAGAATTTTATTAGCTCCAATCTGCTAACAGCTGGCAAAGCAGTAATCCACATCCACGGGCTGTTAAAGGTGCTATACCCATGTTGTTTGGATTTGTAAAGTTAAATTAAGCTTTTCCTTTGATATGTAGCAATTTTTGGTTGGTGTCCCAGTGCTTGTTAGGGCAGGCTTTCTATTCACCTGAGGCAAGCATACTCTTTAAGCTTAATTAGGACATGTATCAGGCTAAAGCATTTAATAGCTAATTGAAGCATTGCCCCAACCTACCGTGCGCGCCGCATGTCTCTCATGCCTTGGATGGTGGCACCCTACGAGTGGGAGAGTAGCTTGGGGTGGGGAGAAGGGTTTAATTTTAGCCAAAAGGAGGAACGCGTGCAGCGCGTTGCCCAACTGAAATAAATAAATAAAAGCCATTCTGCCCCAATCCTGCCTCGCTGGGATCCGTGTCACACGCTCCGGTTCTGACACGACGTGACGTCGGTCGACTCATTTATACCTGTTCTGTAAAGCAGAAGAAAGCTAGACGGCGAAAAGCATTCGCACAATTTGAGCTAAAACCATAAACAGCCTAATCCAAAACGGCTACACTACGCAACGCGGGGAGGAAGCCTGCACCACGCTTGAAGCCACCAAAATCTATCCCAGTTATTAAGATGTGTGTCTCCTGTGCCCACTGCGTAGGAAACTATTTTCTTTCACAGCTTGCCTTGCATAACACGGACCGATGAAACAAAGAAAATCAAAACCATGCAGCTTTTGTTTGGGAAGCACCAGCTTGAAAGCGATGTGCATCAGTCACTACATGTCTATGTTAGCACGATGATATGCAGAAAGATCAGGCACTGACATGCTGAGAGAGCTCGTTCCACATCGTATCTCTGAGCTATCAAAACAGCTCAGCGCACCCAAAGGTACGGCCCCGCGGAGGCCGCTGCCCGCTCGCAGACAGGAGGCGAGATCTGCAAGCACGTCACCAAACACGTGCAAAATACCTTCTTCTATAAACAGGTTTCTTGCGTGCTGACAGATCCCTGCGCCAGGCTGCTGTGTGCTTTTGTAGGAATAATCACAACGACCAATCTCAGAGATGCTTTTTCCCCCGCTGGCCGGGGCACAGCAGATCGGAGGGAAAACGTAACCACCTTCGACTTTTACAACAAGCCGCTCTGACAAAATTACAGCTAAGGGAAGTTACCACATAGAGAAGCAAATATTTTCCTTAAGCACAAAGGAGGTTAGCATATTTGGTGTCTTAATTAGACCATGAATGACAGAAAGCTGCACTCCTATAAAAGTTCCTGTATGCAAGTTGTTCCAAAATAAAATGAATATACAAAGACTGGATTTGGGGAAGTATTTCCTTCCCCAAATTTAAAGTCTATGGTTTTCAGTACAAGTTAAATACCAAATAGCAAGAACATGCAAAGCTGTGAACGTGCACAACTTTTTTCAATTTCTTTTATTCAATTAGGCAAAGAAACTCTTACAGTCCAAACCACTGCAGCTTCCACACTGCCTACAGTGCTCCCTGCAAGACAGCACCTTCCAATGAACCACATTTTCCCCTTCTCTCCAGAACTGAGTTTTCTCTTGTTTTTACACATATACCTTTGATATCAAGGGAGTTTCTAAACCCTCTTTATGAATTGTATTGCAAAAGAGACACCTGAACCAGGTGTTCAACCAGGCACATTCCTCCTGGACCCATCCAAAGAAAACACTCTTTGGTTTTCTGCCAGCTCACCAGCCTAGAGAGCTGCAAAGGAGACTCACCCTCCTAGGCAGGCTACTCATATGACCTCCCTGGGACTTATATTATACATCCTCCAGAAAAGAATTTTAAACTTCTATGTTTTTCAGTCTAGAATTTGAAGCTAAATGTTGAAACAGCAAAATCCCCCAATGGACTACATTCTTCACTGATAGAGAGGTATCTTTTTCAAGTGTCTCAAAATGCATGACGTAGGAGCAAAGCTTGCCTACAGATTGAAGAAAACCTACTCTGTCCTATCAGGTGTTCTCTTTGATGAGCATATGCCTTTTTAGAAGACTGCAGCGCAAGCATCTAAACTCCGCATAAACCCACTGCACTGCTGGGACCTCAGCAGGCAGCTCACACTGCAAGTGAATTTGCTGAAGATCTAGTTTAGTGGAAATGCAAAGATTAACACTCATCCCCCAAAGCCTCGGAGCCGGGAGATGAGAAGAGCAGCGTTCTCTAAGTTTCTGTGCTATTAATATACCTGTCAGCATTTTCTGTACTTGTTGCAAGAGACCTTGAGTACAGCTTTAGGCACTGGACAATTTTCTTCTAACGGGATACAACTTCTGCAAGACGCAGCATTGTTCATTTTATTGTTTGTTTTGCACGGTGAACTCTACACTGTGTTCCTTTCATCACCAGCCACAGCGATCCTTCATGCTTCAGTCACCTCTTCGTGGCTATTTACTTAAGACTGTGTACAGCAAGGAATTCCTTTGCATTACAAAATGTCCCAAGGTGCTTTTATACGGTACGTTTCAGCTCTGGTGCTGGAGAGCACTCTCAGGGAGGTTCCTTTTTTCAACCTGAGGAGCTATTTTTACTCCAAAGTTCCAGGAGCAGCAGAAGCTTCTTGCTGACAAAGTCACATGCAAAAGTACAGGAAAGCGGCTGAACACTTATTCCTTCCATCTAGGGAAATGACAGTTTGCAGGAGTGGTTGGACATTAGCTGTTGGGAGCCTTTTTCAGTTAAGGAACTAGTTAAGCCCAAAGCCAAAGCATTCACTCTCACCCTTGCGATTTTCCAAATCGGGGCTCAACATGACCTTGTGCAGCCCCTGCTCCATGGAAGAAAGCGGCATTGAATTTTCCTCTGCAAACATCATGGCAATTCAGTGCTGTCACGTAAATGCATAAAACTGCAGTTATTGTTACCTCCAGAGTCATCTGAAGCTGCAGATGCATGATACATCTGGGTGGCATGGGCTGCATAACGGCAATCATGAAGAACCCACAGCATGCATGCCCAACCTAGCAGTTGGAATCCAAGCCAACAGCATGTCCCCTGCTCTCCTGCCATGGCGCTGGGCATCTGCGTTCTGCCAGAAGCCAGAAACAAAGCATAGTACCCAGCTTAATGTGGAAAAGCCAGCCACTCTCTATCTCATATGGCATGTGTCTCCAAGCTATGAACCGAGGAAGATGAACACCATCTGACACCGAAAAATACTGTTTGCAGACACGAGGAAGATTCACTTCCACAGGTCTAAGAGAAAATCTCATTACAGTCACCACCTTCCTGTGCCCCTGCAGCAGAAGCTGCCTCAGCTTGCCCAGATTCACGTCGTGGCAGCTTTTAAATCAAGGACTGGAATGAATAGGTACAAAAAACATTAGTATTTTTTATGCTGAGATGTCCCATTACCAGTGTTATTTGCTGTGCCATCCCATCTTCCCTTCTTCCTCCCCCGCTGCGTAGAGAGATGATTCTTTCCACATACACCGTGAAACACTCCAGTTAGCACAATTAACCATACTCAAGAGCAATGCTGGTAGTTACTTACCAATCTTTTTTAAATGCATCCTAGTATTTGGACTGTCACATTCATAAAAGGATGAGAGAGGACACGAAGGACATTTCTTTGATGCTCTGTTCATAGTATGTACCTGAAGGCCAGCTGATGTTCATCATCTGTGCTTTTCCTGGCACAGACATGTCTGTTCTAAACCAGATCCTTGGAAATCCACTGAATGACTTTTTTTTTTTTTTTACACTATCGATTGAAACACGTGGCATATGTTGTTTGCTGCTTCCTACTGCTTTACAGACGACTGGTCAGAGACACAACAATTCCAGACCCCCCTTTCTGAAGCAGCAAGGTAACGTCTTGGGGCTTGTTTTTTCCATCTTTGCTTACAAGACAGGGGTTGCTCTACTAAACATACAACACTGGACTTTCACAGCAGCACAACACAGCAAGGGAAAGGCTGGGGAGTTTGGACAAGTACAACTCCACAAAACACCTAATTGTGTTTCAAGTAACTTTCATCCTCTACTCTACTGAGTCCTGCTGCATCGCCCTAGAACGGTGCATGCTACACGTGACACCTGCCAGCCTAACACCTCCTTTAAGTATATCCTGGCTTCTCCGGAAATACATTTCTTAAGTCAAGAGGAGCCATAACAACCACAACGAAGCCTTGCTCATCTCGTTTGAAAAACCTCTATTGCAGTAGTCTTTTAGGCCAGACATGAGTTCACAGAACCACGGAACACTTGAGGTTGGCAGGGACCTCCGGAGATCATCTAGTCCAACCCCCCTGCTCAAGCAGGGTCACTCAGAGCACGTTGCCCAGGGCCCTGTGCAGAGTTGTTCTCGAGCAGACCCACAAATCTGTTCGGTGGTGCTGGAGTAAGGAAATGGCTTCAGCATCCAAGAGACAAAATAAGCCAAACTGAAGAACGATGCTGATGCTCTTCTCTCTTTTGTGTACAGAGTAAAAGCAGTCGCTGCAGCTGCTAAATTGCTCTCCAGAGAGGAGCAGCTATCCTGAGGAGTAATTATTTTTTGTCTGTTTTTCACCAGTTCTTATGGACACTCAGACCGTACTGAGTTTTAGGTGTTTCTCTTCCCATACAAAGAGGGGAACTGTGGAGGACTGCTGCCTGCTCGCCCAAGGCTAGCACAGTTGCGCAAGCATGGTACCCCACTGCTTTATCCACAGGATGAGCAGGTACCTGGGACTCACCGTTGATGATGTAAGGTAGGTGGTCATCTGGCAAAGGTCTGACAGGGAGGCTCTCATTTCTAGTCCCACCTCTACTGGTTGTACCTCAAGCGAGCAGAAGTAGAGTGACTGATCCCTCCTTAAAACACCTATGTGTGAGTACTAGATTTGGTTATTTGACTTGCAGTCAAATATTTTCAGAACAGTACTAGACCATGCAGAACCACAGTCTTGTAAATGGTCTTGTGAAACATTACTCCCCCTTTTTCTGGAGCAGAAAGGAAGCCAAAGAGGGAAATATTCTAGCATTATATTTAGCTATTTTTTCTTAAAAGGAAACTTTCATCAAAGTTGTGTTTTACTGAATTCTCAAAATTCAATTGTGGGGAAAAAAGGGTACTGTCTTAGCCCAAATCAACATACAAATGCTACATGCATTCATATCAGAAGAGAGCTTGGCTTTTCTGATTTGCAAAAGTACCTAGCAATTATATCACTTAAGTCACTGGAGAACTTGTAGTGCATTTCATCTACTAGAGGCAAAAACCAAAGCAGCAAGTGCTCTCCAGTGCATTGCTATTCTGCTTCGGTTCTGGTTTTTAAGTCACCATTGAGAAAGCAATTAAGCTTCTCATTCTCAGCTCCTGTAATCGCAGGAGCTACGCTGCACTGACTCCCAAAGTTTATATATTTTCTTTTTGAAACAAGAATGGGAAAGCAAACACAAACACCCTTCTCTCCCCATCCCTTCCTTCCCATAAGGAGGAGTGTTTGTTTTTTTATTTGACCTTATGAAAGGCTGGGGAAGCTATTCCACCAACAGTCTGATAAAGGTAGCCGGCACTTCCTTAGACATAGAGTAGAGGCAAGGAGGGGCAGGAGGGAGGAAAAAAAACCCAAACAACACACAGACCAATACCCTCCCC
Source organism: Apteryx mantelli (assembly GCF_036417845.1). NCBI lineage: Eukaryota > Metazoa > Chordata > Aves > Apterygiformes > Apterygidae > Apteryx > Apteryx mantelli. The sequence goes on along the minus strand of NC_089980.1, from coordinate 18,038,250 downwards.
CAGCAACAATGTTATTAGAAATATTTTTTATAAGTGTAAAATGACTTTCGGACTATTATATCAACACCTAGAGCTTCTTCCATCTCGGGCACAAAAATATGGAAGCACACTAATGCAGAGGCGCTAACGGTAGCAGAATTTTAGCATTTCATAGCTAAATATTTGTGCAGAATCCAAAGCACAAGACAAAATGCCTCAACTGGGACTTTTTATGTTTCAGTTTATTGAAGAGAAGGTAAGTATTAGGGGCAGGGAAATGCGGGAACCAAAGTTGCCCATGCAATGTTTGTTTTACTACAGGCACATATATTTTAGCATTGTCCAGTCCAGCATCGTACAAGACAACCATGGCAATCCCAGGACCAACATGCTCTTTGGGATTTCGCCCTAAGGCGCCAAAGAAAGCCTCTTTCCCTCCCGTCTCCCCTCTATCCTCCGCCTGTTAATTATTTCTGCACATAAACATTACTTTTGGGTGGGGGAAGAACCCCCCACGTATGCATCGAGTCAAGAGCATAAAATTGTCCTCTCTTCTTCTGCTTGCTTCTGCTCATTCGCTCTGTGTTAGGCGTTTTAAAGGTATTTTAACCAAAAATGGTAAATTATCTAGAAGAACAAGCTCGCTGACTCTGGAAGTTTTATGACTTCTGGTTCAGGGTGAGGGAGACGTAGATCATTTAAGAACTGGTAAAAGCATGGACAGACTTGATGAACGGCTCTGAGAAAACTGTTGATATTTATTGTAGAATTTGTTTTTGGAACTACTGTAAAAAGGCACATCTCAAATCTGATAAGATCTTTCAAACCAGTACAGTTTATGTGCACATATACAGAGGGGAAAATGGTTTATTTGGGCTTTAACGTTCTTCCTGTAGGATGCGGTGTTTATAAAGGGTATTTCTAGAACTTCCTGATTGCCTTTGTGCGATTGCACTCTCGGTGCAGGCATCCAGCTCTCCTCTAGGAGGGTCTGTGTATCTGCAAGATTTATATTGAATGCCTTAGAAATACACAGTCTGTAGATGCTTCACGAGAAGTCCCACGGTTCAGCAGGACCGAGATCCAAGTCACTAAGGCGTATAAAATGCAAAATATTACGGTTCTTGTTGAGGTGTTTTTACTGGAAAAATCTGCAAGCTGTCCTTGCCCATAAAATACACACTGCTTTCTGGATTTGTAATTGCACCTTTAAAACACATTTAGTCCCCCTTCTCCTTCTCTCTCTCTCTTCCCCCCCCCCCCCATTAAGTTTGTGAACTCTCTGAATTTCCCTTCCTTTGGACAGCAAGCATAGGCTCTTCTTCAGTACTGTTTAATAAGTTTCCAGACATTCAACATTTGGAGTCTGGTGCGATATTACAAAACTGTAATATTAAATATTTGCTGAAAAAAAATCATAGGAATTTTTTAAGAACCTGTATTAATTATACTTCATCATTTTACTTTTGTTTTTAAATACAGAAAATAGGTTCTGCACGAAGTTTTTGTCTAGTTCAGCTACTGAGTCTACCCTAAACAACAAACGCCTGTTTGAAAACACAACAGTCATTTAAGAAATGCAAATATCAGAATTGCTATTTCTAAAAACTCCATGCAATTTACTAACTTCTCTGTCTTTACAGCCACCAAACTGCACATATCCAGTAACAACATGTAAAGAAACGACTGGCTGCAACCAGCTTAACACCTCCCATGCCAAGTTCCAGTCAAGAATGAATTATGTTGGCAGCGCTGTAAATCTCGAGCGATAGAGTTTTTGCTGAAATTCCACCAGTATAGAAAAAGCGCAAGTATGCACCACTGACCTATCACTTGCTTTTATGCAACGCATACGCACGCACTTCAAAATGTTGAGCCGAACGAGCTCAGAAATAAAGGGATTGGCGCTGCGGTCTAAGGGGGGAGGCTGGAGCCCAGCTCTCCCTGCGCGGAGGAAGAGGTTTCCCCACCGAGGCAGCGCCAGGCTCTCCGATGCTCATCTCCCCTCGAAAAAAATCGGTGCGATTTTCTATGCAGCAGCACTTTTCCATGCCCTGCCGAGCGAGGCCTTCTCCTGGGCTTTGAGAGCTGCAGGTTTCGGCTCCCTAAAGCCCCGCTCTCCCCCTTCCCGAGCCATCGCTCTTCCTCCGAGACAAGCCGTGCAAATCGCCTCTGCCCTTGCCTCCCGACACGATCCCGACACGATTGTCCGAGGTGGCTGCAGTGCCAAAGCTAACATAACAGCTCCTCAGAAGGTCCATGGCAGGGTTTAACCCGCACCATTGCGGCAATTTCATTTCCTGCACAGCTCATCCATGGCCGGAGCGGCAGCAGACTAGGGCGCGCTTCTTGGCTTTAGCTTGTGGACCCCATCGCATTTGGCATCTAGCTCCCGTTGCACACGTGGGCCCTCACCTCACCAGCCTGCAGCCCGAGGTCCATCCCAGCGTCTCCGTCTACATGATGAGAATGAAAGATGGGGAGGTGCAGCTAGCCTAGGTCTAGGCACTGAATGAACTACATTATGGAACAAAACCACCTGAAATCAAGCAAACAGCTGAAAAAAACCCGAGTGTGCTCTGAATTAGATCGTTTGATGCTTTCAGATGGCTACGTAATTTTTAAGAATCAGACTGTTTGTAAATAACTCGCAATTCTAGACACAGAAGCCCTGCAGCAGTGGCTGAGTTTACTTGTCAGCTCTACGGATGTCTTTCCGTAACTCCTTCCTGCATCCGTTTGACTAAGGGGAAAAGAAGAAAAAAGTAGCTTTGCAATATGAACAGCTGGACACTTTCTCTTTTCTCAGCCCTTAGAGCATGCCGTTCTTAAAGATCCCCCCCAAAAAGCAGCCCAGCCCCAGTCTCCCAGGACGTATTTTCCTGCTGACCCAGTCCAAAGCCATTGCAGGACCAGACTGTCGGGAAGGGGAGGAAAGAAATGTATCGAGAGCTGCCCGTGCTGCGACGCCAGAGCATTCGCCAACCTGTTCACCGACCTTTCGTTTTGCCTCGACTTGAGGCAAGACACGCGCTTCCTTGTATGCTGCAACCTGAAGCATTAGTAACCTTATATCAGCTTGGGGGCATACCTTTCTGCTCACAAAACCACGTAAACAACCAGATTGCTTTCCAAGGGCTTAAAAAATAGGCAGGAGTGTTTAGACATGTTAACGGAAGAAATGTAATGAGCGCGGGTGAACCAAGTTCTCGGTTTTCGCTGAGCGCAAGCGCACGATGCAGCCAGGCGCTGCAGGAGGGCGTTAAGCACGATGAACTTATTTTTGGGTGCCATCTCGCACTCGGCGGGGACCGCTCCGCAGATGCTGCTCGTGAGGAGGCAGAGCTGCCAGAACAGCTTCGGCCACAGAAGAATAAGTATTGCTAACAGGTGTCAGAGCAGGCAGAGAAAGGTAGAGAAAAAAAACAACCCTAAAAATAAATAAATATACACAAGAAGGTGGTTATGGGATAGCTTTCTTTCCCCTTGTGTTCTCCACCACCATGTTAATAAATAAATAAAAGCAAAAGCATAAATGGTCGAGAGACTCCAACTAAAAAAATGGTTGCGCAGACGTCCTTCAGCTCAGCAGCGCAGAGCTGCTAGTGGCATTCACCTAATCCCGAGCGAGGAGCAACTCCTGTAACACCACACCGTTTAAGGAACTCCCGCTTTCCGCGGCAAGGCAAGGCAAGGGTGAGAAAGGAGCTGCCAGGCACGACGGAGGTGCAGCAACAGGCGCCACTCTGTAGGGAAGGAAGCGTTGCGACTTCCCACCGTGTTTTGAAACGTGGTGCCTGCTGCGAAAACACCTTAATGGCGTATTTCAACTGTTGCAAAGGAGACTAATCCTGCTCCTAACTACTCCCCAGACTCTTAGGCAACGCGAAACATCTCAGCACACCGAGGGGGCGGGGGACAGGGAGAAAGCTGGCTAATCTTCAGCTGCAATTTCAGCCCGCGAAAAAGAGATTATGGGACTACCCATACGGGTCTCGTGCCTAATGCAACTTAAAAATCACAGCATCTTGGGGCTTCCTGGGGACTGGAGCACACGTGCAGCGCATGCTCGTGCCCTCGCGCGGAGGCGCAGCTCCTTACGAGCACAGACGTGTTTGCAGCACGGCCTTTTCCTCCCCATCTCCTCCAAAGGCACCGGCAAGTTTTGCAACGCGTCTCCCAGCGATACCCCTGCAAGTCTCACCAAGATCAACAGCAGAGACACAACACCGACCAACTTCACTTTCCTGTTAAAAAGGGGCAAAAAAGCGGTTGCTCTCAGTAAGAGCCGAGCACTTTTGTCCCTACAGAGAAGCACACACAGGTAATAAGTTGTAACATTACTTTTAAAAGGCCCTTTAACACAAAAGAAAAAAATGCATTGAATTGTTTAGGCAGTTAACTGAAGACATTATTTTCAGCTTAAACATCTTGCTTCTATAGCTCCTCAGCTTGCAAACGCTACCTAATAAGGAACAGGCTCGGCCACCGAGGTAGTCCTCAGCGTAGAAAATGCTCTCCGTCTTGCTAGACCCCGCTGCCAAAGTGCAAAGGCTTTGCGAAGGTGGGCCGCTCAGCCACCCTGCTTGGGAAAACACCACCGGGGAAGAGGAAATAACGGAGTTTCGTTGCAAAGCACTGCAATCCCTCCTCTGCAAGCTTGCCAATAAGAAGAAATTTCCTTCCTAGATGGAATATCCATTAGCGACCAGGCTCAGTGGAGAGATTCAAGATCTTTCCTCTGATTAAAGCACATGTAGGAGTTGAGAATGAAGGGGGGGGAACAAAACAAAAAACAAAATATAGTTCTTGAAGTGTAAGTTGTGGGTAAAGAAAGTCAAAGAAGAAAGGTACTCAAAGAGCCAAAGAAGCAGCAAACCAGAGTAAAGAAAAAAAAAACAGTAATTTGGGTTAAATTTCCCTCAGACCTAATGCAACAGGTAGAACCTGCTGGCCATTGGCATGAGCTTCTCTACAACCTTGAAAGCGCGCTCTGTAATAACTGTTTTTGATAAAACACAATTTACTTCTAAGGTGAAGCATCTACTTCTGTTGCGTTAAACAGCCAGCGTTTCGTTTCGCCGGCTGCTCGGATGGCATTTGTACGAGCGCATTAAGAGCGACTACCTTCCTCTACGGCCAGGCAGCCTGCAAGCAGAGAGAGAAGAGAAAGGGTGTTTGCATTCGCGTCAGGAAAAGGAGCTGTGGCGGTGGCAGAAGTCCCTCTTCCAGCCCAGATCGATGCTTGAAGGAACGGTGTCCTGGAAAAGAAAATAAGCAAGAGACAGAGAACGGTGCAAGTGAAAGGAAATGAGAGAGTGCAAAACAAGAAGTGAAACAGAGAAAACGAGCAAAAAATACACCGAGATGCCCCAGAAGCAGCAAACACGCGGCTCCGGGCGGCGAGCCCACGCAGCGCAAGCTGCGGCTGCCCTGGGCTGAAGGTTTTAGATGGCCTGGAGACAACCTGCTGGCCAGAAAGATGATCTTTGCCCACGTAACGTTCGTCTGACTCCAAGCTTCCTCCAAAAAGCTGCTCCGAAACCAAACTAGGGGTCGGGAGCGAAGCGAAGGCATCAAAGCGCAAACCGATGGAGACTTGAGGCGCTCTGCGCCGCGGTCGGCCCGAGCCGCAGCAGCAGCGGCGGTCCCGGCGGACGTGTCCTCGCCGCGGGCGGGCGCCTCGCGCCTCGCCGTCGCCCCCCGGCCATGCCCGTCGCGTCGCCTAAACGACATATCTGCCCGCGGGCACGCCAGCGAAGCAGTCGTGCCTCGCAACAGAGCCGGCCCGGCGCTATTTTCTTTTCTATTTCTTTCCTGTCCGCTACTGCTTCAGAAGTGCCCGGCCTCCAAAAGCCCGTATGCAGAGCGGCGCTTTACATTTGCGGTCAGGCTCATCTCTGCGCAATCTTCACTCCCGAACGTGTCTGGCAAAAAGGATGACATATCACTGTTAGAAGGTATAAAAAAGAAAAAGAAAAAAAAAGAAAAGAAAAACACACCCAAAACGCATGCAGGTTTCACCAAATCTGGTCGGAAGAGCAGACCATCTCTAGGGCTGAAGGTGGCCCTAGCAGGTGGAAAGTGGAAAGTGAAGCTTTGTCCACGAGTCACCAGGTCTCGACTTCTGCAGGAGCGGGACGCTGCCGTTCCCGGGAGCGAGTCTCTCCCAGTAAGGCTGCCGCTTTCACGACTCTGCTGACCGCCCTCATTCCCCACAGAAATATGAAGGTGCTCAGTTTCCCGACTGTGTCTCCCCCCAGGTTTAAAACCTCCGGAGAATAATTTATTCTTATTCTGCTAGAGGGAAGGAAATTAAATTTACCGATTTCTCAAGCGTGCCAGCACGCGTAACAAAGCGAAAGAAGGGGCTGAAACCAACAGTGAGTTGTCTCTTGCTCCACAGTTACTATTTTCCAACCCGGTCCAAAGGCGGAATGACAATTATCATTATCTCACTGTGGTTTGGTGGCCTAAAGGAAACAATTTTGTGGTTGAAATCCAGCTACCAGCGAACAGAGTCCACATTAAGAAGGAGTCTCGGTGCACTACGTACTCTCGTTTGCAGCCTCAGGATTTAATTAAACGGGAAGATAAAGTGTACCTTTTAACCCACGCTAGAGGGTGCGCCAGATTGCGATTAAAACTTGCTGCAAAAACAGGTCGAAGAGGTTCCCGCTGCTGGCGCTGCATCTGCTTCGCAGCGAGACACCCGCTGCCACCAGAAGGGCCACTTCGCCCCGCGCTTGCCACCGCGCCTGCGGAGAGGAGCCGTGCCGGAAGCGCATCCGAGCCGTTTACTTTCTGACCCAAAGGCGGGTTATTTGCATCGCTCCTCCTCGAAACCCGATTTTGGTTTTCTGGGGGCTGTGCTCAGCTGCAGGCCGGCCCAAAGCGCCGACCCTACGGAGAAGCGCAAGCCCAGCTCCTTCCCGCCCGCTTGCGCGCAATCCCCTTCCCCAAAACCTCTCTTCGAGTCGGCCGACCACTCGCCAAATACCATCTCCGCCAGTCTTTATCTATAGCTCCTTTTCCAGCTGTTTCCAAGACAGAAGTAGAAAGGGTAGATCACTATTTTTTCCATCCGACAGAGCGATTCCCTTACAAACAGCAAGCTCTCCAAGTGACTGAAGAAAGCAGCTACTTACATGTAATATTTTAAACAGTCGTGTTTTCAGGCCAAGAAATAAACAGTTGTATTTTGGCAATCTTTCATTTCCTGTCCTATTTGTGAGCAGTAATGTCATGACACATAGTATGTCCCATGTCTTCCCCCCTGGCTGAAGCTGGCAACAAAAAGTTGGTTGATGGACTGCTTGTTATATCTAAAGAAAAATCAGCAGCATTGGACAAAGTCGTTTTGAAAATGAAAAATGAAAGAAATGATTTTTTTTTCAGTGTAAAGGGCAAACTGCGACACTGATGCATGCGCAGTAGTCGGAGCGAGTGTCTGCTGATCCCTTTCCAGCGAGGGAAGGAAGTGGGATTTGGGGACCAGTGAAAGGACAAATTAGCATGAGTCAAGTTTAATTCTCTTTGCCTGGAATGGGAAAAATGCACTACCCTGCAGCAACAGTGCGCTCTAACACTGTGTTTTGCTGGTTTTGTAATACAACACAGCAACCCTCTGCAATGCTCCAGAGCGGCAATGACACATCCCACTTCAACCAGCTTCCTAAAAAGCTTCGGGGGCTTGCTAATCACATTTGCAAAAGTTTGGAACGTGCATTTAACCAGGCTCGTGCCAGCGTGCTTAAAGAAATAATAATAAAAATAAAAAATCAAATGCACTTTCATTAAATAGCAGGGATGCCCCAGATGTTCAGTCCCGGCTGGGAGCCGCGGCGCGGAGCAAGCTCGCTTGCGCGGCAGGCGCAGGGCTTCGCTCCTTGATCCCAAGCAGCAAAACACTCCGCACCGACACTTCCTCGTTCACTGACCTTTTCCAGCTAATTACTTCCTGTGACTTTCTTGGAACTGTGCATCATAACGAGCGAAGGCAGCCCTCAGGCATAATTGAATCATTTTATGCTTTCGGATTCTGCTGAATACTCCTACTTATAGCCATAAATACACTGCCAGCACACAGCGGAGCTGCATGCTACCTACCCTTTTCTGGAGATAATTCGCATTTGTACCGAACGGACTCGCACAGCCCCGTACGAGCGTGCAGACAGCCAGAGCGCCACAGCCCCAAGCGCTCTGCCATCAGCACGTATCTTTGCCGACTTGTGCTCGGCATCACGGCTTAATGTTTCAGATTTATTCCGGAGCATCCCCCCCGCAATCACCGACACACACACGAGAACTGCAGTGGCGGAGGGGAGAAGGAAGGAAACCGAAATAAAGCCGTAGGAGCAGAAAGAGGCACTCTCTTCGCAATGACAAATTGACCTCTAAGTATTGATCTTAAATGGTGCAGTCATTAAGGAACCAATGAGTTTCCAGCATCCTAAGCCCTATTTTTCCTTCTCGGTTTTACAAATTGTTTCAAATTCAAAATGTTGCAGAGCTGCCGGAGAGGGAAAAATGCCAAAAACAGAAAGAAAATCCCCCCTCCTTTAATTTACTCGAAGAGGGTTATTTTAAAATGCATCCTGACAGTGGTCCTTTTTTGTAATCTGGCTGTTAACATTTGCTCACAGTGCACTCAGCAAAATGAGAATAGCTATGCAAATTAAAGCCAGATATCTAGGGCAAATAGCATGCTATGCTACCATTGTTCTGACAGCTTGAGAAAACTTATCAGGAGAGCCTGTCCTTATTTCTTTTAACACCATATATATTGAAAAATCACTTCACCCACCACCGAAATGAAAAACAACATATGAGTCACTAGCTTCAGCAACACTATCAATCAATGCAAGCTTGGAAGTGAAGAACTTACAAAGGAAACCATGGCTTACCTAAAATACCTAACTATGCCCTGCGACATAAAGGCCTGAATTGTACCGCAACCAGCACAACGTTTCAACAGCAAGGACGTTATTAGTCTTGGAAACACTGGCTCAGGATGGGTAACGACCACCTCTGTTCTTCATTTGCCCTGAAAGTCAACACCTCCAGTCAAGAAAATAGTAACGCTCGACTGGGAAAGTGGTTCAGCACCGGTTTGCAGGCGCTCCCAGCGCTCCCCGCCTCCCACAAAACTTCCTTGCAGTCCTCTGCTTCAGCAATGACCAAAGCACAACTTTGTTCAGTGCAACAGTGACCACAGGAAAGGCAGCATGACATTAGATCCTCCCTCCCCAACTCAAGTAGGAAGTACATTAAACCAATTAGATGAAGCCTCCTGCTATTCGGCATGGGAGCAACGAGGCGTGCGGAGGAAGAATTTATTCCAAAACAAACCGCATCCTACAACTAAAAAAAAAGCCAGAGCCAAGTTCTCTCTGTGTGCCACTACGGTGTTTTACACCAATGCTCACCTTTGCACCAAGCCGCCCACGAAAACGCATTCAGAGCCACCTCCTCCAGCGCTCACTATCACCACACCTGGATGCGAACCAACAGATGCATAGAGACTACCAGCTCTCATCCATTGAAGTAAAGACATTAGGTTTGGCTCTGCACTCCTACAACTACATGCGAACCCACCTCTCCTCCTCTCTCCATTGCCCAATTTGAGAAATGAAACCAAAAACCAGACCAGCAACTGTAGGGTTTTTATTGGAAACAAGTTTGCCACATTTTCCAGCCGACTAGGTCATGGCAATCTGTAAGAGAAAGTTACCTTTTTTTTTTTTTTTTTTTGGAAGAACTGTACTGACTTCAAAATAACCACAATTTCAGAAGACACATATAAACATATATTTATAGTCTCTTCATTAAGAAGTGCCAAAAATACAATTCCTCTTAATGCATGTGTTGTAGTCAGAAGCCATTTCCTTTCCACTAACTTTTCTATAGTAAAACATGTGAAAATTAGTTTGATGTTATTAAGGTATAGCACAGCACATGCCACCAATTAAATTTTGACTCTAAAACAGAACTAAGTTGCACAATGTTTAGAATGCTTTATAAGCCCTGAGAGAAGTCACTTTAAAGCATGGTACATCCTATGGTATTTGGCATTAAACCAGTCTTGTATGCAGTGAGTCATTTTTCTGACTGTCAAAACCAGAAAGAGATAGCCAGAAACAATGTTTTGGTGAGTACATCTTTTAAAATTGTTCCTGTAATTCTGTAGCAACATCTTTCTTAATTTCATTTGGGGAAAAAGCACCGTCAGTCATTTTGCAACCTCAGACATGGCATCTCAAGAGGATTTATCTGTGGGGAGATCCAGGAATATCTGTCTACTCCCTATCTGTGTAAACTGCGGCCAAGCCAAACCGGAGAGCATTTACGGAAAGAAGCATTACTGCTCAGGGAGATTCTGCGCTGGGTTTGCCCCCGCATTAATGAAACGTGAGCATCATGCCAGAAGATGCTCCCGACCTCACACACGCGGGGGGCATCTCCCAAGCTCCCAGCTCGCTCCGCAGAGGCATCGCTAGGCCCCGGTCTTGCACAAAAGATAACACGCACCCTAGTTCAACACGCCGTCGTGCCCGAGCGCGCTGCGCGGAAAAGCGCGAGCGACAGGTCACACACTGCAGTCACTGACACTGTGGGGGGGAAGCACGGGCAGCGCAGGGGAGACCAAATATAAAAATATATACGGGCGTGCATGCGTGTGCGTGCATGGGTATGCATGGCCGTGGGCATGCATGTATTTACGTGTACGTAGATATACATGCAAGAGCGGCGGGGCCGCTGTCAGCGCCGGGCCGGGCCGGGCGGGGGGCGGTGAATGGGGCGCCGCCGGTGACCGGATTTATGAATGCGGCGTCACGTGACGGCCGCGGCCGCCCTCCTATTCACAAAACGGCGGCGGCGGCCGCGGCGGGGCCCCGCGCCGCCGCCGCCGCCGCCTCCCCCCCCCGCGCCGGCGGACGGGAGGGCGGGCAGCGCCGCCGCCGGCCCGGCGAGCGGGCCGGGCCGCCAGGCAGCCGTGCGACCGGGCCCCGAGGGGGGGCCCCGGGACCCCCCGCCCCTTCCGCCGCCGCCGCGCGGCGGGCGGCGACGGGAAAAGCCGCCCCCGGGGCAGCCCCACCGGTCCCGGTGCTCCCGGGGGTTTTTTATGAATGAAAATGCGGTATGCAAATGAGAGCGGGGGGGGGGGGAGAGAGGGAGAGAGCGAGCGAAATGGCGGATGTGCGGGCTGCAGCACACACACACACGCACGGACGGACGGACGGACGGACGCGAGTGTGTGGTGTGTGCGTGTGCGCGAGTGTGTGCGCGAGTGCGCGGGGGGGCCGCGGCGGCCTCCCCGCCGGGGCAACAAAGGGGCCCCCCGGCGGCGCCCCCCGCCCGCCCGCCCGCCCGCGGCCCCGCCGCCCCGCTCACTCGTCCGGGTAGGCGTCCTCGGTCATCTTCTCCCCGTCTAGGCTCATCCCTCGCCGCGGGCGGCCGGGCTGCGCCTCCGCATCTTCCTGCGCTTCACATGGCGGGGGAGGCCGCGGCCGCGCCGGGCCCGACGGCGCGGGAGCGTGTGCGGCGGCGGCGGCGGCGGCGGCGGCGGGGGGTGCTACGGCCTCGCTCGTCGCCGGGCCGAGGAGGAGGAGGAGGAGGAGGAGGAGGAAGAGGCGGCGGCAGGGGGAGGAGAGGCGGCGGCCAGCGCGCCGCGGGGGCGCGGCGGGGCGCGGCGGCGGCGGCGGCCCGGGGCGCGGGCCCGGGGGAGCGGCGCGGCGCCCGGCGGCAGGCGGCGGCGCCGGGGCCCGGCCAGCCCCATGGCCGCGCTCACGCCATGGCCGGGCGCCGCGGGCGGCGGCGGCCCCGGCCCCGGCCCCGGCTGGAAGCGGCGGCGCTGCCGAGCGGCCGCCGGGAGCGGGCAGGGCAGCGCCGGGACGCGGGCAGGCAGCGAGCCGCGGCGGCGGCGGCAGCGAGCAGGGGACGCGCCTGCGAGTGGCGCCTCCCCCGCGGCGGCGCGGCCCGGCGCGGCCCGCCCCCCCCCCCGGCGCGGCCCGGCCCGGCCCGGCTCGGCTCGGCCCTGCTCCGTCCGATTTAGCTCGGCTCGGCTCGGCCCTGCTTGGCCCTGCTCCGTCCGGTTTAGCTCAGCTCGGCCCGGCCCGGTTCGGCTCGGCTCGGCCCTGCTTGGCCCTGCTCCGTCCGGTTTAGCTCAGCTCGGCTCGGCCCGGTTCGGCTCGGCTCAGCCCTGCTTGGCCCTGCTCCGTCCGGTTTAGCTCAGCTCGGCCCGGCCTGGTTCGGCTCGGCCCTGCTCCGTCCGATTTAGCTCGGCTCGGCTCGGCCCTGCTTGGCCCTGCTCCGTCCGGTTTAGCTCAGCTCGGCCCGGCCCGGCTCGGCTCGGCCCTGCTCCGTCCGATTTAGCTCGGCTCGGCTCGGCCCTGCTTGGCCCTGCTCCGTCCGGTTTAGCTCAGCTCGGCCCGGCCCGGTTCGGCTCGGCTCGGCCCTGCTTGGCCCTGCTCCGTCCGGTTTAGCTCAGCTCGGCCCGGCCTGGTTCGGCTCGGCTCGGCCCTGCTCCGTCCGATTTAGCTCGGCTCGACTCGGCCCTGCTTGGCCCTGCTCCGTCCAATTTAGCTCTGCTCGGCTCGGCCCGGCTCGGCCCTGCTTGGCCCTGCTCCGTCCGGTTTAGCTCAGCTCAGCCTGGCCCGGCTCGGCTCGGCTTGGCTCAGCCCTGCTCCGTCCGATTTAGCTCAGCTCGAATCAGCTCTGCCTGGTTCAGCTCAGTTTGGCCCTGCTCTGTTTGGTTTAGCTCAGCTTGGCCCGGCTCAGCTTGGCTCAGCTCGGCCCTGCTCCATCCAATTTAGCTCAGCTCGACTTGGCTCTGCCTGGTCGGCTTGGTTCGGCCCTGCTTGGCGCCACTCCGTCCGGTTTAGCTCAGCTTGGCCCAGCCCGGTTCAGCTCGCCTTGGCCCTGCTCCATCTGGTTTAGCTCAGCTTGGCCTGGCCCGGCCTGGCTTGGCTTGGCTCGGCCTTGCTCCGTCTGATTTAGCTTGGCTCAACTCCGCTCTGCCCGGTTCGGCTCGGTTCAGCCCTGCTTGGCCCTGTTCCATCCGGTTTAGCCCTGCTTGGCCCGGCCTGGTTCGGCTTGGCTCGGCCCTACTTGGCCCTGCTCCATCCGATTTAGCTCAGCTTAGCTTGGCTCAGGTGGTCCTGGCTCTGCTCGGCCCAGCTTGGCTCAGTTCAGCCCAACTTGGCTCGGCTCGGTTCAGTTCAGCTTGGCTCAGCCTGGGTTGGCCCAGTTCGGCTCAGCTCGGTTCAGTTCAGCTTGGCTCAGCTCAGCCCGACTCAGCGTGGTTTGGCCTGGCTTGGTTCAGCTCAGCTCAGCCCTGCTTGGCTAAGTTTGGTCCGGCTTGGCTCAGCCCGGCCCAGCTCTGCTCAGTTCACCCAGCCCAACTCAGTTCATTTTCATTCAGCTCGGGTGGGCCTGACTCGGCCCAGTTTGGTCTGGCTCGGGTTGGTTTGGCTCAGCCAAATCTGCTGCTCCCAGAGCAGAGGTGCCCAGAGGTGCCCGGCCTCCTGCACGGAGCACTGTGTTTCGCCCAGGGCCGGCAAGCCGCGGGGCCCGGCTCGAGGCGGCACCAAGGTGTGAAAGCAGGAGGAGAGCGCTCTGCACTGCTGCAGCAGGCTGCAGTGGCTGCTGCTGGCACGCCGCGCTGCGCTTGCGCTTTAACTTCTGGCTGAAGAAACAAGCTGGCTTTTTTGGACCTTTTCTCTCCTTGCTTGCTGTCATAACTCTCTTTATTGTATATGTGTATCCATAAAGTACTTTCCCTGAAGGCATACTCTAAAATACTTTCACATGGGGAAATAAGTCATGATTGCTGTATACTTTAAAGGGCGCAGAATGACTACTTCGCCTTGTGTCATAAGTGAGCCTGATCCTGCAAATGTCTGCTGAGAGGCATCAGGCTCGCTGCTGCGGTGAGACGTGCTCTTGTCGATGGGGCCACTCGCAGCAGTAGGTGCCCTGCTTAGCCCATAGCCATAGGAGGGCACCCAGAGTAAGGATCTACTTTTCTCCAGGTTAGTAGCACCATGCAGTATTTGCAGCAAGATTTTTAATAGCGTAGCCGTAGCAGAAGAGTTTTTGAGAAGTCGGTGTTTTTGCTTGAGAAGGGGGGAGGAGCAGACTTTACATCCGCGTAAAATTCCTGCCTGTGCTGGAAGAAAAAGCATCTCCTTGAGCACTGTCATTTCGATTCTTCTCGGTGTTTCTCTCGGAGATGCCCAGCTGCACTGCGGACTGGGCGCCGAGGTCCGCCTGAGCTGCTCTGGTTAGGAGAAGAAACGGAGGAGAGCGATGAGGTGGTTTGCTCTTGCCGGGCATCCCAGTTTGCAGAAACGTCTGAAGGTGTGGAATGGCACCTCCTGCCCAGGAGGCCGAAGCGTGCCCTCTGCTTTTCCTTGGGTAAGCAGTGCTTTTCTCTCTTTCTTCTGGGTTTCACAGCGTGGTTTCACAACCTACATGCAGCTCTGCAACCCCTTGTCTCAGCGGGGCGGCTGGATGCGGCAGCAAGCGTGAGCCTGGTAACTCAGTGTTTTCTGTCGCCACCCAACTTTTGGAAAGAAGGTTTGGCCGTGAAGTTGAATGACTAGACGTGAGTTTTGGTTTTGCTTTTTTCATCAGCTCTGGTGTAACGGAGCAATCCTGGGAAAAGAAGTCTCTGTCCTACCCAAATGCGTCGTCTCTCCTTTCTGGCCTCCGCGAGCTCCTCAGCTGCAGGATCTCTGCCAACGGCGTGTGGGAGATGTCCCGTTTGAGCGAAGGCACTGGGCTCGCTGCAGGGGGGTGTTCAGCCTCCACGTGGAGGAAGGCAGCTACCAATTTACCTTTCAAGTCTAGTCTACTGGGCTTAGTTTTGAAGGGGTGCTCAGATTTGGGGGAGGTGGTTGGTGGAAATGGTCTGTGTGTTTCTGCTCTGTTGGGTTTCAGATTCTAAATGGTCTAAATTCTCTTTTCAGGATCAGAAGTGGAAACTTGGAAAAAACCTGTGGACAGCTAGGAACTTACTGGCATCCATTCCTGGAGGCAAAAGTCGCTTAAAGGTTTGAGGTCTTCTTTATGAGTTGCTTACACCTAAGGGGAAGCGGAGTGTCCTTTGGAGATGGTATCAGAATCCACAGCTTCGGTCACGTTACAATATTAAAATAATGTATTTTTAATTGCTAGAGGATCAGCCCATGACACTGGCGGCGGCGCTTTCCGTTACTGCTAGCGCTGTATAGCGCTTGAGAGTGCGAGCTTGCTTTCCTGCCCCCAGCAGCCCACGGCGTGCTCACCTGGGTGGCAGAGCTGCCTCTCTCCTGCCCCCTTCTCGCCCGGCCGTTCCTGCACGAAGCCCGGTTGGACACCTGCTTGGTCGTGCTACTGCATCCCCCTGCGGAGTTATGCTACCGACTGGCTCTGTTAAATGGTCCAGGCTAATAATAACCCCCTAATGCCCCTTTATTTTGGAAAGTTATTCAGGGATCCGGTTTTCAGAATGGCATGAGAAACATCTTGGCAAAACTGCGCTGGCACTGAAAGGAAGTGTCGAGGCAGGAATAAACGGTTGGGGGCAAGGAAATGGCAGGAACTTCTTAAGCTGTTACACCATAAAAGATCAGACGTAATGATCTGACACTCTTCCACCCATCCACTTTTTTTCCCCCCACAAATGATGCTGAGATAACACACGCTTCTAAATCTCTCTCTTTTTTTTTTTGTCTTTCATGCCAAAAATCTCCATCTTCAACAAGAACGTAGATGTGAGCGAAGTGGTGAGTATGGTGCTTAGTAGTGAGCTACCGCAGAACCAGAATGAGCAGGCAGTTACGGCCATGTGGAAAAAACAAACCAGCCTGCGACTGTGTAATTAAAAGGCTATCATAATGCACATATCCTGCTGAGGAGCACCGGCGTGCCCAGGCTGTCTTTTTACGGCATTTATTAATGCTTGAGAGCTTGACTTTGTGATCTGAGTGTCTTTTTACGTATTTTGTGTGTGCGTGTGTATGTATTTGCCACAACGGGTAGGTGCAAAAGTGTCTGAGACTAGTTTCTTGAGCCTCTGGATTTGCAAGATCTCACATTTGATCTCTGCTCTCGCTGACATGTTAATTTGGAAGTTGCTAAGGTATTTATTCTTGGAATGATTTCTCTCACCGTACAACCCTGTTACTATTGTGTATATGCCTTTAGTGCTGATAAATACTGAATTTTATTTTTCTAATATTGAAGTTACCACATGGGCTCTTGTGAGTAGCGCTTTAAAAAGGAGCGACTTTTCTGAATGAAAAGGCTCTCAAAGGTGCAATTTCTACTTGTGTATTCTAATGTTTGTATACAGAGTTCCTGCTTACGCACAGAATGGTGTTTTCCCTGTGATGTGATCATTACAGTACCTAGAATTAATTAGCCATTGGTGGCAGTGCTTCAAGACAGCAGCTTCTGCATACTAATGATTTGCATGCTATGAGTATTCTGCGTTTTGTATGTGAAAGGAAGGTTTACTGTTTATGGTTTAACTGTTGCAGAGAACCTGGCATATGGACATTGTTTGTGTCTGGACTGCAAATGGACTTCGCCGAGTGCTGTTAGAGCTTTAGCTGATCTTAGGTGAAAAGTGATGGAATTTGAAAGAGCAAAGTTTAGTATGGCTTTTATTGCAGACTTCCAGTGTAGCCCGTTACCTTCGCATACGCTTGCCTTTAAATAATGTACTCTCGAGCTGAAACCTTCCATGCTATCGATTTAGGAATCTCAATATGAATATTGGTACCATGTTGAATGTGCTGGTTTAAATGACTTTTCCACTGACTCACTCTGTGACTTTGAATGAGCGAGGAGTGGAAGTCAGTAGTCCTGAATCACTCCGTCCTCCAGACAATTACACTCCCCCCCATAATTCTTTAGAACAGCAAGCATTTTCTTAAAAGCAGTGATAACATCCGTGTTTTTCCCCATTATAATCGCTCAGAATTTAAGAGCTACAGAAGCGATCAGAAACATTCGCAGCCAGCTTGAGAGCTTTCAGCTTTGACACATCTCTGTAGGTCACAGAGTTTGGAAATGCAAAGCCTTTTTCAGCAGGAGTAGGATTTCAGTATGTGGTTTAGAGAATTGTCACAAGTATTTCTGTCACCTGCTGGGGAAAGAGGAACTAGAGTGATCCTTGCAGTCTTACTAGGATAGTCTCTTATGGACTGCAAGACCAGAAGAGGAAAGCAGAAAGGGACCCTCAATGCCAAACAGGCTGCTTTGCCCAAGATCTGACTATCCCACTGTTTCCTAGGTTTCTTTTTTTTTTTTTAGTGATGTGTTTTATTACTGGGCAGAAAACGCTACGTGATCTCTTTGCTACTGCATGCACGCACCCTCTTTGTACAATTTTTGAAACCTCGAGGCTGGAGGCCTGAGGCAGAGGAGTGGAAGGGAGGCATGGGAATGGAGAGTAGGGATCGCAGAAATAACTGGGCGCTCACCGGCTCAAATGAAAGAAATGGCTGGTTAGAGGAGCGACTCAGTGCTTCTAACTGAAAGAAGAGGTGGAGCAGGAGCTCGGCCCTTTCTGGACACCACCGGATCCACCGGGCAATAGCAACGAGCCAGCAGCAGGGAAGGCATTGACTAGCGCTTGCTGGCAGCTGTGAGTCACGCTCTGGGAGAAACCTAGTTTCATTAGTTGTTGTGTTCATGAAACCATGCGTCCCTTTTTACCTTCACCCGAAACAAAAGCAAGGTGTCTTGAAATTAAGTGTTTGCAAGGGAAAGGGGGCTTCTCAAAACCCTTGTTTTCCTATTGAGCTCTCTGATGTCCCCTTAATATTCAACAGAAAGTGATTTATAGCCCTCCTGACATGATGGTTTGGTGTTTCCTTTGTGTGCATAACTTCCTTTTGATATAAAGAGATGATAACAAACCCAAATTGTAATCTCACAAGCACATGACACAGTGTCTTTGCGGCGCAGATAGCAGGGAAATGCTCTACTCTTGAGTTCAGCGCTTCAGCTGCCTTCCCCCCAAATTTCACCCTGCTGCCAGTGAGACAGCAACAGTGGCAGAAATGATTCCTTCAGACCTAGCAATGCAGAGCAAATTTTTTGGAAGTCCCCCTAGAGTTGAGTCCCTTGGTGTGGACTGAACAAGGAGACAGGTGCACATCTGCTTTTTAAACTTGTTTCCTATCTTTTTTGATGAATGCTTAGGAGGAAAAACTGCTTCAAAACCTTTGCATTTCACTGTTGGTTCCCCAGTAGTGCTTTGCTTCAGTGCTTTCCTGGCTCAGAGCGTGCCTGGCCCATCGGATCGCAAGGTAACCAGGCACAGGCTCTGCAGCTATCGCAGATGCACTGGGAACCTCCAGATCTGAGATAACCTGACTTTGGAAAAGTCAGAGCTTCCTCGCCTGCAGGGAGAATGTATTTCAGGCTCTCTGGACTCTGCTCCTGGCCTCTTCACGAGGCTCTGACAAGGGGCTACTTCAGGTAGCCCTAAAAATGGATGGATCTGGGAAAACCATGAGGCCTGTGCACACCTTTTCCTCCCTTCCTTAGGAAGCAGTTGAATTAGGCCTCAGCCTTTAAGGAGTCTGAGTCTACTTGAAGAAACATAGTCGCCTTCCTATATCCAAACAGCTTAATAAATAGCTCGTGAGAGATTGACCCTTCTGAACACGCAAACCCCCTTTAGCACAAGGCTCCTCGGTCAGCCTCAGCGGGCGACAGGGTAAACTGCTGTCTGGGGCACATGGCAAAAGCAATTTTCTTGACCTATTTTTCTCACCTAGCATCTTGTGATGCTTACAGGGTCCTAGTTAAGTATCTGAGGAGTTAAAATAGCACATTTACTTGACCCAGGCCTGGCTGTGGCAGAAACTAGCACACAGGTATTGATCAGAAAAGACTTGCGGAAATAAATTAAGCTGTTGAAGTAGGGTAACGAGCAAATAGCTGGGTCATGTGTTTAGCGGTTTACAGTACGGGGGCAAAATTAGTGGAACGGGTGTTGGATGTATCCTCCTTAATGGAGCCCTCTGCTTCAGGGCTGCTCAGTGACGCTGACCCACGCCGTCCTTTACAGATCCTCAGCAATATTTCATTTCAAAGGGTAGCAGTCCATCCTCTTCTCCAAGCAGATATTTTCCCTTGTGTCAATGTCCTTATAAAAACTCCAGCTCAGCAAATATAGCACATTCAAATGGCCTGGCTTAAGAGTGCACTGGGAAGACTCTGAGGTGGAGAGTTAAAGCTAAACAACTCATTCATGGTTAACCCCAAGCACTACTGGATAGCTCTGAAACGGGTAAGTCACAGCGCATAACAAGGAAACGGGGAGGAAAATTTAATGAACTGCAGAGAGCAATACCTTAGACAGCCATCCGCCGAGACGCTTGCCTCACTATTCCCAAGAATTCCCATGGAAAATCATTACTTGCTCCTTTTATGTCCTTGTAATCACAAACATATTATGCGTCCCTGCCCACTTCTAAAGAGAAGAGTAATTAGTCATCACATCTTTTGGGACTGTACATATACTCCAGTACGTATTCCATCTCTGTCTCCTAGAGAATGAAGATGGATAGCTCTGCTTCGTGCTCGGTTATTAACATACACTTCCAGTTGCAGGAAGGAGCAAAAAGCCCTGCAGTGTTCCTCCTTGAAACCCGTCGCAAAACTCCCTTAACCCACATAGGAGCCTCTCTCAGCTCTAAGCAAAACCAGGACCAGTTATTACTGGGTGGATGTCCTGGCCTTAAAAGCTGTGAGTAAAAACAAGCTAAAATGTTGGGTGTACTGAAGTGGCTGCTGAAGGGATTTGTGTTCATTCTACGCTTAATACCTTCCTGCTAAAATTACAGATGGGCAAGAGCGTGGGGTAAATTGAGGTTTATCATGATAGAGGAGAATTATTTAGAATTTGCTGGAAAACAGCAGATGGAAGACATTCTGGAAAACAGGCTTTGTTTCGGTAAGTCAGAAGTACTTGATTTATGGGCTGCGTCTCAGTGATCGTGAAGGAAACCTCCTAGATCTGTGGCAGGTCAACATTTGCCTTTGATTCTGTTTTTTCTCTTTGTGTCTAAAAACCCCAGCATTTACACCTAAGTGGACATACTGAAAGCTGTGTTTAGGGAGAGAATTTTATCTTCTCCTGCACGTACTTTTAACACGGGATAATTGACTGCAGCTTTACAAACCATGGCTGGAGGGTTGGTTTGGAAGGGAGGAGTTACACAGCACTGCTAATAACTGCCTGCTTCAGCCCCACTGAAGTCAGTGGCAGCTGGATCAGACCATCCAGAAGAGGTGTTTTATTTTAAATATCCATAACGTACCTTCAGTGGCATATGGCAAATTGCTGCATCCTGATTTTCACACGTCGGAGAGGTCCCACTGACACAATTAGGAACATGCATGCTAGGATCACATGCATTTTCAGGGTCACAGGTGTTAAATGTGTGCCTGAACCTCTGCAAAATTATGGGCTTTGCTTCAGAAAGCTTTTCAGTTGCCCTACGCTTCTGGGATAACAAGATCATCTTCTTTAGACACCTAGCTCCTTAAACATCCCCAACTCTGCAGCATCATCCATCATCTTAAGCATTTTATAACTTTTTTTCTTTAAATAGGGAGCTTATGAAGAAGGCATTTTGGTGGCTGATGACTTTTTAATGTCATCTGTTTTGTCTTTATCAGACCTAGCACAGAGTCTGAGCTCATCCTTTTTCGCCTTCTCCTACCAGATCTGTTCCTTTCATACTTTGCTTCCTGTGTCTTGGGCAATGAAGTCCAAAAGTCATCTAGGGGTGACAGAGTTACTCCACCCGCATGGACTGTATGCATTTCCCAGTATATAATGGCTGCTCCTTGTACCAAAGTCATCGTCACGCTACCACTAGTTAATTTATCACCACATGAAGTGCTGTGGATAAGTGCGACAATGAAAAGCTACTTATAAAACAGTTCCTGCTCAGCTCTAAAGAGATTTAGATCTTCTCTTTGACGTTTCTGATTCTAAGAAAGTAATACACATGAAAGCTCCCCTAGAAGACTTGAGGGAACTAAGTAGTCTGATCAAAGGCCAGCGAGATGGCAGTCCGGATTTTGGCCTCTCTTCTCTCTTGGGGTCTCAGGCGAGCCAAGATAAGTCTTTGTCTTCTGGAAAGAAAGATGGATGGCTGTCTTGCTTGAAAACCCGCCAGGAGACAAAACGGAGGGAATTTTCACCTTGACGTAGCAAGGTAGGATCAACTCTATCCCCTCTGCAGGCAGGCCTTCCCTCTGCTAGCAGCAGGATAATCGAGGTACCTTTGAGAAGGGCACCTGGCATTTTCTGTTCTCTGAAGAACACTAGCAATGAAAAGGGCTTAGTGCTGTTGCTGAAATCACGGCCAGAACTTCACTGGACTTCAACATCTTCTGCACCAGAACGTGGTAGCAGCATTGCAATAGCTTTCTGTCTACTGCACACAAAATCACCCCCAAACAGGATCTGAACATCTAACAATTGTGTTTCATTATACAGAATTTTCTCATATTTGGTTTCCAAACATCAGGAGGTAGCTAATCACTGAGGAACGTAAGGGGTTTAAAAAAGAAAATCACCCAGGTAATAAATGATACACTACTACTTTTGATACAGTTGGTGCATCCGTATAATCATGTATGGTCTTGTATGCTAATTTTCATTAGTGTCTTTTATAGCCTTTTGTAAAGGCAGAGGAGAGTGCTAGTCTTATTTTAGAGTAGAAGAAATCACAGCGCAGTGAGATACCCAGGTGTCAAAGGGAGAATTCAGACTGCAAGGAGCACGCAGGAGTCATCTGCAACAGGAAGACAACATCCACTTGAACTTAATTCCCAGGGCTTGTTTATGTGTGCCTAATTGCTGGGCTGTAAGTGGTTTTTAAATCACCTAACCCCCCTTTGTTCCCCTGTAATTTGCTATCAGAGAGGACAGAAATATATTCTAACATGTTTTTTGAGACATACCAGGATTCCTCCAAAGTGATGAGACTATTGGAGCAAAATTGAATGCTTCATGCCCAAAGACCGCATTGCTTATTCTCGTCTCGTAGTTCATGGCAGCCTTGATTAGCCCAAAACTGTGCTGTGAAGCTGCTCCATCAAACTGTACGTGTTCCTGTCTTCTGCCTGGTGGGGCCCAAGTAAATGTACTCCAGCGTGCATTTCTACCCTAAGAAAAATTCTTTACATTCTGATTTCCAAGTTTTAAAATAACTCTCTACAGATTAAACACATTTTTCACTATCCAAAGAAGTGTTTTCACTTACAGATCTATTTTGCTGCCTAAACAAGAGCCCTTTCCTTTGCACTTGTGCCAACGTGCAGCTTGGATGAAGAATTAAACTTAGATTCTTGGTCATAATGCATCCTCCTTCCCCCCCCCCCTTATAATGACTTTAAGACATATGCCTTCTCTCTTCTGAATTTTAATCTTTCTAATGAAGGTGTGTTTGAAGGAGGCACACCCTTCAGAAAATGTTTTGCAGTATCATATTTGTGCCTTTAGTGTTGAGGACCAGCTGCCTTTTCAATTTTAAATGCACTTTTCAGGGTCTTACATCACAGGAGTCTAAATTAAAGCACATTTACCATAAAGGGGTGCAGCATATGCATTCCTACTGGAAATTGCACTATGACATGAAAGATACCCAAACACTACGTGTAATTTGAAGGTGAGCAAGGCTTGGCCTTTCACATGTCCCACGGGAGGGAAGCACCCGAATCCTGCAGCATTGCAAGTGTCTGAATCATGGAGGTCAGACCATAAAGCTTCTAATTCCCCTTGCTTTGAAGACACGTGCGACTGAAGATCGACCCTGGTGCAGAAGCAGGGTGGCCGATCCGGGACTCTGCTGGCATCGGGGTTCGGGTGAGCCCATGTGGGAGCCCCTGTGGCTGGGCACCCTGCTCGGCCTGGCCCCCCTGAGCGAGGGGGCTGCAGAGCCCAGGGTGGGGGGTAACCCTCACTTTCTGCCTTTCCACGCTTTCTCCCCATGGTTTTTCCAGCTCAGGGGTTGGGGTCTGCTGGCTCTGCGTGGTATGAAGATTTTGCTCGCTGGTTTGCAGGCTTGAGAAGGGCTGATCATGCTTGGTGTGAAGAATTATTTGTTTCTCTGGGTGGTTTTCTCTTAGTTAAGACTCTTGGAGAAAACTTTTTCCTCTCCAGTATGATGGTATAGTTCAGGCGTAATTCCACTGGCTCCTTTATTTTGGATATATACCAGAGTGAGATCAGCATCTGGCCTTTAACATAGCTGCCTGAAGCTACGTAGCTGTGTAAGCCTAGCCACAAGCAGTATAACCCTGCAGAACTGGAGTCCTCCTCTCCGGTTTGTACCAGGTGGATGCTGAAAGCTTTCTCCTCCTCCGTGGCTCCCCGGAGCCCAAGGGGTAGCTTCGGAGAGCCGTTGGCTCCATCGGCCTGCGGGTGTACGAGTGGACCTCCCCAAACTTCAGCCCGAGTGAGACTTCCTCTTCTGCCTCTCTCAGAAGGCGGCCTTTACTCATAGCTCGCTGTTGGGAGGAAAGATTTTGCAATCCGTTTTGAGCATCAGACCCTGGCAACCCCTCTCTTAGTGTCGCAGTTGGAGAGTATCCTGGGCTAATTTAAGAGACGCAGCGCTCTCCCGGGTCTAGACTTTGCAGAAAGCGTTGTTCAGCTGCCCGCGGGGTTACCAGGCTTGACACAAACGTGCTAGCCAAGCTCGAAGAGAAAAGGAAATATGGGAATATTCACTACCAAAAGACATGGCCTCCCTTGACATTTCCATTTGCAAAACAATGGCTTACAGAGAGTTTTGAACTGGAAGGTGTTGTTGACCTTTTTCCTTTTCCTCTTTCAACTTTTGTTTCCTGTACAGCAGTATCTGGGATTACTTAACATTGTCACTGAGTCCTAGGGATTCCCCTCCCCGTCCCCTTCCAGTTGCGCTAAATCTCCCAAGTTCCCTGCAATGCGAAATTGCTGAGGGAAGACATTTTTGTTTAAACTGGAAGCCCTGAACACAAGAGCTGCTCCTCCCAAAGGAAATGTTGCTGTTGTTCTTTTTACTTCCATGTCCTAAAATAAATCTTAAATCTTTGCTCTGTACCCGGGTAGTTCCACCTAGAACTTTCCGGTTTCCTATAAATTCTGATTTACTGCCTTGCTGAGTCCATGGAACAAGATGCTAAATCCGTCTTATAAAATAAATAAATAAATAAAGCCCTCACTGGAATATTTTGTTGAAAAACGTCACAGTGTCGTGATTTTTGAAACAAAAGCCCAAGAAATACATTTTGCTTTTCTAAACTAGGAAAAAAAAAAAAGCATGCATACATTCCTTCAATTAGACCAGAACTAGTAAAGTCTCCTACTTTGTACTCAGTGCCAGATTCAGGGAAAGGAGAGTTTAGCATGATCTTCCTATGTGTAGGTGTGTGCATAATGAATATTGTAGTGTCGGTCTTGGGGATTTTCATTGTGATGTTAAGGAGCAGGAGGCTGTTTCAGGAGCGACGGTGGCTCCTGCAGAAAGGCGTAGATCTCGCTGCCCGTCCCTTCAGCGCCCCAGATTTCCCTGTGACCTGAGCCAAACTGCTGGGGCTCTGCACCCCACCGCTCTCTGAGCTGGAGCAACCAGGCGTCCAAGTCCCAGGCCCTTCCCGGCATCCTAGCAAATGTCTTTGGGAGAGTGTTTTGTCCTGAATTTTCACCTGGACATGTTTTTTCTCCCAGGATGCCTGTCTTAATCTGGAATCCCCAGGTCGAAACCCAGAGGCAGCGCTCCCCTCTACCATGCAAAAATGAAAGTAAGCCCGGCCACGGCATGGCCACGGCATAACCACGGAGCAGCGGTGGAGCCACGCGCGCGCACGCTCAGGGCGGCAGCGCAAGGCGCCCGGTGCCTTGCTGCAGGTTTTCGGGGGGTGCCAGATACGTGGATGTGTCTGTCGGCGAGACCTTCAGAAGGACAAAACGTCACCGTGATCTCCGCTACTGAGAGCTGCCCCGCGGTCGGTGTCACAGGATTTCCGCCAGCTTGTGCTTATCTTCTAGATGAATCTCCCAGGGAGAAAAAGTGCGACAGGGACACACAGGTACCGCCAGCGCAGCTGTCTGCTGTGGGGCTGTAAGGAACCGCCGGAAACCCGCGGAGGAAGATGAAAAAAAAAAATGTGAAAAGGGGAAAGGGGGGAAGGGAAGAAGAAGCTGTTTTTCTAGAAGCTTGGCTGCCCTCCCGAGCAGAATAACAGCAGAAAATAGATGCGTGCATTCGGCGGGTTTAGACCATTAAAACCTTTCTTTATTCTGTCGACGCTGAACTAGAGGGAAAGGAAGTTGGCTGCAGAACGGCACGGTGGTTCGCACGTGTTGTTGGCGGGAGAGCGTGCCCATGGGCAGACCCAGCAGCTTGCTGTGCTGATAAAGCTCATTTCTGCTCTGAAGTTGGGGAAACTGAGGCAGGGGAGCAAAAATTGACTTGCCAAAGCCGCACAATACGCGTGATGGAGTTAGGAAGAAGATTTAACCTGAACAGACTCTCCTTTCCTCGCCTGCTTCATACATTTACATAAAACTGTCTATATCAAGGTTTCTCTTTTTTTTCAGGTGCTCCTGAAATTCGTGAGTCAGGTAGCCTGGATAATAGTGATTACCTTCTTAGGTAGAAGTTAACGTTGAGTAAAAACTAGGCACCTGGGGTTTAGGTTTGCCCCAAAGGAGCAGAAGAGAGCTTTTTTGCGCCTGCTGTTTTTGGCCCATGCGCTGCCTTTAGCAGGGAAGCATAAAGCAGGGAATATGCTCTCTGCAAAGACCTGGGAAAATAAGGGTTGCCTCAGTTCAGGGGCTGAGCTGAAAAACAGAGAAAAAGAGCTGCTTCGGGTCAAAGTGAAAGAGAAATGTCCGTTTTTCTTTTTTGTTTGGGGGGAAATGGGAAAAACCCAAACATGTTATTTTGGGTCAACCTGAATCATGTTTTGAATGTAATGTGTTGTTTTGAGGTTAGTTACCCCTCTTGCTTCTCACACTTTCTTTTAATTCAGGTCTCTTTTTAAGTGAAAAATGCCACTTCAGAATAGCAAATCAAAGGGTTGCGTTTAAGAGGCATTGCAATAAAATGCTGTGGCGTTTTCCAAACAAACCATTTCTTTAAGGAAAAAAAAAGGAGATATGAATGTCTTTCCCCCCTATATTTTGGGTACGGTTGAAAGCGTTTGCCATGTTTCACTCACTTGGGAAGCTGCAAAATTGCATGTTTTGGTTTCCTCTTTTTTCCTCGACATTTTTGTTGTTTTGGCCTCGTTCAGCTTCCGCTGAACGATTTGCTCCTGCAGCAACGAGAAGAGGGAGGCTGGCAAGTCGGCGCGCGTGGGGTTGCAGCTCGCACTCGGGGAAGGCCCCGGGAGCGCCGGCAGCTCCCGGCCGGCTGGCCCGTGTCCTCGGCACCGGGGCCGGGGGAAGCTGTGGCTGAAGGCCGGAGCGGTAGCGGCCGCGGCGGCTTGCCGGGCCGGCGGTGCTCGGGTGCGCTCGGCGCTGCCTCACCCCGAGCCGGGGCTCTGCTCCCCTCGCTTGCTCCCAGCCCCGGGGCCGGGGAGGTGCGCAGCAGCAAAACGCCTTGTGCTCCCTCCTGATAAGCGAGGTGAGGCCGATAGGCAGGAGCGAAACGTCCCGAGCAACCGCCTGCAGCAGCAACGCGGTTTGCAGCTCGGGCGCTTGGCTGGCTCAGCGCTGCGGGCAGGTGGGAGCCGTGCCGCGGGGACCCCTGCCCTTGGGGGGCTCCGGCTGCTTCCCCGGGAGCCGCAGCCCTCGTTTGGCCTCCTGCTTGCTTAGCAGTGGGGCAGTCAGGTCCTAAACCTCCCCTTTAGCAGCAACCTCTCCCGTGAAGGCAGCAGCACCTTCAAAGTGACTTTAAGGCAACCGTTTGGGTGACGGGCATTTCCTTCCAGAGCCACAAACAGCGCTGTGTGCCCCGACGAGCAGGACACGGTGAAATCCGAGTTCAAACCGTTTTAAGTTAGCTTATTCTTTCTCTGATTTTCCCAGGGCTGGCCAGCTGTGCCCGTCTGTGGTTGCTGCGGCATGCAGTGTTTTGTAATGAAGTGGTGAGGTCTCAGCGGGCCTCATTCTGCCCTTGGAATGGAACACGGACTTTCTTTATATCCTGAAGCGCATCAAATAATAAGAACAGGAAAAGTTGTCCAGCTGTGCTTCAGCTGGAATAGTTCTCTCTTTTTTTTTTGGTCAGCCTCAGTAGACAGCACGGCTGCCTAATTCACTTATCTTCCAAGGAGGATACTTAAAATGTAAATGGAAAGCTGTGTTTAAGAAGTGACGCGTGTCTAGCATGAACAAGCAAGAATTACGCCTGCTGGAATACCCTTACTTTCGCTGGGATTATATTAGGAAGGAATTTGGCCTGCTACTTAAGTAGGTCTGCGCACAAGTTGAATGGTGGCGTCTTTGGCAACCGTTATTAACATCTAGAAATTCATTCCTAACCTTAGTCACCTCGGGTGATTTATGCTTGAAAAGATCACACAGCCTTGTAAATTTGGGAATGATAAATAAAGGAATACCAACCCAAACTGCCTTCTGCCTGGCAAAGAATGGGGTTACTCACATATCTTGGCAGTGCTGGGCTATTCACTATTTCAGCTTACCCCTCTTCATCTGGCAAAGCTCAGGTTATGGCACGAGGTCCATGTGAAGGCAAAGGATTATGGCAAAACCTGGCTCCGAGGAGAGCCTGGAGGCAGCTGTCAGGGCCTGCTGGGGCCCAAGGTGTCGCGGAGAAGGAAGCCAAGGTGTCCAGCAGGTCCCAGCCCGCCTCCGCGAGATCTGCCCGGGAAGGTGCGGGCGCATGTT
Source organism: Apteryx mantelli (assembly GCF_036417845.1). Taxonomy (NCBI): domain Eukaryota; kingdom Metazoa; phylum Chordata; class Aves; order Apterygiformes; family Apterygidae; genus Apteryx; species Apteryx mantelli. The sequence continues at coordinate 18,010,406 of NC_089980.1, read as the reverse complement.
TTCCGCTTGCTGTCTCCAGCCGCTTCTCCCAGCAAGGTGAAAAAGAGCCAGATTATACTAATCGGTTCGAAAGGCAGGTCTTGATGGGAGCAGGTCGGGGAGACCCGACTCGGCGTGAGAGGGGGCTGTAACATGGAGCCAGGAATGGCGACGAAGCTGGGAGCAGTGGGAGCGATGTGGCCGGTGCAGCGGCAGCCGGAGGAGGATGTGTGTCTGCACCCTTATCCTCCCGCCAGGAAAGGACTGCCTTGGAGGCAAAGCCTTTCTCAGCAGACGCTCGGGGAAATAGGTGGTGACTAATCGATTCCCCTGCACCCACTGAAGTGAATCTAACTGGCTGCATGGGGAACAGCTCATATGTTAAGCCCATCATGCTTGCTATCAGATTTTTTGTTGTTGTTGTTGTTGAAACCACTACAGAGAGCAGCCCATTTCCAGGAGCCTGGCTCCAGCAAGCCAACTTCCCTGTGGCTTCCTGCTGGTTTGGGGAGGATTCGTGGCTGGGATGCTTTACCTCTTCTGTGCCAACTTGACTGAAGCCACGTCTCAAGATGGTTCTTTGATATCCTATACAAAGAATCATTCCCAGTCATATTTTTGTCATGAAATAATATATTTCTGCAAAATTTAATCTGCTTAAAATATGCAGAATTAGGATGGGGGGCTGTATACGTGCAAAGTAGTATTTATGTATCTGTTTCTTTTGTTAATAGATAGGCCTGCCAGTCCCACAAAAACTTAAGCATGCACTTAATGTTCCCAGTGGCTAATCCCATGAAAGTCTAGTTTCAGTTATACAGTCAAGCACACACGTACATCTCTGTAAAGCACGGACTGCACGACCCTAATACTAATGGTCTGACTTACCGCTGCTGTAATGGGAATGTTTGCATGTCTGGAGCTTCTCATCAAACTCAAGGATACGTAGACCCACGCTGTCTGGATCTACAAGGTATTAAGTAGGACTTGGAAAATGGAGGCTAGCAGGGCCAGTCAAGACATTACATTTAATGATGTGAAATAATCTTAGAAGCCAGGCACAGGATCATTAAATAATGGCCTCAGTCGTCCATTATTCTTATTTACTTCAGCTTTCCTTCTGCCTTTGCAAAATGTTGACTCCTGCGCCATGTCTAGCAATGGCACAGTTGCCATCCTTTTTTTCAATTAAACATTTTTGTTTAATATTTCATAAGCAGCAAGCAGGCCTAAAACGTACACAAGTATCTGTGTTAGGCGGGGGAGAGAAAGCCCAAAGATAATGCAGTATATGCACATCGTAAGGCACGGGCCTTATCTCTCACTAAAATTGGTGCATTACTATCAGTGCCACAACAGCAGTCTCAATTACTGCATCAACTTATGGCCTTTGATACAAGACCACCAGAATTTTTGTCTACAATCTGATAAAAAGTCAACTGTGCCAAACAGCAAAGAGATTAAAAGAAAAACAAACAAAAACATTAAAGGAAAGGGGAAGAAATCCCATGAATGAATAATTACAGGCTAGAATTTGAATTATACAGTATGTTTTGTCCTGGAATTTCTCAGAGTACCATCTTGAAGGCAGATCTGCTGCCCCTGCGAGAACGGGGTGATTTACACTGGCACGTAGGTGCTGCTGTGCCACTGGAGGGTCTCGTGAGCATCTGTGACTGTGAATCCTTCCTTCCTGCAGGACTCCATAGACTCGGATACTAGGGAAGATGTGCTGGTTTTGGCTCTCAGCTTAACCTGAATCTCAGAACAAAAGTCAGCTTGAGGCTGCCAGATTGTGCCTGGTTTCAGACCAAACCCTTGTGAAAGTAGTGAATTGAGTATGGTTTCCACTCAAAACCATAAATCGGCATTGATTTGCTTGAAACTTTGCCCGGGTTTTTTGCAAACTTGGCCTGTGTTCTAGGTTTGTAACAAAACCTAAAACAAACATCACTGGGTTTCAGGTTTAGTTGTGAAAGTTTAACACAGAAACCGTTTTCCTCCGGGGGAAGGGGGGATGCTGGCCCATGCACTAAGACTGAGGTTAGTTTTTATTCTTTTTGAGAATGACGGTGACGTTTTGTAACTTCTACCTTGAAAGCAGTGGGAGAAGAGGCTTGGGTTCAACATCTGACCTGAGGGACAGAACAGACGGGGGTGACCGTCATGTCCCTGCTTGGATCTCCAGCCCAGTTTTCGCACTGCTGGTAGCAATGGGGAGAGCATTAGTGCAGAGAAGCCCCGCTGCTCAGTTGCTATGTCGTTTAACTCAGAGCAGCGCAGCTCTGAAGCAGGGTCAGCATTTGATAGCGTGGAGGCCAGAGATAGTGGGAGGCCAGATTTTGACTGGCACATGGTAAGATCAGCAGCTGGGAGCCATGCCACCGCAAGAGACGGAGCTGTAAGAAATAGGAGCTTCCAGCTCAGGCTGCGTCACCGGGAGCAAGGCTTGTCATGTACAAACGCAGGGCACCATCCATCAATCGCTGGCAGCATTTTGTCTTTCGGAGAGCTAGGAGCTTCCGATTCCTCCTGTGTTTCTCCCAGCAGACTGAGCCTCTCGCTGATGAAAGAAAGCCCAAGCTGGCAGGCTACCCCTGAAGCCACCCAGGCTCTGGTCTGCACGGCAAGGTAACTAGGATTCCTACGCTTGCCCATTAGTCTAGCGCTCCCAGTGCTGTGCCACGTGGTGTGAAACACTGAGAAGTTTTTTTTTTTTCCCCCTTTTTTTAAACACAGTTACTACTGTGCACAAGGTCAAAGACTACAGGAGGTACTGTTTGTCACGCTAAAAAGTTGCCGCTGTCTCTGATGAGCACAGATACGCTGTGTGGTCCTTGCAGCTTTTGACCCAGAAGCGCGAACGCTAACACCAGAGCCCGCGTGGTGTGCCTGGGTATAATCACAGGAAGCTCATTCATTACTCAGGTCCGGCAGATATGGAAGTCTCCGTAATCAGTTTGGATGGGAGGGGTAAATTAATCATTTCCTTTTACACTTGTTGGGAGAGCAATTCATTCGGTCATGAGAAAATTTGGAAGGGGGAGTTTCAGTAAACAGTGAGTAAAACCTGAGAGTTCAGTCGGACGTTATAGTTCAACTATGTTGCTTCTCTTTAATCTTGCTGCCTTCCCTTTCTCTCCTCACAGTGGGGCCATTTCAGGGCTAAGCCACACTTCCCAGAGCAGTCCTCTGGAGATAGCTGGGTGGCTAGGTATACCTCTCATCCGGGGAACGACTGGGAACCTAGAGAAAGGGATCCATGTTCCCCCTTCAGGGCACCAGGTGGGATCCTTGAGAAAAATGCCGCAGGCAATACAACCACTTTTATCTCCAGCCATCAACCGCAAAGGCATATTGGAGACCTTCCATGGAAAGTAGGAAAGGAGTGTCCTTTTTCCCACTGCCTGGGCTGCTGGGCACTTCTGAACTCCCTCGACTTGCTGTTACAAAAGGAGCTGAAAAAAACACTCCTTTGGCTGCTGACTTGGGATAGCCTCATAGGACAGGGGAAGTAGTGTCCGTCTCCAGCAGATTGTGTCCTCCTCTTGGCAGTGCCTGACTCTTGCAGGAATATCTCAGCCTCTCCAGAAGCAGTTGCTGAAACATTGCTGGTTATTATATTGTTGATTATAGAATGGGAAAATAAGGAGAACTGAAACTGGAGCTGGCTTTGTTTGCTACATCGGATTTTAAACTAATTCTAACAATTCAAATTATAGTGCCTCCCCCCCTCCCCCCCCCCCCCCCAGTAATAATGACCACCACGTATTTTAAGGACATTGCTATCACAGTAATTTTTAGCTGTTTGTCTAGGTTCTACCAGTTTTAGTGATGCATATACTTAAGAGTCCCTCTGTGGAGCTGAGACATAAATACTGGACAGCTGGATGACTGTGGGAGCTAGAGGACAGCCAATATACATGCCAAAGATGTCACCTCCTCTCCAGCTAATGGGGCAGTTCAGTTCTGGATGTTGATGGTTTTTGTTTTATTTATTTGCTGAAACTAGATGCTACTTCAAAACTCTGAGGTCTGAAGACAGAGATCATTAGCAAAATGTTACGTGCCAAATCTGTTCAAACATCCTGCGTCATTTAGACACAGCGTTTGTCACAGGAAATGAACAGTGCCTTCAAACGGGTGTTGTATTAGAATAACTTGCTGCTTGTTTGCTGAATTGCTTAGTAGTCTCTTGCAATCTCATTGTGCTAATTAGGTACCTTTTTAAAGCTCCTTACAGTGGCTATTTGGTTGGGTGGAACTAGATGTTATTTACATTAAAAGAGGGGAAAAAAAAGAGCAATTGGTGTTTCCTGAGATCACAGAATCACCTTTCAGTTACACCAGTGGGAGATAAAGCTTGTTAGTTAATTTGAAGGGCTGAAACCCCAAGGCACCAGATGCCATTGCATTTAGAGGCTGCTGCAGAAGACAGAACCATGTGCTCCAGGAATTTTTACTCTTCCAGGATTGCATGAGAGTGTGGTTATACTTTCCATTCACAAAAGACAGCTATCTACTGTTTTCTATTTAGTTAATACAGGTGTGAAATGATCTTTTTTTTTAAGACCTTGTCTCCTCAAAGCACTGGTGCCGCTTTATCTGTACTGAGGCAGTGAAAATGTTATATGCCACCACTCCAGCTGTGCACCATGTTAGTTTATGGAGCTGACAAAAGGGTTTTAAGTTAATCCAGCTGATTTGGGAGCACTCTGATACAGAGCTGACCTCCAGCCTGATACTGATGACAGGCAGCAGAGAGTAGTCCCATCTTCAAAGGAACTTGGTACTTAGATGTCTCTAAGCCAAGGTAAGTGCTCTTTCTCACTCAGATTGCACTGGTATGATGATTGGGATATTTATCAGTGGGCAAAACCCACTGGGGTTGCAGAGACCTTGTCAAGTCAGGTAGTCCCAGCTGGACCGAGCTTGGAGCTGAGTGAGCAAACACCAGCTACGCAAGGCCTATGGGTCGGGCTTCGGTAACCCGGCCAGCTGCCAGGACCTGCTGCTGCAAGGCAGCAGCCACAGCTGCGCCTTTGCTGGAGTGGACAGAACTTCCCTGCTCTGGAAGGATGTGTCATCGGGCCTTTCCGGGTGCTGGGGAGCACCACGTTTGAAACGGTTTTTGAGAGTTGCCTTCCTGGGAAGCTCGTTTTATAAAGATAGAACTTACTCTGGCTTTTGCCTGTGGGGTTTTGGCCCTGAGATGAAGTGATTCTTTGCTGGTATAATTGCAGCTATGCAACGTTATTACAGACAAAATGATGTAGTTCAACCATCGCTACCTCCTCATAGCACTATAATCTAAATCGCTATATTGGTAAAATAAACAGCAAAATTACAGAAGACAGCTTGAGCTGATCTAATGGCAAATCGCTGCTAAAAGGGAGAAAACCTACTTCCCCTTTCCCTATTGACCCCCTTTCTGCCCTTAACTACGACCGTTCCACTTCCCTCCTTGTGCCAGTCTTGGCTGTCTTTGGGACCCTGCGGTTCAATTTACTGGCATGGCTGAAACCTAACTAAAGGTTTGACAAATGAAAGCTGAAATAAGAAAGCCAAAGAACTAAATCCACACACACAAAAAGAGAGTTTTTGCCAGGTTACTACGCTGCACTGGTCAGCAGAGGGTGGAGTCCGGCACGAGGGAAGGGAAGGGACACACAGCTGCAAATAAGAGCTGTGGTGAGGATAGGAGTGGGAACAAGGGAGGAAAGAGCCAGGAAAGAGGAAGAGGAGAGCAACGAGCTGTTATTCAAGCCCGGTCACTTGGTGGAAGTTCACCTTCGTCCTGTAGGCCAGCTCTCGGTGTGGGAGAGCTGCCCTCTCTCCTGCAATCTTTGGTGGAAGCCTTTGCCATCCGTTTGCAAATCAGTCTCACAGCAGCGGCTGCAGCGCCCGCCTCCATGCAGGAAAGTGGGACGTGCGCAGCGGTGAGCAGCACACACACGGCAGTTTTGGAGCCCCTGCTCCAGACACCTGGATTAAGCTGTTGCCTCAGCCTACCCAGTGACACTGCTGCGCATGTCTGTGCACAAAGACCTGGGAAGGAGCAGGGAGCTAAGCTCTGAAGCAAGGAGGAAATGAGCTGAAATGAATGTAAGAAACACTGTTTTCAGGCTGCAAGACATATAATAACTAACCTGAACAAAAGCTCTCTATCCCAGAAAGGTGTTAATTATATGCCTCGTCTTTCTGGATATGTGCGCACAGGGTCTCCCTGCCCACTGGGAACAATAGGTGTAATTATTATTTAGTTGGAAAGAGAGGAAGCCCAGCTGCCTTTAATGCACAGGATCAAATGAAGGCCAATAAAGCCTATGCACACGTGGCCTGCACTCTGTGGCTTAGCGTAGCCTACAGAGTTTTGCCAGTGTAATTCTAGGGTGTGGAAAGAAATCAACTACCCCACTGCTGGCAACGCGCTGGTGTAGACAGAGCTATGCTGACAGATGAGTGTTTCTGACAGTTTAGCGTGTCTGGGTACGTAGGTGGCGTTGCCGTAGGCTGAAATTCCCTTTGGTGGCACAGGCCATGTCTCTGGTAGGGGGTTCAACCCATGCCACTCTGCCGCAGTAGCTCCCCCAGGAGGGGGAAGGACAATAACGCTTTTTTTTTGTTTGTTTGTTTGTTTACTGCAAGATATCCCCTAGTCTGGGATTCTTTGCTGATGTTGCAGATGTATCATGGAGTACAATGTATGTTTTTAACAGCTGAGCTCTGTTTTTCAGTCTCAGGCCAAAGAGTGCTATAAGGGAACAAAAATCTCCAAGGCAGAAGCGCTAAAACATTTAGGCCAAATAGTGATGCAGAACCATTCAGGTCTGCTGGAGGGAGGCAGAGGGCTGCATCATGAGGGCCTTGTAAAGACAGAGGACAACCCACCCGAGCCTGTATATATAACACTCTCTTTACTGCCACTCCAGAGCTAAGCCTCAAAAAGCCATAACAAGATTGTCCAGGTAGGGACTGATACTGCGATATCTCCAGCAGCATCTGTGTAATTCTCCCTGTGTAAGGCCATCATCCGCTATGCAGAACGACCTCTTGGTACAGAGCTGCCCATCTGTCTGCTCCCTGCAACAAACCCTAGTTGCTGCTCATCAGCCCTTTAGCACACTGTTACAGTGTACTACCTCAGCCTACTTCTTTACTGCTTCACTTTGGGATCCAGAGAATTTTCCCCTTCCTGACTGAGCACACAAATTGTGGACCTTTATGTCAACATCCACGCTGGCTCCGACTTCAAGGGTTGACTGTCATCAAGCATCAGTGTCACCAGGGAGCTTTCTGCTAGGTATGGTCCAGACAACTGCCTGGACTGATCCCGTTAATGACTTACTTGCAGCTGCAGAAGAACATGGAAAGCTTTACTGCCAGAATGCTAGAGGAATTTCTAGGTTTAACCCTCCATGGAGTATCCTAGGCTTTGAATGTGAATGAACAGGCTTCTTCTGGTAAATGAGATCAAGTTTATTAGGAGGGAAAATGTAAAAAATTACCATCAAATTTGTTCACAAGTACAGTAGGTGTTGGTTGGAAAAAAGCATAGAGACCACCTTACGGATAACTTAATCAAAACAGTCATGGATAAACTAAAATCTAAGACTGTGAATATAGAGCATAGATCTTCCTGCTACCTCCTCAAAGCATAAGGACTGGGCAAAGAGGTGCTTTAAGGAAAGTTTCTTCCTGCCTTCTAAATGCATGCTTTTCCTGAAGAGGTGCCATGTATAAAGAAGAAATCATGCTAAAGGCATTATTTTGTTTTCCAAGTCAATGTTTCATTTGCCTCCTCTCAGAATATACATTTCTTCGCTTATGATCTTGGCATGGCTATACATATTTTCTATTCTCTTCAGGGGTGGTTTGCTTTGTTGTCATAGCAATGCCTTCTAACTCCTGCACTCACCAGTTTCTTTTCAGGTTCCTGCAGGCTGCAACCAGTCCCTCATTGTGATGATCACATCTCCTAGCAGCTTTAACGCCTCTTTTTTTATCTCCTAACTATAGGCACATTCAGTAGCACGATTCCAAAGAATTCTGGCCCAAACAGGTTTTCAGCTTGTAGTTAAAAAAATGGCAGTAACATTGTTTGTATCTTTTTGAGGTTTTCATTGTTCTACTGATAATCTAATATTTCAACATTTTTATTCATTCATCTTCCTGGCTTTTCTTGGACATGAGCTGTAACTTCCTTGGTTATCTATCAGAAATGAGGTGCATCAGGCTAAACAAAGTTGCTTGAGGACTGTTTTTCCCCAGGCCAGGATCAGAATGGCAATGTATGGCTGGGGCCAGACCAACTCAACCAAAATTGTCCCCTTTTCCTGTGCAATCTCACTCAACAGCCTTCCTTCTGCAAAGCTCCACTTTTAGAGGCTCATCATCTCCTCTTGTGCCCAGCCCTCTCTTGAACGCCTGGTGAGGCAGAGCTCTTCAGTTCTTCTCCTCTAAGACAGGAAAGAAAGATGTAAACCTGCAGTGAGTGACGAAGGGTAGCTGCATTTCTTACCCTCACCTCAACCAGGGCTCTCTTTTAGCATGAAGTGGATCATCCTAGCCTGAAGATATTGCTAGAGGTGGGCAGGGTGGGATGGGGTAGAAACTCAGCTTTGCTCTCGATCTTTGAGCCCAGCTTTGCTCTGAGCTTCTCTGTCCTTGAGCAAGTCACTCGCTTTGTCCTGCACTTCAGTGCATCCACAGCAAAAGAGAGGAAACATTCTTCCTGCCTTGTGCGGAAGGGTGAAATCAGGCTCAGGTACCCCTGTGAAAGGGATGATGACAGATCCTACACAGGCTCCCTTTGTCACCGATGTCCATGGTGGACCACACCGGGGGATCTTCAGGTACCTGCAGGTGGTGCTCAGCGGCTGCCCTGAACTAAGGCAAGGATGCTACTGTGGGCAACGTACCTGGACTGAAGTTGAAGGCAAGCACAGTCTGCCCTCTTTGCGCTGCCCGTGGTGCGTTCTGCAGCTGCTAATGTTACACGTTTCACTTTCACAGGACAGGGTGATTCTGCCATCTAACGCAGCACAGCTCCATCATTTTGTTGATGGAGGCTGGGTATCTGAGAGGATACATGAGGTTTCTGAAGTAGCAAGCCAAGGGAGCAGTAGCCTATATGCTCAACCCCAAATATTTTCTTGAGGCAGATTATTATGGGCTTGCATTCCTTCTGTACCACACAAAATACAAATTGCAGAACAGAGATGGCTCCTGCTCCAAGGAGCTTTGTTCCTTGCACAGTGGCTATATGAGGTTGCTGGCTAATATTTTGTTGCTGTTGGAATTAGTTTCAATATGAATCAATACCATTTTTTTAGTGCAGTAGGCACATACATTATACAATTGAGAGCAATTTTAAAGGAACTTATGCTTTAATGAAACTTCTCTGAGTTGGATTTTTCAGTTCCAAAATGACTATCAGATAGGATCATTAGTTAGTTGCTGTCTTCATAAACATTACATTCAATTTGGATTGTTGTTGTTGTTGTTGTTGTTTTTTAAACCAAAGATTTTTTTTTTTCAAAGTAAGGATATTTATCTTTGAATCCTCCAACAGCTTTGGAATGCAGCCTCCACACAGACTTTAATAGCAAAACCCACTTCTTCTGACTCAGGGACCATTTGATGAAATGTCTAAAGAAGCAAAAAGCAGCAACAAAAAAAGCTTTGCGCAGATGCTCCTCTGTGACTAACAGAACGTCCACCCAAAGCGGAGAGCGTATAAGTACGTTTGTCATATGTGGGTGTATTTTTCCCATACATTCATTTTTAAAGCTATGCAGTACAGCACTACAAAATTATAGTTTTACAAATAAGCATTATTTGACCGTCACTGGGCTGAGCTGCTGACTCACTCTGTGACCTCCATGCAAGTCATTTGATTTTCTTGTTCCTTAGTAAGCCTAGCTGGGAAACAGGCTAAAAAAAAAAAAAAAGAAAAGAAAAGAAAAAGAAAAACCCAGAAGACATTCCTGACAATACATTCCCTACCTAAGCTTTGTGTGTTGACTGGAAACACAACGTTGGAAATAAGAGCTTTACAGCTGTCAGCTTGATGCCTGTGCCCAGCCCTGTAGGAACTGTGGGTGGCCAGTGTCTCTGAAAAGCTCGCTCTAAATACAGTTTGTGGTGTCTGACCTATTCTAAAACATTAACAGGAGAAGACTTGCTGTCAGCTGCCAATATTATAATAGTGTCCCATTGTCATTGTGGGGTGAGCTGGATCTTTTAGCAATATAAATGTACCCTCTCCAGGTGCACCTGGAAACATTACTTTTATAACACAGACCCTTACAGGCTTCAGCATGTCTCTAGACATCTCTGTCCTTGTTGTTTTCTTTTTGACACCAGCTTTTTCTTTGACCTGACAACTGTGTAGTTGTACTTAAACACCTTGTTATGAAAATAGTCTCAATATGTCCAGAAAGCAGTATAGTTGTACAGTATTTCCAGGATGCAAAATATTAATTCATTGAATCCACGCAATATTACCAACATTTTGAACATTTCCTCAGTGTTCAAAAGTTGTGGGGCAAATCTCAAAGAACCACCAGGTTGTTCCTGTTTTAAAGACATTTTGCCAACCAAATCTGGGTACCTTTTCTGGCTTTTCTTTAAAGCACACCTATGTTATATTTTCAAAGTCGTCTTCGCAGAGGATAGAAAGAAGGAGAAAAGTAACTTTCTTTAATGACACTGGACTGTATGCACTCTCCTGGCTCCAGGAGCTGGTGAGGTTTGGAAAGTCTTGTCTGTTCTGCCTCTTTCTTTGTTTTACATGTGTTTCCAGTTTCTCTTCCCATTGCTATTCATTGGGATTTTTGTTTTTTTTTCACTAAGCTTTTCCTTCAGTTTCTACCTATGGGGCCTTGATCTATTTTGAGGAGAAGGACTCAGCAGTTATCTTAAAAGAAATCTCATTAACTTTATTTTGGCGCCTTCTTTCTAGTTACCAGTAATGCAAACCCCTCCTTCCAACCTCCATCTAGTGTAATTGCTACCTAGGAATAGCAATGTTAAATTTTCCATATATAATTTGACTTATTAGGTGTCAACTCTGAAACATCTATACCATACTTTGAAGGCACAAGCTTACTTCAGGGCTGACTCATGACTGACAAACCAAATCTACTGGATTTAAGTGCCATGGCTGAAGAAATAATTGCCTTTCTTGATCTGTATTGCCTATCCATCAGATGCTGGCATTTCTGCAGCAGGGTTGGGAGAGCAGTGTTTGTTTCTCTCTGTCTTCAGGCCTGTTTCTCAGGCTGGCAATATTGGATGGGGCAATGCTAGGATACCGGATGAGCAAAGCCCAGAGTTTCCTTATGCAGCTTTCCTGCAAGCAGGATTGTCTTGCTGGCCTGCGATGCTGCAGGTGTCCTCATCGTTGTCCGTTCGCTTGACTGTGCGGGATAAGAGAGGGAGCCAGCATGTGGGACGGGCAAGACTTGCAGAAGGATCCATGTGATAGACAAACCTGACGAGCAATGGAGTTTGTGAAATGATACTGAAATCATCCCCAGGAGGGTGACTCCTCTCTCTTCTGAGCATGTAAGCCGCTGAAGCTGAGTCACCATCCCTGCAGTTCGGCAGGGTGGGGGGCTGGGATGAGATACAGCAACAATTAACGAAAGAGAAATGTACTGAATAAGAGCCTCCTCCATTTCATTTTCCTTATGAATGTTCCTGATTCATCACTCTAGCAGTGCTGGCTCCCACCCAGAATGCAAAGGGCATGATATAGGTTGTCTGGAGGCAGTGGCTATGGAAGATAAGGAATATTCCTGGTCAGTATTTTGTACAGGAAGTCTTCCCATATGTGCCCTGCCCAATTTGCTTGGGTAGAATGGCAAAGAGTATTATGGGGAAAGAATCATCATGCTGGTTTGGATTGTTGTGCTGTTTGAAGGTGGCTATTACCACGTGGGTAGTATCAATCACTGCAAGTAGTTGTTCTGGGTGCAGCTGACGTAATGAAGCTTGGCTCCCTACGCGTCTTTATCCCATGCCCCTATATCCACAACCCTGTAACTATAGCTTCCCCCAATGCCTTGTACAGCCCCACAACACTTCCAGATCTCCCCACCCGTCACATAAGTCCCACTCTGCTTTCCTGTACCACAGCTACAGGTAGGCAAGAGGCATACACTTGCAGCGGGACAGTTCAAGTAACCAGCATGTTGGCAGGCTAGCCAGCATGCGTGCACTGCCCTGTCAGCCCATGAGCCAAATGGGTAACTGTGGAAGTACACGGCCTTTCCTAAGACACGGGCATTCATTTGGGTATCTCTTCTCAGCCCACTGCTGATTTTCATTAAGCTTGGTGAGGCTGCAAAGATATTATTTCCCTAGCTCTCTGCCAAATTTAGCTGGAATTGGCCAACAGGTTTAAAAGTATTTCAGTGGGGGAGGAGGGTGGGAAAGGAGAGGAAAACAGACAGCAGAATCACATAAGCCTTACTTCATTAGGAAGCCAGGCTAAAAAAAGCATGTTTAACTTCTAGCTATTACAAATTTGGGCTTTGTCTTGAATATTTACCTATACAAAGAGGGCTGTCTTTTTTCCAGACCAGTTAATGAAGAGGTGTCACTACTGGATATGTTTGAGAGATTGCTGTTCCTTTACCTATGTGAGTAAAAGGAAGAGGAAAAAAAAGCTTGATGCTTATATATTTAGAAAAGGAAAGTGGAGCAGTAGAGATTATGAGCAAACAGAGGAGGCAATGCTGATCATACACAGTTAAAATCATCTTTACCATGGAAACAAAAAACAACCTCCTCAGAATGCGCTTGAATCTATAAATCCTATATAAGCACAGACAACAAGGAAGCATGTTTTGTTTAGAACATAATTCATTGCAGATACAATCAAAATTTTAATGAAGTGTGATATTTTCCTTTTTAAAAATCACTTTTTGAAAATGGAAGTTGTTAAACTCTTTTAATTTTCATTTGCAATGGTTGTCAACAAAATCTCATCCTGGGAGTCAACTACACAGGATTTTCCTGTGCTACAGGTTTAATTATCTCCTCACTGTGCATTGAATTTCTGTATAACTCTTCTCTCTAACTTCATGCACAGTGTTTAGGATTACTAACTCTTTTTTTCCAGAGGTATCAAACAAACATTGAATTATACAAAAATAGTACCATTGTGTCTGTCTTATAATAACGATCATGGTCATGAAAGGGAAGGGGGTTGCTTAGATTTAAATGCAGTCGTCAGTGAAAACCTTCCCCACAGCAGTTGCAGTTCACTGGCGAATATAATTATGAGTGAGCGGAAACCTTGGTTGGTTCTTATGTGGAAGAAGCTGATGTAAAAAGAAAGCAAGCTAGCTATCTGAAAGGAAATGGTCAGGATCTTGTCAATCATTAAGAAAGAATTTGTTTTTCTGATGTTCGTAATAACCCTGTGAATATCAAAAAGAAAGGGAAATCTGACGCCTTACTGAGTGTCAGGCCTTGCCACTCCAGTTTCCTTGACATCAGCAGGACTCCTTGTGTCAAAGGAGGTAAATGTCTTCTGAGAGCAGATTCCTTTTCTGAACCTTCCTGTGTCATTCACGTGCACGGGATCATTACAGGATTGCTCAGAGGCTGCTGTGGTGACCTCTCTCTCCCCATCTCCCCCGCACTTCTGAGGACACACGGACGAGCCTCTCCTCAGACTCCAGAGTCGGAGAACTAACATGTTTGGTCTGGGCTGTGGTAGATGCTATGTACAGCAGGGATTGGAGGTCTCCTCCAGAATCACCAAAACACCATTAATTACAGGTTACTGGTATGTTTGAGAGGAAGTTAACCATACTCTTGGCTTCATTACTTCTTGCTCTTTCTGAGAGGAGGATTTCGAACCTGAGTGATAAAACCATTCAGCAATCTGGTAACCCAGCAGTTCTCTTTGTCCTGTCACCTCTTTAATGGAGTCCTCTTCTTTACCTAACAAGCAGCAACAGCACTGAGCATTTCCATAGCCATTCAGAGAGTTTTTTCAGATGCCATCCTGCTAAATCTCACAAGGTTCCCATTGCTAGAAATGGGGGAACTGAGGCAGGAAAGTGAAATGTTCTGGGCAAAGTCATCCAGGGAGCCCCTGGCTGAAGAGGGTGTAGAAGTGAGGACTTTCTGATCCTGGCTCATTCAGCTAGGCCATGCAGCGGTGCCACCGGAGAGTGACAGCCCAGGAGAAGGACATCTAGTTGGACCTACGGAAAGAGGTAACCATCCCTGAGCAAGAGATCCATTTTAGGATCAGATTGTTGCATTTAGTCATTTTTGGAGGGACGCTGGGTCCAGATGGGGGAATTTAGTTAAGAGACTGGTTCTTTACCTTAGCGCTGAGTCATCATGAGATGCTGCTGCAAGTTCCTAGCAACAGGAAATAGCAGGCATCCTCTTAGACTGCTGGATTTGGGGGTTTTCCACTTTCAGAAGCTCAGAACAAACTGAGAAAAACATGTTGGACTAATAGACGTTGGTATCACAGGGGCAAAGGGGAACGGGCTGGCCATGATAAGCCATGGAAATTAAAAGAAGGGTTTTGCCAAGCGGAGGAGCGCTGTTTCAGACCAGCCTTCCCGAGCTTGGCCGCGGGTGCGGACCCTGCACCCGGTTTGAAGCTGGCACCTGGTGGCTTTGCAGGAGGGCCCTGATGCCCTTCGCCGCTGTGGAAGCGAGGCAGCTTGCTTGCCCCTTCGGTCCCCAAAGCAAGCGCCGGATCCCTCCCCGAGGCAACAAGCGGGTGAAAGGGAGGGAGGGCCGAGAGCAGGCCGTGAGAGGTGCTCCCCCCTCCCCCCCCGGCTCTGGAGAAGCCCTGGAGCTGCTCCGCGACATGGCGGCCGCCTCCCCGGCGGCTCGCTTCCCCGCAAACCCCGGGGCGGCCGCCGCCAGCCGGAGGCCGGCAGCTCTCGGGCGGCTCCGGAGAGCCAGCCCGCAGCCCGCCCCGGTCCTCCGGGAGCGGAGAAGGGGCGGCCGGGGGCCAGGCCCCGCGGGGGAGCCCGGCGCGGCCGCGGCCGGCCCGGCGCCTGCCTGAGGGCAGGGCGACATCTTGCGGCGAGGCGCGCGCCCGCCCGCCGCGGCGGGGGGACGTTGGCGGGCGGGGCGCGGCCGTTGGGGCAACGGCCGCCGCCGGGGTGGGAGTCTGCCCCTGCCGAGCGGGGCCGCCGTTTGAGGCCCCCGCTGTTGTCCGAGTGACACCCGCCCCTGCCTCTTCTGGAGATTTGCTGCTGCGGCTTCTCGCTCTGCGTGGCTGCAAGGTAGTTCCTGACAATTATTTCCCCAGCCAGGTCGTCCTTACTCCAAGCTAACCGTGCTTCGGCCGAGGCTCTCCGTCCTGGGCCAGGCAGCTGGCGTTTGTCACTGCAGCTCGTGCTGGCCCTGCCGCATGACTTAACGTTTCGGAAGATGGAGCCTGTTAAGGGGATAGGAGGGGGATCGGCAGATCTGGTAGGGCTGGGGTTTGCACAACGGCGTGGTACGTACAACTTCGCCCTGGGGAGTGGGAGCTCTGACATGTTGAGCCTGTGATGCTGTGAGAAGCAAGAAGGAGGCAAGTTCGTGAGTGGCTGCGCTGAGGCCCCTGCTTGGGACGAAGAAGCAGTGCTCTGAGGTTACGTGATTTTTTTAGGGTCAGCAATGAATTGAGCAGGCTATTTGTTATTCCTGACAAGTTGTTCAAAGCATTTCCCCAGTGTTGCCTACACAAGATCACTCAAGTCTAACATTAAATTGCATTAGGTGTCCTTCATGCAAAAGTGTGTCCCTGTTGCATCTTGGTGTCTTTAGTTGCATGAGGAAGAGTGATTTCTGACTGAGTGTCATCAGATGTTTTGCATCCCACCAGGTTTCTGTGTGGATTCCAAGGAAGTCACAATGTGAGGACCCACGAGTGAGCAGATTAGTTTCAGCTGCCATTCCAGTCTTGCCTGAGATGGAGGTAAGGCTAAGGGAAACTGCTGCGGGATTGGGAAACCTTGCTTATATTCCTGTTTCTGCTACTGAGTGGTGAAATAACCTTGGGTAAATCATATCACCTTTTAAGGCCTTGGCTTTCTTATTTGTAAAGCAAGGTTAATAGCAGTCCTTTACAAAGCACTTCAAAACCTTTAGAGTTGGATAATAGGAGCTCTTATTACTGAATTGCTCCACAGTCTGAGAAGCCTTATTTTTTAACAAGTGCATCCTGTTGGTTCTTCAAGAGTTTTAAGAAATGAATTAATTTGCAAAGATGATTGCTTTCCTGTTTGTTTCAGTGTTGAGACAGCAACATGTATTTTCTTTTAGGTGAAGGAGGATTTTTTGCAGTTTTGCTATTAATTTTATATATTTTCTGTTTACTAAAATGGATAAATAAGCAGATGATTCATTCCCATATAAGATTACAGTCAGATTTTTACAGGCTATGAAGTAATCGTGCATATAAATATTTTAAAAGTTTCTTTTTTTTGTGTGTATGTGGAAATAGCTGCTTTACAAACAACGGGATTTTGTATCAGATTCCCTTTCCATTCCCAATAGCAGCGCTTCCTGTGAAATATTATCGCTTGCTTTCCTCATCTGTATATTGCTATATAATAAAATACTTGCCTAAGAAGAGAGACCTTCTCTGCACAGGGACAATAAGCACCCATACTTCCCATGGAGGAAAAAAAAAAAAAAGGAGCAAGGTAAATGCTTCTGAAAATCAGGCCATGGATTTGCCTGGCATTTCCATATCAGATCTGAGAATATTAATCTAGGAGAAGAGGGCTAGCTTTTTCCTCTAACCGGGCTTATTTGGCTCAAGGGAATTTGAGGATGCCTGTTGATTGACTGGATGCAAATTACAGACTTTGCTCCTATCTTCCTCTCCAAAAACAAGAGCGGAGGCAGCAGAGTACTTGACACAAGTGCTGAGGTCATGCAATGCATTGAGCTGGCCTATTTGTTTCATATCAGAAGGGAACCACTGCCTTAGAACAGATTTGTTTGCCTTACAAAGATTAATGAGATGGGATGTGAAAAAAGTGTCCCATATAAGGAACAGTGGAGGAAGGGTGACAGAGGCTTTCTCCTTGTTCCATCATCTGTGGAATATAACTTTCTGGTACATCCCATGCAGTAGTGATGGGACTCCTATCTTTGACTCCCTGTACATTGTGTTTTCCTTCATATTTCTGTCTTCATGGCTCGGTGTCCTACTCTCACTCCTGATATGTGGTTCCACTTGCCAGGCAGTGCTGGTTAGCCTGATCTGTAACCCATCCTCACAAGCTGCACTTGGACTGTGAAAGCTCAGAGCAGGAGAGATTCTGTTGCCACTAAAACAGCTGGAGATGTGGGTCCAGTTTGGATCTCTGATCTTTAAGGAGGCCAGCTCCATGCTGGTCATTTAGTTGTTTTAATAAACTGATTTGCAAGGGAACTATTTTTGTATTGTAATCTTCATACTGTGACAGAGGTCCAGGGTTTGTCCTGTGAGGTCACACGGAAGAAAGAAGGAAGCAGAGATGGCCACAAAGGAGTACTCACTGAAACAGAACAACTTCAAAACTGCTGATTCCTAGAAGGGATAACAGTTGCTCTGTGGGAAGGCATCTTCACATGACACATAATTAGACTGTGGAGGTCTTTGCCACTAGATTATGTTGGAACCAAAACTCAGCAAGAGAGAGAGAAGCAGCCCTCTTCGTCTGGCTAATTAAGGTAATCAGATTCATAACAGTTTATGCTAAACATATTTTTTGAAGAAGATATAAAAAC
The DNA here is from genome assembly GCF_036417845.1 of Apteryx mantelli. Lineage (NCBI taxonomy): Eukaryota > Metazoa > Chordata > Aves > Apterygiformes > Apterygidae > Apteryx > Apteryx mantelli. The sequence continues at coordinate 17,992,664 of NC_089980.1, read as the reverse complement.
TCATGGAATCAAGACAAAATCCAAATAAAAGGACGGGAAACAGATTATTCTTCATCTATATAGTCCAACATCTTTCTCTGAGTTGACTTGCTCTCTGAGTTGAAGCTGGGTGAGATTCAGTAAGAAAGTTCCTAGGTTTGACTGGGTTATTCAGGTGCCAAAATAAATCGAGCTGGTAACATCAATCAATTAGGCAGTTCAATCATACATCTCCCCATAGTCATTGCTAGTTATTAGCACTGTCAGTAGAGTAATCAAAGAATTAATGGGCTTGGGGATGGGCTCCTACCTTTTGCCTTTTGGGATAGCTTTGTCTAGCAGTGTAGTGCAGGTTCTGGTCAGATACCAGTGGAACGAAGAGACTGGCCACTGGCTGTGGAGCATTTTGGTTTCCTACTTGAAATTTTGCATAGCTGGATGATGATAGACAACAACAACCATGCTGTCTGTTCAATGACACCCCTCCCCCCCCCCCCAAACGAGCAGGCAGTTGCAATGTGGCCTGTACTGAGGTGAAACCTGCTGTAGAAGCACTGTTATCATCATTAACACATTTGATAGGGAGATAATAATGGGAAAGACTTTACACTCTCTCCCTGTGAGAGGGTTTGCCGTTATCCTCTAAGAGACTACGAATGGCCCAGCCTCTTGGTCCTTTAGTCACTTCTGTACCCCGTGTTAAGGGGGATTTCCAAGGACCCAACAACAGAGGCTTTAGAAAGATGCTCTTTCTCCCCTTAGTAGAGAATGGGACTATTTTCCTTAATTGTTCCCAGTCAGTCCGTCTCATTCTTCTTGGGGGTTCTGGATCTATTCCCTGGACAACTTCTTGCCAGACTGCTGTTTCTGAGAATGCTCCGCCTTGCTTGGGCTGTAGTCTTTTATTCCAACCACTGCTAATCAGTACATACATAGCTGCAGATCATGAAGTAGCTGCTCAACACATTAACTCCTTGGTGGCTGGGAAAGGATGGGGCTTGAACTCTGCACTCTACCCCTCAAAGAATAAGAAACTATGGAACTTCCTGTTTTCTTCTGGGTGGTCTCCCCAGAAAGGAACCACTTTGCTAAAGCGTAGAAGAAGACCTGATTTTAGGGAATTGCCTAAGGAATATAAATTCCCAGAGGAAAGATGAGAACAGAATTTCAGTCTCTACTCTTGATTAGTGAGTTATCTTTTGGGGGTAGTTAACTGACAAAACGGATATTCAAATATAGCATAATAGGGCAAACCCCCAGCAATTTTGCACATGGCTCTGCTTCATTCTGGTTCATGTTTATTTTCTTCTTTGTGCTCAACAAGGAAAGTTGAGCAAATCTCACAGCAGTGGCAGAGGCCAGCTTCATCAGCTAGTAAATCTTGCGGGAAAAGATTAGAAATGTGATTCCATTATTTGCCAGGCAGGGTTCTGTGTAGTTTCATGCTCTCCTCCATGTTCTACAGGAATTAACCCACCCCAAACCCGGAGTGTCACCGCAGTGGAGGAACATCTTCAGTATTACACTCTGGCATAGCTGCATGGAGATTGATTTATGGCTGTTGAGGATAAGGTCCATGGTGCTTGGTAATCTGTGTCTGACTTGGTTTATGCATCTAATTATTATCAAGGCTTTTGGAAGCCATCCTTGGGTCCCTTACGTATTTCAGTGCAGTCATGAGTTTCTCCCCAGTGCAATTGTATATCTTCATGCATCGTTCCTTTTTCTCTTGCCTTTTGGTTTTCTAAGAGATCTTAGAGTTCCACAGCCAAGAAGAACAAGAAAGATGAGGCCTATTTTCCCCATTCTTTGATCTCTAATAAATTGGAGCCAGTAAATTATATCTGCTAGCAGTTCTTGAGTGTATCATATCTCTCAGGAAACCACACTGAGACTTCTATAACAGTTTAAGGAGAAAAGTATGCTGAAATTAGCCTTTCATTGTCTGTATTCGATCAAGGACTGTATGCCTAAAATTTATTTATATTTTAATAAAAACAAATCAGTGGCTTTTCAGATCCCAAAGCAAAAGAAAGAGATGGTACTGAGAATGATAACAAGAAACCACATGAACTCTTTTTGTTACGCTCTGTGCGTGTGTGTCTGTGTGTGTGCACACGCGTGTGTGTGTCTATGTTTATAGACAGGATCAGCAAACCAACAGGACGATACTGATCCTGATTGAAGTATAATTCTGTTAAGATAGAAACAGAAGGCCTTCTTTCAGCGAGGGGAAAAACAAAGAGAAATTCCACAAAACCTGAAACTGTGGGGAGAAGTAATCTCTCAGGACACTAAGACTGTAAATAGAAATGTCTCGTGCTTAGGTAAGATGAAAACTCCTAAGAAATACTACAAAAAGCTGCATATAACACCATCTCAGTATCTTTTACCAGGTGTCTATACCTGACTTCATAGCAAAGCATATATAGAAGAAGAAAGATTTGACCCTGGAAAGGATGCTCTGTTTGTGTGTGTGTGTGTGTGTGAGTGTGTGTGTGTGTGTATATATATATACACATATATAGATACATATATATATCTGTAAAGCTATCTACATGTAAATGGACAGATCACATACATGTTTATGAGAGAAAGTTTGCCTTTGCAAATTGCCCCAAAAGAAGTGTGCCATCATAAATGTATCTTTGAAAAACACTCAAGCAATTTTGGTTGAGTGTCTTAGGCCTGGATTGATAGAAGAGGCACTTCTGTAAATACACGTCATTGTCTTTAGGCATATGTGTGGAATCCCCAAATTTTATTTGTCCACTTATCTTATTATTTAAAAAATGAGTGCTGGGTACCTACATCACTTGGGCTATAGAAAAAAACTGCATTTCCACACTGTTCCACAAAATCTGTTACTGAATTCCAGGTGTGGAGGGGCAGTAGAGGAAGACTTGCACTGTTAAGTACCTATGCTGGGACTAGGACTGTTGTGGTTGGGCTGGCCAACTGTTCCCATGAGTTCAGGGAAGAGAACTCCCATGTTGGCCCTGGAGCTGAAGGGTGGCACAAAAATGGTACTAGCAGAGCTGCAGCCTCTACAAGTTTTCAGTTCCGCATCACCCGAATCAAGTCACCTGGCACTTACTGTTTCTGCTTAAAGTGAGACTTGTAACTCTGTGAGAAATACTTCTGTATAGACTTGCCCCTGAGGTCTCAATTATACAATACCCTGTTGCTTCACACGCAGCGTTGTTCGTACTTGTGTAGGAGTGTTAGGGCTTGGGTATTCTCTAGGTTGTGGTCACTAGATGGCAACATGATCACACACAGAGTCAGGTTTCCTATTCCCTTCCCTGGAAGATGCACTCTGTACAGAAGGACTGAGAGGACCGGATGCTTGCATTCAGCTTCCTTGATGCTTTGAAGCTTTCTAAGATGGCAGTCAGTGGATGCAGCCTTATAGGAGATGTGCCGTGCCTGTGCCAGCATCTGCAAGTTACTTCATGTTGCCACTATGCTCAAAGGGTCCATCCCGTCATCTGTTTTTAGGGATTTGTAGTGGAAAGAAATACACAGATATTTTTTGTTGTTGGTAGTACTCAAGTACAATATTGCTAAAACATCATCTTCAACATTCTCTTTAAATATGTGCATTTCTGTGTGCACACGTGCATTTATAGGACATTTTTTACTTTGTCTCCAGGTCAGTAGAATAGCAGTCCTTCCGGGCTTTGAGACAAAAAGAATTCAGGTCTTCCTTTAGCCTACTGATATTGTGTTGCCAAGTTCTAGCATGGCTCAGTGGAAAGGTGGACAGCAACCCTGGCACATTTCATTTTCCCTTGAAGGTCACCATTCCTCTCAGTGCTGGGGCATTTTGTTTGCTGGAATAGCTGCACTGTCTCAGATGCTGTTAAGTGGACGTTATGGGTTAGCAATGGCCATTGCTGATGGTGGAAATACATAATCCACAGACTAAAATGAAACCTCAGTCACAATTGTATAAAAATTTACATAACATCCAACAATTTTCATCAGCCGTCAGGCTTGATGCCATCCTTCTCCAAGCTACGGGATCAGAATATTTAACAACTGCAATGTTCAATGACAATGAAATTAATATGATGAGTCTCCTGAGATAGCTCATATCTTTCTACAAGATTAGTATTATTTATTTGGCTGAAGACATTGTGCCCCTGGTTTTAAGACAAGTCAAAAAATTTATCCATTTTTTGGAGTACTGCATAGCTTTTAAATACTCATGAACATCTCCACTTTCTGCAAGAATCATTAGGTGAGTGTTCCTTAGCTGTATGTTTACAATAAGTGTATCACAAAATGTTAGCAGGATCTGGGCATTTGTGTGCCAGCTGACTTGGGAACCTTTGGTGGTTGAGCCTTTCAAAGTGGTTGAGATAGATAGAAAATGATTCCAGGGGCAGAACTCCTGTCTGAGTCTGTTATCGGCTGTAGGAGCAATGTCTTGTGAAGGTGAATAGTCACCAAGCACAGATAACTTCTCTATAGTGATACCTTGCCATCAATCTGTAGTGCTTTGTAAAGAAAAATATCTGTGGTCCATATTGTGCGACAGTACATGCTGTTTTCTCCGTGCTAAAGTTGTTTGCCTGAGTCTTCTCTGCAACTTCAGTGAAGACAAGAGATGTGTTTGGTTGCCTGGCCTTCACTGGGAAGTGTAGAACCAAAGCAATAATTGTTAGCAAACCTAAGCAGGTGTATTATTCCAGGTATGTGAGAAATCTTACAAGCCAACCTTTCTCTTTCACAGCTGCACATTAGCTTCTCATTCAGCAGAGCACTTCCTTCTGCATCTAATTAACAGCATCTGCATACATTCTCTTCAAACCATACCTTTATGTATTTGGTGCTTAAAGAGCTGCAGAACTGTATTAGTTTGGCTGAAAGTCATTCTATATTGCAGATCATTTGTATCATATTTTACTGTGATGAGGTCATAAGAACCCACTTAGAAGCTGAAAGGATCTGCTGGAGGCAGGTACATCTGTTTAATATGCTCCACAATTGGGACACAGCTGAGAAAGGTCAGTCAGGAAAAAACAGGCACCTAGATGAAGACTCTCTGTTGCCAGAGCTAGTGGCAATGGGTGAATTTCCACTGTTACTCCCAGTTGCACCATTTTGAACTACTGATGTGTGTGCACCTTTCCTTTAGGGCACTGACCCAAACCAAAGACATTATCTTCATATCCAGCCTGACAGAAAGACCCTTTGCATGGAGCCTATCCCCAGCCATCTTATATCATTTACTTTTCTGTTATACATCATCTTCATCTTACACTTACCAATTTCCACAGTGACTGAGAAACATAAGGGACAAAAGCATGTGAGAATATAAAGTCCATCTTCCTCCTTTTATGAGAATACCTTACTTTTGGTTTGCTGCAATGGAGAATTCCTTCAAAGATTGTCTTTTCTCTTATTCTTCCGAGCAGCTTCCTGTGTTTCACCCTGAAAATTGTTTCCTGTGCCAACCATTCTTTAGGACGAAAAACTACCACCTGTAATCCAGCCGCCTTAACTAGTCAACCTACTGTTATTACCTGTTCAAATTATTTGATCTTTTTCTGCCATCATCACTCTGAATCACCTTCAATTCTTGAGTCCAGCAAGTAACAATAATTGCAATTAATAGTGGAGGAATGAGCTTTTTACCCGTCTTACTTTCCCATGCCTCCCAGGCACAATACTAACTTTATAAATCAGTTGGAACACTGTGCAGGAGGGCAGAGTTAAAACCTGAGCCAAAAGTCCCTTTTTTATTTTAGTTTATTTATTGAACATTTCATTATAGTCCCTTAGGGGTATGTGCGTGATGGAAAGCATGAACGCACAGAGCCAAATTCTCCTTAGAGGGCTCTATTCTGCATGAGGTGCTCAACAGCTGCATGACCACAATATCTGCCTGGAGTAATCCCACTGCAATAAATGGAATTACCTGGGTGGTGTAAATAAGAGCAGAATCTAGCCCTGAGGCTACTTACAGTTATTTTGAATTTTATTGCTGGCCAACAGATGAATCCTTTTCCAGTAGCCTGCCAATAAAACATGTTGTTATGATTCTGGTGTTTTCTTGTCTTAATTAATTAAAAATGTTATTAAAATTCAGTGGTCACCCAGACAACTCCAAGGTAGTTGGGAAACCTTTTTACCCCATTTTTTTTGTCAGCGCTGTCCAAGGTATGCACTGTAAATAGGAAAAATGTAGTCTCTTTCATTTAAATCTCATGCTGAAGCAACTTGTCTGATGCTCCAAATAATTAAAAAAAAAGGCTCTTGATTTATATCATGTAGGGGTCTCAGAGTTCATCAAGTGTACTGGTCAGACCTACTTCAAAAGGAAGTAGTTATGCATAGTCTGCATTTGCTAATATATCTCTTATTAGTCTGCGTTTGCTAATGTGTCTCTTACTAGCTAGATTCAAATTCTGAAAATGATTCTTATCTAAGCTGTAAAGATGTGTCTCTGTGACACAAATTCGGTCTTTGTGAGTGTTGCAATAATTAGAGGAGTTGCTCAGTAGACTGCAAGAATGACTTTGGGAGCTTGTCTACAGTAAGTTTGGGGGAAGTCTTCAGTATTTGCCATATTTATTCAGAAGAACACAAGTGAACACAGAAAAGCATTGCATTATGGCATTCTCTTGTGCTTCCAGGTATACACAGTGCACAGTGTTAAGGAGAAATACATGTGTATTAAAGCTGGGTTTTCCAGAAGTATTTTATCAATAGTAGGTCAGATTTTGCTGATGATTTTGATGGTGTGAAAGCAGAGGAACATCCTGGCTCTAGATGGGGTTATTTCAGGAATGCTGCACTATGAACAGGAAGAAAACAGGGCCTCAGGTTGCAGCTAGGTGTGCTTAACCTGTACTTCAGCGTTTGCATACTTACGTGTCTTTCAATTAATTTAGCAGGGGTGCTTCAAGGTAAGCTAAATTCAAAATGGTTTTCAGTTCAAAGGATTTTTGTGGTTTTTTTTAGTAAGTCTGTATTTCACAGATAATAAACTTTCCTTAGGCTTTCATTTTTGTCTGAGAAGGTGCTTCATCCAAAAGGGAGCCCTGCAAGTACTGTGTGGAAATCTGCCTCAGGGTGCACCAGTGCTGGGCGCTTCCCACAGCCTTTCCCTATGTGAGGAGTTGATCTGCTCATGGCCTACATAATTCCTCCTCGCTTACTGTGCTAATGTAAGGGGGGTACAGGCTCGGTGCTGGCAGTCAGCAGAGGTGATGTTCAAGCTGCTTACTTAAGTTTCCCCCTTGGGGAGGAGACAACTTTTCTGTGTGCAGAGGCCATGTGAAGTTCTTTGGTATCTGTAAAGCAGCTTCCAAACCTCCCCAGGCAGAGGAGCGTTGAAAGGTGCTCAGCCAGGCTAGGAGCCCTATGCCACATGAGGAAGCTGGCCTATAAAACTATATTCAGCTGGAGTAGAGTGGGAGAATTGTGCCCTGGTGGGGAGGAGGGTTCTGAAGATGGAGCCCAGTAGCTTTGTTTGGGGCAAAGCAGGATCCTGAGATTGCCAGGGAGCAGGAGTTGCCCTGTGGAGAGTGATCGATCTGCTGCTATTAACTCCACTAGTTGTGTCGGGAGCTACTGAGGATGGGCTTGAGGGTGAGCGGGTGAGCTGTGAGAAGGAAGCGGCAGGTGTTATCCTCACTGGCGAGCCAGGTGGAGGTGTGGTGCTTCTTGGGCAGGTAAAGCTATGTGCAGGATGTTGTCAGGGCTCTCTGGGATGGGGGTTATAACTGAGCTATGGATGTGGGGTTGCCTGAACTTGCTTTATACAAAGCCAGCTCTGGATGGGTAGGGTGCATTAGTGAGGTGAAAATAGTGTGTCTTCCAGGGGCACTTGATGCCAGAAGTGGTGGCATTGCTCTTAAGCAGCTCCTGAGCTAATTCTGTACTGAAAAAATCTGGATGTCTCTGCCTTCTGCCTGTAGAAGTGGGACCCCCAGGTAGAGACAGCCTGACTGTGCTGTTGGGGGGGCTTTTCAGTCTGATTCAGTGCTGACCGTACTGGACCTGATCTATGCCATGATCATATTGTGGCTTTGCTTGAGCTACTATAGCTGCTCTGAAGAGTGTGTTGTCAGTGCTTGTAGGAGCTGACTTGGTTGGGGGGTTGCTTGCTGTTGTTGGGGTCAGGAGCCCATATGGATCTGAGCTGAATCAGTGTAGTCAGTATGTCTGCTCTGTGCTCGCTGGTGCACCTCTTATTTCTCATGTTATCTGGAGTTTTCCATTGCTGGATGTCTGTGAGGAGAGGTAACCTGGTCCTTTTTTACTCTAGATCTGTAAAATATACTGTATATTGCAATATGTAACTATAAAGATACATAATTACGCTTTCATCTTTCTTTAAAATAGAAACGCTCTACCATAAACTGCTTAGAAAAAAAATAACTTTTTATGGGTGATCTCTTCCTAAAGAAATCTCAGTTACTTCTAGTTTTGAAATTGTCAAGAGCTAGGACAGTGTTAAATAAATATAAACAAATGTATACCCTATATAATACTTGGATGTCTGGTTGTATACTTAAGTAATGTTATGAAATATACATATGGAAAAGTAAATTGACTTTGACATGTTAAACATGTAGGATAAAAGCTTATCGGGGATTGTAAAGAGCTCTGGTAATAGCAGTGGGTAGTATTATGAATAATCAGTCTTGTTTCCAGATAGCAGCTTCATTGTTGGGCAGAATAAATGATTTTGCACTGAAATTTAATACTGTTACCACACTTCCTTCATATATCTATCTCTATATATCCATATATATCTCACATTGATTGAAAGCTCTGATGAATGTTGCTTGATTCCCTCACATGGTAAAAATTTACAATGGTATGAAAGTTATGAGAGAACACTTTTACTTAAAGGGAAGGTCCAAATGATAAATGAATTAATTGACAGGCAGATGAAAATGTCTTTTGGTCATCTGAAAAATGATATGCTATAAATGCAACTGAAATGGCTTTTAACAAATGCCAAGCTAATGTGAAAAAATGTCTTTGGGCTAACTTCTTGCAGCTCTGCAAGTGCAGAAAGCAGGCTCCAGCATTTTGCTTCCTCAGCTTAAGGACAGAGGGTAATTCATCTGGAAAAGGGGTACTGGAGTTTGCAGTCGTTCTCTTTGTTCCCAATACAAGATTAGGCTCTTGTTCTGCAATCCCATAGGGGTTTCCATGCTCTTGTGAACATGTGCAAAGTCATAGATGCCTGCAAGAGACTCTAAAACCCAGGACTGCTTCTGTGTCATCCCCTTCTTCCACTGCCTGTTGGTGGCAATCACATCCTGGTCCGAGGCTGCGACTGCTCGAGCAAGGAAGGAATTTTAGAGGTGCCATGACAAAGCTAGGAAAAGTAGTTTACCTTGCCCCTGTCACAAATCCCACCCTGTAACAAGGGCTGGATGGCTGAAATCCATAGTCCATAGGTTGGAGATGGCAAACCTGGGACAGCTTTGGAGGTGGTGGTGAGGGGGTGAACTTAATCTATTCTGGTGCCATTGCTGCTGCTTTGGTTTTTTTAGAAGACATGGTAGTTTTACAAGAACCTTCTCCCCCTGCCCAGCTTCCGGGAGGCAGTGTCCCAGTCCTATTGCTCTGTAGGGCTGTGATACTGTCTCTACATATTGCTGCATGCATATTTTGGATTATCTGTTTTTTTTTTTTTTCACTCTTGGGCCAGAATGTGTTGAGAACGTTGTCTCTGTTACAGCTGAAAGGAGGAAGATACCAATTTGCTTCTTCTTTTCCATGATAACTCTCACTTTCTTTTTTTCCATCAAGTTTCAAATATAGCTAGGTGCTCTGTTTTTTTTTTTTTTTTGGCTCTTCTCCTGCCTGTTTTCTGTCATCTGAAAAATCTGGCTCGTTTTTAATTCTATTTTCCTTATCATTTGAGGACAAGACTGGACACAACCAAAATTCCCCACGGCATCCCCTGAGACACATCCTCCCTGCTTTCTGCTTATAATCCTTTGTTTATGGTATTTCAGCCAATTCTCGATTGAGAATCATGTGACAGTGTTTATATTCAAACTGAATGCAAATAATAAGTGTCAAGATGTCGTGAAATGCTGTGTGAGTTGTGTGCTAAAAGACAAATGTTCTATATCTGGGCCTTTCCCTTCAGGCACTAATTAGATAATATATGTTTGAAAGGGTTGAGTCTGTCAGTCAAGTCATAGATCTGTAAATCCATGTTGAAATTCATATGGCAACACTCATCAAAACACTTAAACATGTGCTTAAGTCCTTTCTGTGTTCAATCAAGTACATAAGCATGTGCTTAAGATTTGGGTCTCCAGGCAGACCCATTGAAATTAATGAGAAATGTTTTTCATCTCCATTCACCAGATCTCCATCTTGCTACCAGGAAAACTGAAGCCTTCATTTACCAAAAGCAGAGTCATTCTGAAACTGACACTTCAATAGGTATTTAGTTCACTTATTTAAAGCACTGGAGTTATTTTAAATAATACTTAGGAATGGAGTTTCTTTCCTCTTCTTTTAGAAGTAGTTAAGCTCCTCTAGTGCAAGTAATAGGTGTCATCTGTACACACTTATCAGTGGCTCTCTTTCACATCCATGAATATTTGGGGGAGTCTTTTCCATTGGCCCCATGTAGTTCATGATGGGGTCAGTGTCATCTGTACTAAAAGTACATGGCCTTTTGGATACCATGAGCAGGAAGACTGGAGGTCATTGTGAGTGATAGCTGCCCTTTGTCACTTGTACTTCTGAGGCTGCAGATTTTTCAGAGGACTCCTAGATACCCAGTTATCCTTGGGCACCTACCTGGAAGCAAAGTATCAGAAGACTTTTGGATGTTGTCTCTATTGCAAGCTAAGGGTGGCCTTGAGGCACTCGGGACTAAACATATCTCCTCTAGGGGCAGATAGGCCTGCAAATGCATCTGGCCAAAACTACTGTGCTTACTTAGATAGGCTGTCTCTGACACAGTTGTATAGATGGGAGGCAGTTTGGTGGCAGTGTCGAGAACATTTGACACTTTTGAGGAGACTGCTCTTTCTGTTCATAGAAGAACAATGGCTTCCTGGCTATAACAGCCACAAACTATATGCTTTTTTTTCAGCTGAAACTAGTGTTTCTTTTTCTCCAGAAAGCTGTAGGCTGGAGGCCACCAACATTTTTGTGGGAGAAAAGAGTAAAGCTCTTTCAAACAGGTACTTAGAAATAAATTTATCTATTCTAGAAGGAAGAAATAAATTTATCTATTCTAGAAGGAAGAAATGGAAAAGGCAGCTTGACTGGGATGAAAGCTCCAGTTTCCAGAAATGTCAACTAATCAAAACTAAGAAGAAAGGCAGAGCTCCAAGTCCTGAGCAGTTCTGGGAATTGATATTAAGAGTATCGGTTTGAAAATGGTGGCCTGCATCTGGAACACCTGTAATTCTTCAAGCTAAACTACAATTATAGGGCAAGCTCTCTGAAATCTTAACTTTTGTTCTGCCAAGACTCACTTGCATAATTCTTCAAACAGCAGGATTAATCCATTTAAAGGCAGTGGGCACTACCTGCCATGCCAGCACAGCCTTGGCTGCTGTTAGAATGAAGCTACAGGAATTTGCTTCTGCTTTTTGTTAATTCAATATTTCTGTCAAAAGGCAGAGGGCACCAAAAATGTGCAACAGGTAAGAATGAAAGCAAGTTCTTGATCCTCTTGCTAGACCTCTCCAGGGGCTGTCCATATTGCCCCCAGGGTGCTGACATTATAGCGCTGGAAGAAAAAGATGGTCTAAAACATGAAGGACCACAGAATGGCATCATGCAGAAGCCCTTTACTGAAACTCTCAGAGGAAAATGTGGTCACTTGGCACATTGCTACACTATCACCAGGCTGGTGTGAAAGCACTTTGTGGAAGTTTAGGAACCCATTTTCTTCCTGAAGTCAGTGGGAACTGAGTCTAAAATGTGATTGTGAAACATGAAGACAAAAATCACAGCCAACAATTTGGAATGAGATGTCAGAGCTCAGTTGGATTGGAGAGACCTCTAAGATAATTTAAAAGTAAATCAACTGTGACCAGCAGTGTAAGATCTAGTGGGTGAGTCCATGTCTTGGTTCCTCCCCACACCCCTGGCTATTGCTTTGTTGTACAACAGCGTGATGATGAGGGAGTGGGGTCTGACCCAAGGCCTGTTTTATTTCAGGTGAGCCTTTCTATGAGCTCTGAGCAAGCCCTCAAGTACAAACCTGGCTTTGCAGTATCTGGTAGTGCCCCAGCATGCTCAGAAGAAATGTTGTTATGTTCAGCTCAGTGCTGTTAGAAGCAAGGCTGGAGGGCAAACTACCAAACCCCTCATGGCTGGGAAATAGGCAGTCAATTGGCAAAGGCTTATGAATACGTGCAATTTTCAGCATTGGTTGAATCTGCATAGTTTGGAGGCAGGCCCATCTCATGTGATGGTGAGTAACCCAATACAATTTTCCTGGCAAGTGGTGACTTGATGCCAGCATTATGAATTATTCAGGGCAAAGCAAGGTCAAGTATTCAGGTAACATAGATGTTCCTAAATAATCCAAGGACCACAAGTAGTTTTTGTGATTTCTCACCTTCTTCCCCTCCCCCTTATCCTTCTGTTGTTTTGATCCTTCACACAAGATGTTCCAGCTTCCAGGCCCAGCTCCTAAAAGTTGGAAACAGCTCTTTCTCCACCATGCACAAGTCCATGGACTGTCAAAATGGATCAGCCAGTTGTGTTCTCATCCTCCTAATTCATAAGGACCTATTTTATTTCACAGCTATTCGTTCTTGAAAGTTTGTAACCATCCTAACAGAAAATATTATAATTAGCAAGCAACATATAGGCAGCTTCCTTATTTTTATTTTTGTGCGGAAGCAAACAATAAACTCAGCCTAATGTCTAAATCAGTAAACAGCCTTCACCAAAAATGAAACACATGCAAAGAAACCCAGCCAAATGGCATCAGTCCTGAAGCAGCCATGTTGCAACAAGTTGCTGCTTACTTAATCTATCCCATTGGGTCAACCATTTTGTTCAGCTGTTGTCATAGCTGAGTTTTATCAAACAGTCGCTCTTCAGACTCTGGAATGGACAACTCTTTGAATGGCTTGAAAGCTATTTACTAATGAGATAAATGAAAAATAACTGTGCTAATAATCTTACGGGGGATGTGAGGTCATCTTAAAGCCTGGGTAAAATTTAATTGCTTGTGTTTGTGGGTGTCCCTTTCCTGAAGGGAGGGAAGACAGGTTGACATAATGCCTGACAGAGGGGGCATATTAGACACTACCATTCTGTTGTTCAAAGCACATTGTGAAAGATCATGAATTCAGAACACTTGATCTGAGAAGGTGGATTGAATGTTGAGGCAATGCATGAAAAGAAGGAATCCTCTTCCATATCACCACCCTGAATTTCAAGATCAGTTGTAAGTTAATTCTATGGGCCCTCAGTTTTTCTACATTTCTACAATAAGACCTCTGCACCACGGTGGTCTGCCTTGGTCTTTTGAGTGCTACCATGGCTTCTCATTCTTCTCTCAACATGTGTTTGACTGATTCCATCATTAAGCAAAAATCAGGATTTGGGCAGAGGTAAAGACTATAAAACCACCCTAGGGTACATGGGATGAAATGAGAGCCAGAGAGAGACTTTTACTACCTCCATGTTGGTTCTGAATAATGTGTTGTTCACCCTCTATAGGGTTCATCAGACCCCAGAGCAGTTACTGAGTTCTAGAGAGTGAAAGAAATGTTGTTTTTGGCTATGGTTGAAGCGTAATAGGAAACAGAGCTGGTGTACAGCCTAGGAAGAGGAGCTGGGACAGGGAGAAAATGAGGGGACGTACCTTTGAATAAATTCCTGGAATCCAAAATTGCCAGAACCCATCTATTCCATAGAGAGCAGAGGAAAGTGAGATCCTAATAGAGTGGCTGTGACACATGATGAGCTAAGAAGGACTTAATCTTGCTTGCTTTTCTTGTTTCTCTTCATCTTCTTCCCCTTCCCCCCTCCCTTTCCTTCTGTGCTATCTCATGAGTCAGAGTGGGTGTATCACATATAATTAGTCTAGATTGCTGTTCGTGTTGGAACAACTATCTTGCAGAGCCATCTTTCATCAAGAACAATCTGCCAACTGAATGACCTGCAGCAGACAGCTAGGTGACCTATTCCACTTGAGAGACTACTGTGCAATTTGATGCTTGTTGGATTAGGAAGTGTGACCACAGTAATTAGCAGCAAGTTTCTGGATCTGGATACCGAACATTAAAGGGGGGACCAAACCTTAGAAAAGGCTGACCTTGGTAAATGAGAGTGGGCAGGCTGGGCTGCAGTGCAGAGATGAGACAGGAGAGAGAGAATGTGAGAGAGATGGATTCGATGTTGTGGAGCTTGTCACAGGCGAAGGCGGGACGTGCTTGTTTTAGAGGCTGCAAAAAGAATTGCTTGCAGCTCTGTGAGAGAGAAGGGTATGAGTTAAAACAGATTGACTTTCCTCCTGCAGCACACACGCGCTCCTTAAATACCAGGGGAGTGCAAAGGGAGCAAGTCTTTAAAAAAAGATTTGTTCTATAGACTGCAAAGATGTGCGATTACTAGCAGTCGTACAATTTATGGGAGGCAAATGTGCATGTGGGGCTTTTATGAAGTGCAAGTAAAGCAAAAAGATAGAGGGAAGGAAAAGGCATGCTCTCCAAATGCCCATCTTTTCTATCAACAAATGTTGCCTTAGAGGCAAAAGCTTGGGTGTTTCTCTTTTCCCTCGGTGTTCTGTGTGCTTGTATTAGTCACACCCATTTATTTTTGGCATAATTCATGCACTATTTGAAACTTGGCAAGAGTAGGGATGTTATGGCCAACAGTCAGTCTTGCTTGAGGAGTTTCTATGAATATGAATGCCTGAAGTTCACATAAGCTTACTCTGTTGCTATAGCAACACATTTGTTGTGAAACCCTTGTATTTTAAAGGCTAGATTTTGTAAATTAACTTCATCTTCAATACGATGTGTGATGTTAGTGATTTCTCATGTATTGTTTTCAGTAAAGTTGCAAATATTAGGAGAATGGATAAAGTTGGAGATTTGATGAAAGTAGATTTAATCACAAACAATGCCAGCACTTACTTAAGATCAAAGTAAACTAGTTCTGCATCTCATCCAGAGAGGTGCTGAGTGCTCTCAACTTTAGCAGGGTTCAGAAAGAGTTGAAGGTGCTGAGCAGCACTGCTCAAGATGCTGCAAAATGGTGCCTTATATATAAATAGCACAGACCCTGCAAAGCATCCAGCAGTTACAGGGATGTGTCCAGTTGTAAAGCAGCAGGGTAGGAAGTCTTTCATAGAAACAAAGTATTCAAAATCTGCTACACCGATTTTTTTTTTTTTAGGAGAATATTAAAATATGTTTTTGTTTTTCTGCTTGCTAAGAGATGTTGAAGAGGGGCTTTTCCTGCACGTACCAAGTCTGAATTGACAATGAGCCCTGTCCAGGCAAACCTCTGCACTGAAGTCCATATGTTCTATGTGGAAACAGGGGTCATTGCAGGTTCAGGGTCTTACTGCCTCTTCGTGAAGGGCCATCAAATACACATAATAAACTAACTTGGGAAAGGAGAGGAAGTAGGAGCTATTTTTTTTTTCTTCCTGCTGTTTTCTTTCAGTTGGACTAATCATGGAATAATGTAACTGTAATAAGTTAACAACCCCAGCCTCCCCCACCCCACCACCCCAAGATGCAAATAGGCTTTTCAGATAGATGGGATCCCCTATAAAGAGATAGTGGAGGCTGTTTTCTAGTTTGTCTGTAAGTTCTTGGGCCTCCCAGTGTTTGCAGTTGTTGAAGTAAATGGAACCCCATGCAGTGTGTAAAGCTAAACCTGTGTTTGAGCCTTTGCAGGATCCAGGTCCAGAAACAGCTCACACCAAGAATCTAAAAAGGGAAATGAAGATGAAATAAATGGCTTTTCTCACTCTTTGACTTGGGTGCCTCTGGTATTTCAAGGGCTTAGAGATTTATGAGATGCTGGGTCATTCCCATTCTGCTAACGGGAGTGTAGGAGAGAAGGGGGCAAGTCCCTGAAGGCCAAACGATGGTTGTAGCAGTAGCCTAAGGGGGTAATTCTCCTTATGGAAGTGTGCTGACTTGCAAAACTCTATTTTTATACAAAGCTGTTTTCAGTTAGTCCAGTACATAACAGTGTCTGAAACACAAAACTTTGATTTTGTGGTTGCAGTCTTTAAATTTTTAAAAATGGCCAAAATCTATTTAAGATTTGTTTCTCCTTTGCCTTTCCTTAAAATACCTTGATGGGCAGCTTCCCTCCCTGTCCCCCTCTTTCCCACCCCACCCTGTGACAAACTTCTGTCAGGTTTCAGTTTTGATGCTGATTTAGCAGTCATGGATAAAGGAAAGCTGTGAGTTTTTGGAGTGGAGGAAAAAGAGGATGCTGGAGGCAAAGGAATAGGCTTGAGTCTCTGAAAACTTTTTATTTGGTAAATATATCTTTGTTAGAAGTTTTTCAATAACTATGTACAACAAACAATGTGCAGTCTTGCCAAAACAATTATCTGATTTCTCTTTTACAGAACAAAACAAACCTATTGGCATATTCAACAACAGTGCAATTTGCCAATGACATTTTTTTCATTGCTGTAGTCTAAAATAAGATGATGGGTTGGAATAATCTGTCTTTTTATAAGGACTACTGCTTTTCTTATAGTAAAGAGTGGATACAGACTATATTTTAAGGGCAGTCAGAAGTCTCTGACTATGAGATGGCACATGCTGTCTAAAGAAATAAATGAATGAAGTAAAGTATGTGCATTTCCTGATTCACCCAAAGAAAAACTCCTAAACAGTTTCACAGGGCACTTTTGAATCTGGAAAGGGAAATTATGGAATATGTTTTTCTAATTGCATAAAATAAATTTTTAATACATGAGAACTCAGAATCACTGCTGGTGGTTTTGCTTGTCAGTGAAGTACTGTACTGCAGAGGTATGGTTTAGTGAAGAGCTCAGTGTTGGTCTTACGCACACAGCTTTCTGGAGACACCATAGGACTCTCCTTCTCTTCTTCTGTCCATCTGCCCCCCATGTTAAGTTACAACCCATCAGTGACTCTTTAACTGCGGTTAGAAAGTATCAGATTCACTTCTCATCTGCTCATGGCCTCGGGGCAGTTCTACCATACTTGGTCCATATTGCTGTTATAGAAACATGTTCGCCTCCTTTTCCTTTTAGTTGTGTGTAGTGAGTCTGTTCAGGAGACCGATCTGTCTGAGAACTAACCACTTCTTTTTTCTCCTTTTGGTGTGGGTTAGTTTTCAGCTACGCTGGCTCTCTAAACTGATTCACAGGTATGACCACCAATACCGGTGCAAGGAAGGAGGCAGGATTATGTGATCTGGGTTACAGAGAGGAAGATGGGATCAAAACAGGCTTGAGCTATCATGGAACCATACCCTCAGGCTGCAGCTTGGAGACTTGAAGGGGAAGAGAGCTTAGAGATTGATATGTAAATCATAGACAGCCCACACACTGCTGGGTTCTTGGCTCAAGATAGGTAGGTTAGGTGATAGAAGGGAGGCCAACCTTATCTCAGGCCACCTCTGGCTGAGATATTGAGTTCGATTCTCCACAAGGTGGATTAGCTTGCACGCAGCCCTGTGCTATCGTAGTGAGTCTGCTCTGACACCCAAGCTGGCTCATTCCCCTAGCAGGAGATGTCCCTCAGAGTGCTGGACAGGTAAAATGAGAGGATTTCAGAGCTGTTCTTGTTTAAGTAGTGTCCAGTTGCTGTACTCTTGGGGCACATGGGAGGTCAAGGCAAGTCTGGAATAGAAGATCCTACACAAGCTTGTCTTTAGCCTGCCTGGTGCATGGCGCTCTGCCTCTGGGTACCATTGGCAGATGGCAGGTACTGAAACTTAGAGAGGCATCCCAAGGCATTGCTTCGCAGCACTGACAGCTGACTCAAGGTGGCTGAGAGCAATAGCTCACTGCGCTTCCAGAGCAGGAGCATTTCCTGCTTTTAGTCAGCACCAGAGGAGATTAGTAGTTCAGCCCTTTGCTGGGACAGAGTGTTCCATATTACGTTGTGTCCATTAGGTTTCCACACAGACAGAGAAGCTGTTGGCTTTCCAAGGCACAGACCTTCGCCTTTCCTTAAAATGTCTTCATGGGCAGCTTGACCACATCCACTCAAAGATGGGGATAGCATATGAGACTTCTGACTCCCTTAAAGGGAACAAATACAGCGAGGCCTCAGTATAATGACAAATTACTCCCAGGCTCAGGAGGCAGGCATTGCTCTGCATATTATAATGTGGTGTAAGTAGCTCAACTGGCTCCTATCTCTGGCTCATTTTGACATTTTCTGGCAAAGCAACACAGTGATTCCCCCCTTCCTCCCCTTCACCATTGTTTTCTTTGTATGTTTAATTGTCAAATTGAAGTGAGTGGGGAAGCTTGGCAGGTTGTTTTGCCCAAAGCTTGGCTTTCTAACAAACAGCTGGCCCCAGCTCCAGGTCCAGATAGTTTGTTCTGGACACTTGGAGGAAATGCACATTTCACAAGTGGTCCACTGGATGTCACTATGATGCTCTGCAGAAATCCAGCTCTAATGAGGTTTGTCTGGTTGCAAATAAGATGAACAGAAAGCAGTTTGGAATCATCACTGCCCCCCCCCCCCAGTTTGGAATGCTGAGCTCATCTTTCTTTCTAACTTTGTTTCTTAAGCACAGAGATATCTTGTCCTGGCTCCCTCCTCTAGACAAACGGGGAAGTAATATCAGTTTAAGTGGCTTGCAAGATTCGGCTTATTGGTTTCTTTTTTTTTTTCTTTGGGACAAAGACTGCTCCATGGAAAAATACTACTGGCTTTTCTGTACTAACTATGCTACAGACATAGATATGCTATGTCTTTAAAGAGTAATATTACACAGGACTTGTCGTCACTGAACTTTTAACCATAAGATGAAGAATTTATTATTGTCCTGCACTATACCTAATTAGCCTACTGGGAAAGAGATGGAAAGGCCTCACTAAGGTTATGCAAAGAAGAAGTCGCAGAGCAGTAGGAGTACTGAATCCCCTTGTGCTGCTGCCCTACTCACTGAACAAGCTGAGGCAGCAGCCCAAGGAGTAACTGAAAAGAAGTGGTGATCAAGAGCAAATGGACTGTGAACACAATGCCCATAATTAGTTAGACAAGTATTTTTTCATATGACCATTATCGCTAATGAAAAGTTTTTTTTTTCCCCCACTTCTTGAATTGTAAGTTTTAAGGGGAGTAGAGGCAGCTAAAAAATACTAATCAGTGAACAAAGAGAGAGAGAAAATGTTGTCTCTTTTAGGTAGTTCAGGCTTGTTTTGTTTCTGAGTTCAGACTCCCTGAACCAAATTCTGGACTGGTACTGCCAGGGCAGAAGAGGCATCCAAGGAAAACCAGAGCCAGCAGCTGCAGTAGCACAGGACAGGAGCCAGTTACCCATGTTTGGCCTGTTAGCATGGCAAGGAGGAGGCTGCAGGAGTTGTGGGACAAGGAGCATGACCTGTGGAGATTCCCGACAGAGGTGTGTGCTGTGGTGTTATGCCTGGCTGCTGCTACATTCAGTTAAGAAAGGTGCTATCCCAGACTAAGTGGAAAATAAGGTGCCGTCGCTTGTCCCTTTCCAACATAGTCATGCTGGCTGAAGGAGTCTCCCCTCTTAGCTTCTCATCAAGTTAATGCCTGTGGGCCCACTGGTAGAGGTCTAACTGCTTTCCCATTTGCTGCCTGAACTGGATTTGTAGTCACTCCCTGAAGCAGCTTAGTCCAAACAAGCCCACTTGAGTTAAATAGTCTTCACTGTTCAGTCAAGCCATTGTCACCAAGCCTAGCACTTGTCAACTTGGGCCATTTCCACTAGGATGTACTGCTGACTTGTTTGGATCAGGAATGCAGTTGCATGACCTGCTCTCCCCTCCTGTCTTCCAGCAGAGCTGGAAGGGTGGGAAGTGTCTGGGCTTGGTCCTCTGTGATCAGAAGAGAATATATGAAAGCAGTCCAAGTTACACCTTTGCTCTTTTATAAGTGTTGAGGATGTGTATGGATCTGCTTTTGTTAGTTTAAAAAGTAAATACCACATCTAAAATAATTAAATCAGGACAAAAGATGTCAGCCAGCCTTGGGAATAATACGTATAATCATGTTGTCTGACCTATGTAAACAGGCATGTACAAGCACTTAGTCCCTGAGCTGGGTAAGATACTTTGAGCATAACTAAATTGTGCTGTTGAAGGTTAAGCTAATTCAGATGAGTCAAAATCCTCTCTTAGACTCTGTGACCGTGTGTGGACAACTACTACAGCTGAGATGATGCTCAGGAGGTTGAATGCTTGTCTGAGGCCTGAGACTGTCTCATTACACAAAAATGGGGAAAAATCTGTGGCATGCAAACTTTATACTGTGCTTAACAGCAAACCTCAGTCCTAATGAGTACTGACTGTCATCACAGCAATATGGAGCTAGAACAACTACATCCCTTTGAAGATTCATTTACTGTGCTCCTGGAAGCCTGTGGAGCTGTGCCTGGGAATGGGATCTAGCCCATGGTGCATTTTGCAGAGCAGGGTGGATTTCTTTTCTTATTTGTTGAGCACTTCACTGTGCAAGGAGACAAGAGTCCTGGGTGATGACAACCCCCCCAGCCTATCCAAAAATGCAGAAGCCTCCTCTAACCTGGAAGGACTGCTGGAAGATGTCCTGTCATGGGATTTCAGTTTGCCTTCTCTGCCCAAGAACAAGATTCCTCCAAATTCTTTGCTGGTGAAACTTAAACCAAAATATGAGCAGGGAACTATATTACTTGGAAATTTCATGCTGGAGAAATCCGTCTTGACCGACAGACTGGGTAAGGAGTGGCTCATGTTGTCATGTTCCAAACTACAAACAAAAAACTCTACAGAATAGCACTTAACGTTCTTTACAATCTTAAGAGTACTTTGCAAGCATCAGCTAATCCTCCTAGTCCTTCCTCCCTTGTGAGATACTAAAATGGGTGGTACTTAAAAGTAAGAAGATGGACCTGATGTAGTTCTGTGGGTTAACCCCAGGCCACCCAATGTGGATTGTAAACCTGGGCTCCTGCCTCTGTTTTTGACCACATCCTTAAAACTAGCATTTCAGCCTCATGGTCCGATCATGTGAGTGCAGCAGGTAAGAGACCATGACCACAGAGACAGTCAAGGCTCTGCAGGGGCCATTTTGCAATATAAAAGAGTCACAGTTCCATTAAATGCCATTGTGTGTGCTGGTAAGGTCACAAAAAGCAAGGGTCTCCAGCCAAGCCCATGTGCACGGCTAACTTCTTTGAAGAAGTAAAAGGCCACTGTATCCTGCTATACAAAAGCCTCCAGCTGGACTCTCATTAGGCAAATGTTATTCCATGTCAGCACAGAAATTGGGGCTTAGTGTGGATTCAGTTCTTTTCCAGTAGAAACCAGAAGTAGTGAAGTCTCTGGCTTCAGGTTGACTCAAGGTTGGTGTCTTTTGGGGCTGAGCCATAGCTTAAGTCATTACAAAACCTCTCTTTCACGAAAGTGTTTTGTGACCCCATCTCTCTTTCTGGAAACAATGTAAAAATGTAAGATAAAGTGAAACATCTTGGGCTCCTGATTCTGGTTGTGTTTTTTTTTTTTTCCTGGAGAATGGAGGAATCTGGACATATCAGCTGTCTGGCCTAGAAGCAACTGGCAATGTCTCAAATACGTGGACATCTTCCCAGTTTTCAGAGAAGCAGTGTGTGGGTTGGAAAGAAAACTGAGTGCCTCCAACTGATAGATGAGCTTCAGAAATTCTGCCCTTGTTTTTCAATATTTTCAAATATTTGGAGAACAATATTAAAATAAATGACAAAATGATGATTACACTTTTCGGTATTTCCATAATTGCACAATAAGGACAGCACATGAAGAAAGAACTGAAAGTTATATTATCGTTGTAGGACCAGAGAAAGTGTCAACATTGATTTAAGAACAAAGTCACACAGAAAATTTTATTTGTTCCTGATCCTCCTCTGTGATACTTCAGTCTGTTTACACAGTGTTACCCAGACTGACATTTCCTATGCATGTCCAAATTAGTTTAATTTAAAATTGCAATGCATATTGAAGACGGAGAATTACAGTTCATATGCAGTAATCTTTCAGAAATTCACCATTGCCACTGATTAGCTTTTATTAACACCACTAACAGCTGAATTCAAATAGAATATTATTTCAGATCACATTACACTGATGATGACTGCAACATTTCTATTGTTTGGAGCTGACACAAGATCCACTGGAAAAATGATCCCCTGAGAGGTACAGATGGATTTTTCAGCAAAACAGAACACAAAATGCATTTGTTTTAGGCTCAATATTCTAGACCAAGAAAATACCCTGAACTGTGTCACATTGTCATTTAAAAAGGTATGTTTCCAAAATCAGGGGGGAAAAGTATTCTGGATAATAAATAAATCCTTTCAGCTTCAAAGGGTCCACTGTGGTAAGGATGAATGAAAACACAGAGTTTAGGAATATGAGGAAAGTGGTTTAAGTAACAAGACTGAATAGCAAAGCCCATCAAAGCCATTAAGGCATAAACCAACAGATTTTAAAAAGTGAGAGTTGAAGATTATTTAGCGTGGTGTGGAGGCTTTGCAGAACCTATTTCAAATGAGGATGGAACAAAAGAATGAGCAATTGCAGCTTTAGGGGAGATTTATTTCAGTGGAAGGGAAAACACTTGCTCTCTGATACCAATTAACCAACAAGAGGACGGTGTCACAAGCCCCCAATATTAAAAATGTAAATCCCAAGCCCAAGGGTGCCTGAAATGCAGGTCATACAATTTGAGGAGAGAATGCATAAAGAGATAACGAGAATTGTATTCAGACCACATCGACTGCCTGATTATCTCTTTGCCTTCTGCTTATTCTGCTAGCTTACAATAGGAGCGTGTCAGGAGAGAGGAACAGGAGGGCCCATGGGTGAACAGGATCCCCTTGGGAAGTGGGATGAAGTTGATCAACTGCACGCCACGAAGGTTGGTAAAATGGAGGACTAAAACCTGATACAGTAGTATGAGGCGAACAAGTGAGGGAAAAGCAACATAAAAGAATTGTGGCACAATTTTTGCAGTGTGGGACCCTAGGGCTGTGTGCTGATCAGTGGCTCCCAACGAAGGGCATGACAGGAGCCTTCTCGAGCCTCATGGAGCTTTTGGAGCCTCTTGGAGAATTAGAGTGCATTTTTTTACTCTTACAAGGGGCCGTGACTTCAGCTGAGGCCATGACATTTGGAAAGAGGGAGTCAGGATGTCAGGAGCAGCTTGGGAATCTCGTTGCAGATATGCAGTTTCGACTCAAAAGGTTGCATGAGCTGGACGGAGCACAAAGATTCTGCTGGGAAACTTAGGATCTGCTGCTTGCCACATTTGGGGTGCCGTGGACTCGAGTGGGACAGCTAAAGCTAACATCTTTGTTATTACCAATGCAATTAGGGCCTACATTGTCTCACTGGGGATCTGCCTGAACTGAAAAGCCAGGTCTGGAATCTCTCAGGCCTGGGCTTGAGTCCAAGTGAGGCAACATGGGCTATTTTGATAATGCCAGCTCATTTCCATGCTGTCAGGGCAAGAGGTGAACGGTGATGGCTAGAAGAGCTGAGGTTCTAGCCCTAGGAGAATCAGGACATTTATTTACCACAGCTCCCCCGGAGTCAGTGTTAAAGGTAAAAGGTTGTTTATACGGCTTTTAATCTAGTTTCCTTGTAATTCCTGTAATTGATAGTCTGCTGCTACATCAGAAAGGACAATATTGTAACCTCCAAAGTATAGCTTCAAACACAAGACTGTACTGCTATAAAGGAACCTTGGAACACTGAAACGCTATTTTTAATGACTGTAGGTATTTCTTCATTATATTAGGTAGACATGTTACTGCAAGACAGGGCTGCCTTTGATTTACGGTAAAGAGATTGTGGTTGGAATTAAATGAAAATTCATAGGAAAATGAATCTAAATAAGAAGAGATTCATGGCTCATTTGCGCTTATATTCATCATGCCTATTGTCTGAAGAAATACACTTGTTTAAAGCCAAATGACAGATTATAATTTACTAACTTTGTATTCATGACATCACTGTATTGTCTATTCCATAATCAGAAATATTAAGCCTGAGCAGAAATTTTTGCAAAATACTATTATAGAGTTATAAATGTCATTAAACAATAAACTGAGGTAGTGCCTTGTAACTTCAGTCTCTGGGTTAAAAAAAAATTATCCAGAGTGAAAATATTCTATTTAAAACAAAAACCTGGGCCCCATCTTTTCTGTTGCTCTTATGCAGTAAGTCCTTGTTTAATTTACATCTATTTTCTATTTGTGTTTTACACTCTCATCTATAATTTTATATCTTCTTTACACTTCTAAAGTTGTCTTCTTCAGCTCTAGTAGAACATAACTCAAAGCTCCACAGCCTTTCCTTGAGAAATGTTGGAAATGGATTTACAATGCTGCTGGGCAGTCTGAAGTTTGTAAGGGCAGAAACTATAGCAGAAGAGGAAGCGGATACCTCGGTCCAGAAAGCCCGATTGATTAGGCTCTGTTGAGGTAGAATAGTTGCAATTACCTTTGAAAAAAGATTGGAGTATTTTTTGCAGAGCCATGGCAATTTAATTTCTAGGAACATCATTTTTGCTGCTCTTGAATTTTAATCTGATTCTATTATTTTATAAAATACCTGCTCCACAAGGTGGATGAAAGCTAACCAGAACTGGGATCTTTACTACTTGAACCGTATATTTTTTAAAATAATTCCACCTCTCCCCCACCTAAAGTCATTCTGTGCACTGGCCACGTGCCTAAAACACTCTGACTAAGTCAGAAATTGCAGCAGGGAGTTAAATTAGCAGCTCGAGGAGGTTTGTTGGAGAAAAGTCAGATGTTCCAGTCCCGTTTCCCACATTCTCCCCTGTGTGATGGTAAGATAACAAAGACTTGAGTGGCAGCTTTAGTATTTAATGATGTCTTTTTATAGCTTTTAGTTTGTCTTTCTTATCTAGAAGTACTTTTCCTTCAATAGCATTAGAAGAGTTGTACATGCTGTTGAGGACTAAGGTTATGCTCCATATTGGCCACTAGAGAGAGCAAGTGGCCAAGGTAATGCTTTGCTTAATTACTATGAAATGCTTCTGAGTCGAAAAGAAGAATACAGCCACCCCCCCCCCCCAAAAAAAAATCAAATGCCATTTGATGTCCTATCCATTTATATGTCTTTATCTTAATACAAAGGTATGGCTTGGAGGCTTAATCCCAAATAATTAAATCTTCCTATTTCACCTACCAATGCTGAACAAAAGGCACCAATACATATTCTTCTCTCTGATGGAGCAGCAAATTTTAGTTCTCGCAGTGCTCCCAGTACAGCCCATTGTTCCTGTGGGCAGAGTTAACATTAGGTCTTACCAGGCTTGCTGGACAGACACGAGGGCTTTGCTATCAGTCTGCAATATTTCCCCAGATGTGGTAGAATGAATGCCTACATTCCTGTCAGTGCTGAGGTATGTATACGTTTTTAAAAGTGTCTTGGTAGTTGCACTTGCTCATGTAATTATATATGTGATAAGCTTCTCCTGTCACACACAGTGCTGGATGAGGGTTAAAGGGGACTCCTTTCAATAGGGGCGTACTCGGGCCTACTATGCTTCAGAGGTAGAAGTTCTTGTTCTTATCTGACAAGCACCTAATCAAGAAGCTGAACAAATGGGGTGGGAAGTTTAAGGAAAACGCTCACTCACTGAAACCTTAACCCATAATTTAATATCCACCCGGGATCTCCTCTTATCACATAAATCACATTTAACATTATTTACCATAGTGAATAACCAGGCAGGCATGTTAAGAATGGCTGTAGCACCGCACAAGGGTGGGCTGTGAAACAAAGGAGCTTGCCAGTGTCTGAGATCCTGTCTCAAAACTGTAATTGCTTAGGGAAAGTGATTCTCTACTTCATAAAATGTTAGGTACTGCAAAGTGAGTCACTCATCAGTATGGGGATATTACCACCAACTCTTAATGCAGCTCTCCCCTCTAAGGGCAGAAAAGTTGGGGCCTGATTCTGTTCCCATTAAAAATTATGAGAGTTTTGTAGATGATTTCAGTGGAAACAGGATTGGACCTTGGCTATTTTTATGGGCTAAATGTCCTATGCATTCAGGGCTTATGCCATTACAAAGACTTATGTTTGTAATAAGAGACATATTGCTTTGGATATAAATACAGCCATGAGTATCAAATACAAAAAAAATACTTAAGCACATCAAGCCAAATTTGTCCCTGTTGCAACTCCAGAAACTTAATAGAATTACACGAGCAATAGATTTGGTTTGGTAAGGCTAGCATAGCAATATAAGTAATTGGTAATGAATTAAGTTTTGAGTTGTCCTAATCTACCCCTCCTACCCACTCCCAAATTTTCTGACAGCAAACATGAGTATTCAGAAAACCAGCCACCCCAGTTGCTGAGAAGGGAATACATTGGCCTGACTATGACTGATACAGTGTGATGTTATAGAAGATTCTTTACTTGTGCTTATGCATGGGGGACCCAAAAATCAGTTGTTATTAAATATACACATATATTTGAGAAGATTTTCCTGTTACGTGTTTTGCAGTGTCCCACCTTATGTCTTCCATTTCTACAGTCTGAGCAGCCCTGTTTGCCCTCACAAATACCCTTTGAAGTCCTGTGGTTCCCACTGTGCAAGCGAGGAATTTAAATAAAAAGAAACACAAGGACAAGATTCGCACAGGATCTCACCCTAAAGATGCAAATCCAGGGAAGGAAAGTTCCAAAATCTATGTGAGTTGCTGGAAAGAAAGTCTCTTAGAGTCAATGCACAGGAAAAGCAAGACATGGAGAAGCAGCAGAGATCAGATCGTCTGAATATGGACTGTGTGACTTCAGGCAGAGAGCTGAGGGAATGGGGGGATTGATCCTGTCTGATTCTTGCCAGGCTCTAGAGCACAGCTTCCCCCAGGCCAGCAGTGAAGTGGTCTTAGACCTCTTACCCTTACTAATACCCTGAGCGGTCCACAAATTTGAGAATACAGGTGAGTTTCCTCACCTGCTTTAATTTCGAACAGACCTCAGCATTGTCCAAGTGGAGGAATTGTTTTCAAAGCCCATTGCCTATGGTTTTCTCTGCTTTATAAAGACACTGTATGCCAGGAATTTTAAGCCATATATATAGATATTGCAAATCCTCACATGGGTTGTGAGAGTTAAGGTGCAGAGGGAAATTCTGAGATTAGAAAAAAACCCCAAACTATCTTATTTTGAGGGCTTTGTGGAGTTTGGATATGACATCAATTGTGTTAAGCTGCTGTCTGCTCTCCCTTGAGGAGAATGTCATGTCTCCATCCAGATACTGGCACATCCCTATTTTTATGCCAGCTATGCCAGAGTTGCAAAGTTTTAGTCAAGCATGATGAGACATGACAGGGCACACTTTACTGAATAATAATGCCTGCCTAAGCGCGTTTTCCATCTGCATTTAAATGCAGTGCATCTGAAGTAAAGCACCAGTTCCAAAACATGTTCTTGTGTGTATACAGCAACAGGTTCCTCATTACTGTTTATATGAGTGCAAATTAAGGAACAAGAAGCAAAAGTATTAATATTAAAAAAAAAAAATACCCAACTGCTGCAGAAATCAGTCCTAAGCAGAAACTATGATAACTTTATATATGGAGGGAAATTTTTTCTTAGCGTTTTCCCTCCCTTCTGTATTTTTAGAGCACTTATATTATTTAAAATGGATCTTTATACACTAGAGGTCTTTAGGAACCTGCAGGAGACGAAAGCCTGTAGCAGCCCTTCTGATGCTGACAGTTTAAATCTAAGAAGCTCTGACATTACTGGGAATCCTTTTGAAGTGGCTGCAGCTTGAGGAAAATCCAGCTGTTCCAAAAAAGGAGACTTTTCAATTAAACAACATCTTCCTTTCGATCAAAGATAGATTTTTAAGGACTTTTAAATTGGCTTTACGCTGTTGGTATTAAGCGAGGGCTGGATTTCACCTCTTGCCTTTCAGGGCTGGAGGCCTGAGCCCCACTTGGGCTTTATGCCAGATGGTTAGCAGACTGGAACCAGAGGGATGGGTTATTTCTTTTAAGGGAGGAAAAGGAATTGGCAGAAGGAGTGAGCTTATTAAATTGTCTCAGTCTGCTTTTATTGATGCATTTGCAGAGTCGGCAGGTAGACTCACAACTGAAAGAATTCCACCAGCAAAACAGCCTGTTTCTAGCCTGGGCTCTCCGGTGGCGTTTCCAAGCTTCTGGCTGAGCTTAATGCTGCCTTCTTCCTGCCAGGTACAGAGGCTCTTTTATTTTCTGACCCAAGATTTAGTTTCTCTCTTCCAACTTACTTTCAGCTCTGTGTGTGTTTTACTGTGTTGCAAAACCATTAACATTTCTACTGTGGGCAGCTGGGCCAGCTCCTATCTTACACATCTACTGTCTCTTAAGAAACCATTTAAAAAGAGGCAGCACACCTCTGGGCTGCCTTTTTGTTGATATTTCTGTATCTGCCTTGAAGGTATCTATGTAAATATTAATGTAGAGGAGCATTTAAGTTGTGCTTCTTCTTCCTCATAACTGAAGAAGGACAGAAAGCATTTTCTTTGCCTCTTCTCCCCACCCCCTATCCCCTGTTTTGCCCCTGTCCATTTGTCTCTTTCCTTCTCTGCTGCTGTATTTCCCTTTGAGCTCTGAGGAGACCATACCAGGAATCCTCTTCTACAGCCTCTCTTCCAAAAGTCTGAACTCATGTGTGACATAAAGCCAGAAAGGGAGCGTGGGGAGAAATATGGGTTTCCCCTATAGCCTACCAAAGTGGAATTGATGCATCTTTTTTATTTACTATTCTCTCCTCTCTGAGGTAGCTTGAGGTTATCTGACTTCGTATATGCTATGTGTATCTAAACTATGTATCAGGACTTAAAAATTTCCGTGCAGTGCCCTCCCCACATACACCTGACTTTGCATATCCTGTGAATCAGCTATGCTGATGTCTTAGCAATTAGTTGTTGAATTGAACTTGGTAAGATTTAATAGTGACTGAGTAGTAGCAGTGACTAAATGACTCATTGAGCCCGAGTACTGACATAGACTACCCCAAAGGTCAGCTCTTTGAAGACTCTTCTAACAGCAGTGCATAAGAGGGTTTTCTGGGAAGATCTGAATTCTGTTTCTCCTCTACTTGGTGCATTGGCTTAGAGAGTGCCTTTGCTTGACTTCTTATCTCTGTGTCCCCTCAGGGAGAGTGCATCCCACAAATGCTTCACAGCTGAAGAATTGCTCCTAAATTGAATATGGAAGGCTGTTTCCGGCTTGCAGTAGAGATACAGGGTCCTGTCTCCCTCCTACCTTCCAGACCCCCAAGCCCGACCAAGGAAGAGCTGTCACTTTGGAGGCAAATATAGCATCTTCCTATCCAGACAGTGGCAGAACCCATTGGGTCCATTTTTATAGCTGAATTTGGGCTGCTGGCTCCTTTGATTTGCACAGAAGTTCACTGAACAGTTTGCTTAGGTATTGAGTTCCATCTCACTCTGATGCTTCAGCCTTGTTGGTTTTTCATTTATGTCCTGGCAATAAAGTTTGTCAGAAGACTGGGTGTCTCAGAAAAAGTTAGTTATATGCTTTGTACTTTAGATTTTGTGATAGCTCCGATTTACTACAGTGTCTGGTGTGGCAAAAAACAATCTGAACTTGCCTGGATCCACAGGAGTGCACCACTCAGGGAGATGCTACTCTGCTATGCTCCAAGATGACACAAGCAATTCCTTCAGTATTATGGATAGTCTTGTGATCCTTGTTTGAGCTATTGATAAATCATCTCAGCTGTAAGGTTCTTGGGGGCCTTCCATTAGCATGTATCCTGCATAGTTTCCCAACTGTCCTTTGTGTTTTGCCTTCCTTCCTATTGAATGACTTCTTTCTTAGCCCTTGGCTAAGAGGACATCATTTTCCTGAGCTTTGGTTCCCACCCAGGGGCGGATACAGAAGAAAAAGATCTTGGGGAAATTCTGGAAAGGTATGTGTCCAGAGTCTGAGTCTTTTTGTGTTCAGAAAGACTTTTTTTCTTCTGATCAAGGGCTGGAAAGCTCTTACACCCAGATCTCAGTTTTGCTGCCATGGAGAGATCTGACAGCACTGCTTTTTGCCCAGAGTACATCAGCAATGGAACAGGACAGTCCACAGTGCTCTTAAAGAAATTAAGAATATGCTGAATTAAGAGCATACTTTAACCCAAGTTTTACCTCAACTGCAGACCTGGGCAGGCTAGTTTGTCAATGCACACTTGCTGATGATATTTTTTGCATCTGACTGCACTTCAGTGCGCAGAGAACTTCATGTTACCCCCTTCCCCTCCCCCTCCCTCCCCCCATTCCTCTGCTTTGATGGTCCCCTGGGTTTGAAGCTCATATGTGGAGGTAATTCTTTTTGCAGTGGGATGCTTGTCAGATGCTGTCAGCTACAAATTGCTCTACTGAAGGTGCAGAAATAGAAATCCTTACCTGTTAGTGTGGTGGTGAGCCTTTTTCCTCCCTGAATCTCAGGACAGTCTTTTGCAGCAATCCTCCCAACAACTCTCAGTGCAATTTAAAATACTGGGTATTTTTTAGGTCTTTTTTCTGCGCCATCAGCTGGCACTAGCTGGTTTAGAAGATGTGTTACTGCCCAGTAAACTGGTAGCAATGGAGCATGCTGCTTAAGATGGGAAAGATCAGAGTGAAGGGAGGAGAGAGACTGAGAAACTTCATTACTGTGGTAGGAGGGCTAATATTTTACCCAAAGGTCCCCACTCAGCTTTTCCCCTTATTCTGTGCCCCAGAAGTGTCTGGTCTTAGAAAAGGAGAGAAGGAACTGTGGGATCTACTCATCTCTTTTTCCCCAGGGTGACTTTCAGCAGAGATGTAACCTGATGTAGCATATATTTGACAGTCAGTTTGGTCAGCTCACATTAAGAAGTGAGTGGCATAAGGCCCCTGTGAGCATGGAGGAAACCAGAAGAAATGTGTTTGTTTAAGGCAAATACACACAAATCCAAAGCCTTTCCTGGTGGTTTGCAGCACTCCATAAAGTGTCTGACACACCAAATGCGCGTGCTGGAAATCCCCAGACTTTTGTTCTTACGCATGATCCTGGCAGTGTAGCTGGCAATGCAGCTGGTATTTGTCTTCCACTTATAGAAGCTTGGGGAGACAGAGAGAAAAGACTCCACTGATGGCAAGAAAAGGCTTTGGGAAAAAAGTTAGGATTATTCTTGTGCTGGACATCAAAAAAGAGAAAGCCAAAATGCCTTCAGTTAGACTTACTTGCAAGGCAAAATTTCTTTTTGTGGGCTCTTACATAAGTAGGAATGATGTAAAAATATCCCCGAAAGAGGTAAAAACCATCCTAAAGCCTTATATTGCTTTCAGGTTGTTCTATAGATATCCCTCCAAAGGGGTTGGCTCTGGATTCGGCTTTGCTGTTTTTCAGTTCTCCGGTAATGGAGACACATCTGAATCAGGTGCTAAAGACTGAAAACTCATGCGTAGGTAAAAATGCTTGCTTGTTGCAAGGCCAACCCTTGTAGTGAGAGTGTTGCTCACTTAATACTGTTGCTGTCATGTCCAAGGCTTTGTAAACAGCTGTGAGAGCTGAAAACAATCTAGATGTTTTCCGCCAGTATTATAGTCCTGTCTGCCAAAGGGATCGTATGTATTGTCTCTAATCCACTAAAGGTAAAGCCAGATGGGTTGGTTTAAGCTGGGACTCTTAACCAATGACCTGTGCATTGATTATTGGGTTAGCAGGCAGTAGTTGAAAATGAATCAATTTTTCCTGAAAGTGAGAGGGTCCCATTTTCAGGCAGGGTAATGTCCTCCCTTAAGGACACAAAGAAAGTATCTTGGGGAGAGAGACAGTTTGCAGCTAATGCCTTTCCTCCTTCCCCGCTCAAGAGAGTTTCATGGCTGTTTCCACCCAGGAACTCCTTGGATGACAAAGGGCTAGCGAGGTGAGTGATTAAAGCTTACCTAGCCAAGGTGTTTGCAGGACAACAGGCCTGGAGTTCTGCCGAACTGAGCAGGGGAGGCTCTATGTATGTGTGTATATGTACTGAGAGTGGGGATGGAGTTGGGAAGCAAAGTGAGGTTGGCAGGAGATATGAAAAATTGCATTTTATATGGAGGAAGGAGAGAAGGAGAGCAGAGATGGATATATTTGTTTCAAGCTCGCAATGGAACAGGAAGGCAAGGCTGTTGCACAGTCACTGGTTGTTACTGGAGGCCAAAATGAACACTAGCTTAAACAGTAAGATGATTTGAGCTGAGCAATTTGACTTTGCTGAAAGAAGATTTGGGGAGAGCTTATGAGGGCCTTTTACCAGCAGATGTGTAATGGTGGAACTCACTTCAGTCAGGTGGTGACAGACGCTGGGCAAGGAGAATATCCCCAAATGGCACAGCCAGCTCTGGAAGAGAGTGCTTGCTGCAGGCTGATAGAGTGTCCTACTGCATGACTTCTGTTGGCATGAAAAACTTGCTGATCCCTCCCCTCCTAGCAATCTCAAGGAAAGGATGCTGCAAGAATATAATGATGCTGACCTGACTGTAACATATACAGACCCAGGACACAGAGAGATCAAGTGACTGGTCCAAGACTGTATAGGAAATCTGTAAATCTGTGCAGTGTGAGGAAATATATGCTGGTCTCCAGAACTTCAGTTCCAGCCTCTAAGCAGCATTCATCCTTCCTGGGCAGTTGCCTGGTATTGGGATTTCCTGTCTTGGGCAGGGAGAATTTAATCGATTAATGTTGATCATTTGATAAGTAGCACAGTCAAAGAATGAAAGCCTCCAAGAGGAACAGATGGTAAAGTTTCAGTTTACCTTTGGACCATAGCTTTGCTGTTTTGGTGTAGAGTTTTTTGGAGGTACCACTAGGAGTTACAAAGCCTAAGCTAACAGCACATTTCCTGTGCAGCTGTTACTGTGGTTTGCTTGGGTCCAGAGAAGTCTTCTGGTCTGCCAAGAAAGGGACGATGCTGGTTTCTGTTTCATCTCCAGAAGTAAGAAATCAGCCTGATAAATAAAAAATGAAAAAATAGATTTTTGAAGGATACATTTTCAAAAGTAGGGGGGGCAAATACCAGCACACTTACAGCTGAGTCAAAAAAACTGCAGAATCAGGCCCTTTAAAATTCATTGCATTCTAACTAAAGATCTTGCAGATATTTCAAATCACCCACAAATCCACAAATCCTCCCCTTTGTAGCATTTTTTAAAGCCATATTGCTGTTGCTTTGTTTCTTATGCTGGAGGTAGCTGTGATCTTGGATTGTGTATTTGAAGTAGCTGTTTCATGTGTGGTGAGAAGGAGTACATGCAATTATATCCAAGTAGCTTTCACAGTTGAATTTCGTCCTATATTTCCTTTGGGGGAAAAAAATGCATGTAAAAAGGAGGGTCCAGCTTGCGTTTGTACTATAGGGACTCCTGGTACTTGAGTGTATAGTTTAGAAACAATTTTTCCATGCTGTCTGCTGGAATCTTCATCAAAGGGATCGTTAGCAAAGGCAGCTGAAATTGGAAGAGGTGATTTTTCCCTTTTCCACTGCGTGGACAGCTGAGTGGGCTGTGAAGCAGCTCCTGAACACTATAGTTTGTAGTCCAACCTCAAATCCTGTCCTTGGCTGATAAAGGTAACCACATCATGTGGTGCAGTGTAATTCTGCTGTCACTGCAATCTGTGTTGCAGCTCTCACTTGCTGGAAGGGGAGGCTGACTCTGGGTTTTCTTGAAAAGCTGAGTTTGAAGGTCTCTTCTTTATAACAGATCCATCTGAGAGGTCTCCCCTCAACCAACCAAACTGAGGTAAAAAGTGCCAGAGCCCAGCACCTTTTCCCTTCTCTCTCTGTATCTACAAAACCATGCCAGAAGAGAGAGGTTTTGGAGCATACCCACAGGCTCAATGGGTTCAGGTTAAATGGGCTAGAGAAGGAGTAATTGTAGAGCCAGGGAACTTTCATATACAAAGCCTGGCCGCTCTTTCAGATTGGAAAGTGTGTTCCCAGAGGGTAACGCTAGTGTGGGGAACCCAGACTGTGGAGATGGAGATACTCTTTCAGGGCACCTGACTTCAGAAAAGAGCTGTTTTGAGCAGTTCGTCAGAGGAACCCATCTCTCCCTATTGCCTGCAGAAGTTGCCTAGAGAACTTAGTCTTCCTGAGCTGAAACTGGCCTTTCCAAGGCTCCCTCACCCCCTCCCTTTCTGGAAACTGAGTAATAGCTAGGTAGATGGGCCACAAGCTAAACTATAATTTATAGGGCAAAATCAGCTCCATTACACCTCCCCCCATGGAAACTAACTGGTGGCGAGGGCAAATTGTAGCAGAGGAATCATTTTCTTAGGAACTTGGGCATAACAACAGCATCTTTGCATTCTGCTCCCATTTCCAAGTGGGTTTAAGTGTAGCCTGGGGTTGGTGCGTGCTTCATACACATAAAGCAAGCTTATACTGACGTGACAGAGACAGGAATAATGGCAGTGAGGCTCATAGCTGGCGAAGCAGTTACAATCTCTCAGCCATATATAATGGGGAAAAAAAAGGGAATCCTTGTTACCTAACTTGGAAGACCTGAACAGCCATCAGAGCCCCAAGCTGCAAAGTATAATGCGTGGGAAAGATGAAGATACAGCCCTTGCTGTATATTCTGGTTTGCTTTGCTTCAACTAACCATATGGGCTATGTGCTGGAAGAGTTATTTCTTTTGGATGAAGTTCACCCTGAATAAGCTGGGAGGGAGAAGTGTTTTATAGGTACCTAAGAGCTAAGGATGGGGAGAAGGGATTTGCTCTCTATACCCCAGTCAGCCTGAGGGGTTGTGAAGGATCTCTGTTTGTCCTAGAGGTTATCCGTACATGTGGAAGTGCCCCCAGAGGGTTGGATGACATATTTTTGGGAAGATGTTTTTTTCCTCTGATCTCTCAAAATTCTCTTGCACTTGTGGAAGTGCAGAACCATCCTGGAGGGCCTCTGAGAAGCCAAAAACTTCCCCCTACCTTGAACTTGACCTACAAACCATCTGTATGTCCCCAGTAATTGGTATCAGGTAGATAGGTATCCAAAGCCCACCACTGAATTGAATTTTTTTAGATTCCATCTTCTACTGCTTGAGTAAATATGAAAACACTGAGAAGGATAAAGCACAAGACTCTTAGATACGCTAATACTGTAGGAAAATAATGTGTGTGTGTGAAGTATTTTTTAAGGGGCACAATCTTGTGGCTTTTATCCTTTCCCTTGTTGTATAATGGGGTTTGTGGTTACTTATTCAGCCACCACTACAGTTTTTGATTTGGGAATGTAATCACCTACTAATGCAATTTATTGCCTCATATACTTCTCTGCCAAGAACATTATCCCTTAAATAGAGGCTTTGTAATAATAACCTCTAATTTCCACAACTTCATTGTTAATTTCCACAACTTCTACCTTACAGGTATTAAAACTCTAAGCTCTCAATGAGTCCCTAGATTGTTTCAGTTTAATGATAGTAAATCCTGTATTTTCTTCCTGGAGGTTTTAGTCCTGTAAAGGTCAGAAGTCCTTGTGTCTCTGTTCAGTGCCTTTTGAGGTGCTCTGCTTGGGATGCTGGAGTCCGCAACGGAGCCATGCTGATGATCGCACTACATACGCATTAGTGTCCTGGGGCCAAATCCCTTCCACAGTACACAGTCACTGGGACCTCTGTGAGGACAAGGAGTCCTTAGGCCTCCTATAGCAGAACAGCAGTGAGGCAACTCAGCAAGTCTTTGTAGAGGTCGGAGGGCTGAAGCAACCTGAGCAGTCCTGTACCTGTATGTGTTGGGGAGGCTGATCCTGTGCAGTGGCAGATCCTCTGCCTTTTCCTAGTTCATCTCCTCAGTTTATATCTTAACCAGTTTGGGGGGATAAAGTAGATAGGGAGCCTTTGTGAAGCTGGTCTCTGTGTCCCAAACGAACTGCAACACCTCTTTTGTCTCTATGGCCTTTTTACCCTAGAATCCATGTTTTTAGTATCCCTTTTCATGCCAGAGCCAGAAAGGGTGCCAGTCTATTATAGTCACCAGCTGCAGAGCCTGCCTTCTTTGCCCGAGTCTCTCATAGGAGGTTGTTCCTTGCCTCTCTAAATATTGCTGAGATGGTGTCTGTCTTGTTTGTTTGGAGGAACCCTCGGAGGTTCTCTCGCAGGGTGAGGTGGGTGAAATGCCTGTAGGATCCCCCAAACTTCCAGTGACTTTCTGCAATATTTTGACGTTTCGGTTGTTGTAACAGAAATGTTTTGCTCATCATCACAGCATGCTGCTTGCGCTAAAACAGGTTGGAATGCAGTCACTGCCTCTATAGCAGAAAGCCGGGAGAAGTAGAAAGGCAGGGAGTTAATGGGATGCAAGCTTCTCTCTTTGTGTCTCTGCCTCACAGAGTCCCAGGGAAAAATGATCTGCTGAAGGCCTATTCTTGTGAAGATTAGAAAACGGAGAGTCATCTTTTCCAGCCAATTGCTGGTTCTATTACTTCCAGAGAAGGAAGAAGAGGTAACTGATCTCCTGAAGAAACTCTGGCATGGATTATTGCATTCTGCCTACCTAATGAAACCAGAAAACCTGGTAAATAGTGGGAGAAAATTTGCCAGTCTGGTTCCAACCCCCCCCCCCCCCCGGACATGAACTAACTCCCATTACTAACATTTTTAATCCTTTCTGGTTTCAGGGATCTGTTTTGGTAGCAGTTTGGTAGTCCTGGGGGACTTCTTGTGAGTTCTAGCCAGGCTCCAGGTCCCTTCTCCTGCGTTCTTTACTCTGCTTTATACACGTATAACCCCCACAAACGAGACATTAACTCCTTGCTTGCTGAAAGGAAAATTGGCCTGCTGGCTATTGTCACACCTCGCAACACTTTGTGTAGGCAAACGGGCAGAGACAGCTGGCACTGGCAGAGAATGAGACTAAGGTTCTTTCTTTTTGCTGCTTAGTTCTCTTATTTAGTTTTACAGATGCCATTTGGCAGCCGCGTCCTGTCCTAAGCTGGCCTCGTTTCAGTGGGTGGGCTTCTGACCTCTCTGTAGTGTGTGCAGCCTGTAAACCATTTGGAGATCCTTCTCTGTGAAAGGCTCTTTATGATACAAGCCAGGGGTTTCCAAGCTGTGGCATGCATATAACTAGCCACTTCAAAGTCAGTTGTGCAGAGCAGCGGCTGCCATTACCAAATCTGTTACTTGCCACCAAGACTGCTGATGGTCATGCTATGCAGCAGCCCCCATACCTCCCCACCAAAAATCCCTAAAAGGAACAAAACCCCCATGTCTGAATCTTTTTGTAAGCCATTGATTTTTTGCCTAGGTTGCAGTTCAGTCAAATATAGTATGAAATGAAAAACACACAGCGTAATCATTTGTTCCTTCAGCGCATCTCTCCAGGATCTGTGTTCTTTGCAATTGCTCAAAAATTTGATTTTGTCCCAGTTTTATATATTGTTGTAACGGTCCAAGTTCTGTCCTCCTTTTTAGTAGCACAATCTACTGATTCAGGGCAACTGTAGGGATGGAGATGAGGTTAGTTTGGCTTATTTTTCTCCAGTGAGATTATAATTTGTTTCTCTAAGTCATGAGTCATTAATCTTCCTAAAAATTATTCCTTCTACTGTGCAAAAGGAAAAATAAAATGGAGCCGAAATATGCTGGATCATAGCAAAATTCATTGGAAATAATTTTCTTTTAAATAAGTTGCATATGTGTTTCCCTGTTTAGTATTCACCATATACTGCAGAGATGCTTTCAGAAATGAACTCATTTTAAAAAGAGATAGATTTACACATGCTACAATGAAAGCAGTCACTAGCAGTATTGTATACCGTATCAAATCAGTGACTGTTGTTACGTATTTGAAGTTAATTTGACACTGAAGTAAACAAATCAAAGT
Organism: Apteryx mantelli; assembly: GCF_036417845.1. Lineage (NCBI taxonomy): Eukaryota > Metazoa > Chordata > Aves > Apterygiformes > Apterygidae > Apteryx > Apteryx mantelli. The sequence continues at coordinate 17,954,654 of NC_089980.1, read as the reverse complement.
GTGTTTATAGAATAATTAGACCATATTCTCAGTATTGTGGCTATGAAATTTTGTCACTGTTATTGAAGTACTCTGTGGTTTTATTTGGTTTGTTTACAGACTTCCCTAGCAACACAAAGAAAACTGTCAGAATTACATAAGTATAATTGTAATGGTAAAACCTATCTTTGCATAATAGCCATAGCCCAACTATATAAATCATAACCAGTGGTGTTGCTTGGTTTCATATTTACAATTCTGAAAACATAAGCAGATATATTTGTGAGTTTAAAAGAGTTTGAAAAAAAAATTGCAAAGATTTATTTTCTCCAGCTCAAAACAAAAAAAACAGCAATAGACTCAACTTTTTGTCAATATTCTGTTTTTTACAATGTAGAAAGAAACATGATACTGGAACATGGTACTTATTTATATAAAATACAAATAACCATTAACACACAATCATATTATTACTGCATACATTTTCTCATCTAGTATTTTCCAGTCATAGCGTAGTGTGTCTTTGCATCCTTCCAGAACAAGTGCTTTAAAAACAGATCAAACTGATAGCAATGTTAAGTTTCTTTTACATCCATTCTCTTCCTAAAAATGTACACATAAGTGTGCTTAAAGAAATTATAAAGAGCCTAGACTATTCCAAAGCTGAGACTATACCTTTTTTATGTTGCCAAGTTAGGTGAAGACACCATCCATTCTTTTCATTCTTCTCTTTTATGTTCATAATATCATGTGTCGCTTTTGCTGCCTCTCTTCAATGCCAGGCAGCTGGTTTTGGTTAATGTGGGCCTAATCCTGCAAAATGTATGGTTTAGTTCAATACAACTTGGGAGTGCTTGGCTCTTTTCAGAAGCAGTTCCCAGAATTTTAAAGCTTTCTTCTTCCTCTTCTCACACATGCACAATAAAGTAACAATGTGTGCAGATCTGGATCTGAAAGTGGATGTTCCTTACCAGTAGGAGTGAAAAGCTGTTAAGAGAAACAGGAGTAACAAAAAGAGGCAGAAGGGCTAAAGAATTAGAGGTGAAGTCCTGACCTTTTCAAAACTGATGAGAATTTTGCCACCGGCTTCAGTGGATTCACCCGCTCTCCACGGAGTCTGCTCTGCAAACGGCTGCCTACCTTTACTGTATCCTTTGATCTCTCCAGGACATGCTTCCCTTTATTTTAGTGAATAGCCCACAAGGTAAATATTTACTGATGGGAGTAGTTCATCTAAAATGACATCATTCTCCAGTAAGTCACTCTAGAATCACAGATTTGAGTGAAAAAAGTTTCTTGAGTTGTTTCGTGTGTGTGAATGGGGAAGGTTTAGTCAGAATACAAATCTGCTGCCTGTGAGTTTTACCTCTCTCTGTGCCTGCCTCGTGCAGATCTGAGATCCCTTCATCCTGAGAGTCTGTTCTTTTCAACACTGGAATTTCTTTCCTGCCAAATGATGTGCCCAGCTGTTTGCTGTGCCATTGTTCAGGTTGCAAGGTTTCATATGTGGACAGTCCACAGCCCAAACCTGTGTCAGCCTGAGACTGGACTTTCTGCAAATGGCCAAAATCTTCTCCATTCCTACATCTAGTTTCCTTCTCAAGATGGATCTGAACTCCAGGAGGTGTCCTAGCACATGGTTGTGGAGACATTGACACTTGAAACATTACAGGTCTGATTCTCATTTACCCCAACGCCCTTTCCCAGTTGTTATCAGATGAAAATCTGGGCTTACAGCTGGCTAGTATTCTTTTAGAGTTTCTCTCTAGTAACATAGCATCTGAAGCCTGGGTTTGCTTCCCAGGAGTTCCTTGTTTTGGAAAGCACACATTATGCAGTCTTCTCATAGTGGTGGCAAGTTTCTAGGGTTATAGAGTGATAGATGAAGACAGTAATTAACAAGTGACTTAACTGTCTCTTAACCCTTTCCCTTTTTGGAGAAGAGATGCTATAGAAACAGAACTGGAATCTCCCGCATTGTTTACTTTGTTTATCAAGATGATATAAAAAAATCAATATGTAATTTTTCTATTACATTTTAGCACTGCATCTTCCTAGCCCTTCAGAATCATATCCTATTGATTCTACCTTTAATGACTTTGAAATTTTCAGTGATTTGTTTGTGGAGAATACTGTGCCTGGTATAGATTTCCCTGTGTTAGTTTAAACGCTGATAGTATACTTGGTGAATTAATGAAATAAAAATAGCTTTGTCAATAAGCAAAAGTGAAGCCACTTCCAACGTTTGTTCTGTAACCACTGCTTTCTGCAACTGCAGCCTACACAAAATTAGTTGGTGGGATTAAAGAATATATTCCTCTTTTATCCCATGTTTGAGTACTTGATCACAGAGGCATAGTTTAATCCAAACGTCAATAGCACCTCATCAATTCAGTCAGATGCAGCTGTCAAAGTGGACTTTTGGTTTGTTTAGAGCTTTGAGATTTATCCTTTTTTAAGGTCATAGAATATTTTCTTTGATTTTTGATGCTGAAATCTTTCTTAATCTTCTAAACTTGAGAAACATCTGTTAAGATTTAATGGGGTGACTTTTGTCTTAAAATTGGAGTTCGTCTTGCAAATCTTTGGTTTTGAAAAATGGGAGAAAAGTACAAGCATATATTCCTTAACAGTTATAAGCCCTGCTTGGTCAGCAAGCGATTAAACTAGTTAAAATGGAGCAGCAGGCAGTGCAGTTGTATTTAAGCAGTGTTTCTGCGGACTGTGATTTCAATTTTGTTTTGTTTCACACTGGCATTAGCCATTTCCCCTTACCGTATCACTTAGCTGAGGATCTGAGTGGCAGGTTTATGAGAGCTTTCAAATAATGAGACAGAAGTGATGTAACTAAAAGTGTTGCAGAAATAGAAAAAAATTTAACCTGCATTCTTAAGCTTCTAGGGTTTGGAGCACTTTGGGAGAATGTAGTAGTTAATATGTTTGGAGGTAAATGGCATCTAAAAATATATGCCCCTAAAAACATACAGACAGCTGTCACGTCTACTGCCTGAATATATTAGTCATTATCCTCATTAACAGATGCAAAATCATCCCTGTTTTCATAATGTAAGCATTTCATATCAGGCAATTTGTAGTAATTTTTAATGGGGCCTATTCCAGCTACAGGGTTGGATTCCTCCGCTCCCATGTGAATTGGTGTTTTGAAGCAGGATTCGACTGAGAATTGCAGGATCAGGCCCTGACACATTCCCTGTGCCCTGTTTCACTTTCTTAGCTACTAGGACTTGAGATCACCTTTGCTAGGAATCTAGCACGTGGATTTTTCCTTCTAAGAGTAACATTGCCTCATCAGCTTTTTCTGTAGCTGGTAGTCGTGCATGTTGATGAGAGGTCTTGCCTTCTGTCTTCTTCACTTTCATTTCAGTGGCAGTATTACCTGGATGAAAAGCACAGGATGTGGCTTTCTGGATATAAACTTCCTTCTATTTTTTCAGCTTATACAGAAGAACGTGTTCTGTAGTTGCAGAGACAGCATTGGCACAACCTGTAAACCTCTGCAAAGTACTGCAGAGCTGCCATTCATAAGTACCAAGAGCTAAGTACAGTGTGAAAAGCACGAGGGCCTGCCAAGTTCCTTGCCACTTCCTCCTACTTCTGACAAGGTTTTCAATTAGCAGCTTGTAGAGGCCCAGCCTGTGGTCCTATTTTCATGCAGTATGCATAACTTAATTCCCCAGAAGCGGCTGGAACTGCAGAGGAAAGGAAAATACCCTTAGGTTTGTAAGGTTATATATTGGAAGAAAATAAGCAGTTTACTAACAGTGCGATTTTGGGAGGAGGGGAGAAGAAGCCAGGGTGGCACAGGGAAAAGGAAATAACTGCTAGGTTGGGGCTTGAAAGCAGATAAAACCTCACAGAATCTTGTTCTGTAAAATAGCTAAGAGCTCAACAGTTTTTTCTCCTCATGGTCCTTATGTATAGCTCCGATTAACACTAAGCACCAGCATCTTGAAGAAGATAGATGCGCTTTCCTAATGAAGCCCCGTGTCTACCTAAATACCCCACGCAGGAGATACACAAAATCAATGCTGTTTTATTACATTTGTCAATGTTTCCCTGTGTCTCCCTTTAATGAGGTTGCTATAAACAGAAGAGTCTTAACCTATTGGGCCAAATCATTAGTTGGCATAAGCCCTTTCAGTACAGTCCTGTCCCTGGGTGGTGCCCAGTGTCTCCTGGCAGACGAAGTCAGGTGAAAGAAATTGCAGAATATAAGTAGCAACCACACCGCTCAAGAAAATTGTGCAAAAAAGCAGGGCTGCTGTTTGCTCCCTTGGATTCTGGTTTTAGTGACCCAGGTTGTATCTGTGCGTGGTGTATAATGTGGCAACACATCAGCAGTCTGATGAAGGCACTGGTAATGTTAGGGAGGTCCCCAATGAACAGCGGAAGTCTTATGTCCAGGCTGGGTTGAAAAAAGCCCTCCTGAGACCCTGCAGTCGTAGGAATGTCTCAAAACAGATGTCCATCTGTGAGCACTAGTGAAAACTGAGTGAGGGAGCATGGTCATGGCATGCTGTCTTTGGGGAGCTGCTACTCAGCATGACTAGAGGGGAGTTGTTCCCTCAAAGCCTACGGTGGAACGATAACCATCTCCTCTGTTACACCAGAATGATCGCAGTCCTTTACTAGCCAGCATACACAGAGGTACAAAGGCTTGTGGAAGATGCATTTACCTTTCCCTCCCTGTCTCCTTTGCTCTGCTAAGAGCTCCAGTGGGAACAAATAAGCTGATTTATGGCAAATGTATACACAGCTGCAGTGGAAGCCTTGAAGCAAAACTGGAATAAAACAGCCACAGCACTGAAAGTGCCAAGAAAGATACGAGCTGTGAGGACAAGAAGTTACATCTGTGACGTGTAGGTGCGGCTTCTGCTGTGAAAAATGGCCTAATCCTGAGTGATGGAGCCACCAAAGCTAAGCCTTCACTCAGGGGACTGACAGGAGACCCACTAGACAGCTTCACTAATGCTGAACCCTCTCTGTCGCTGCATATATTCTGTTAAACAAATGCAGTCCGAAGTGGAAGGGGCAGGATTCCCACTGAGTGACTTTTAAGGAGCCAACTGTGGCCAGTTTCCTTACACCGCGTATAAACAGTGGCGAGGGAGACCAGGTCCTCCCCAGGGCAATTCAGAGCATCTCCCACCTGGATCTGGCCTCTGGAGGACACTGCTTCACATAGATAGCAATGTGCTGAGCATGTTTTCTGAGGTGTGAACACGGGGCTCAGCACACTGGACTCTCCTGCGTGCCAGGGAAATGGATGGAGGGAGAGTTTTGGAGAGGTGCTGCTACAGGGAACAGTACGGCTTGGCGATAAGTTTGTCAGTGCTTTGCATGTAGTCCTCCAGTGAAAGGACGAGATGTTGTGAATTTCTTACATAAAAGGAAAAGTATCACATTTTCCCCAAATTCTTCAGGAAATTACTCTCATATACAACCCCAGAATTTGGCTGCATTACAGAGACAGAGTGTCATTTGCATGCCATTACCAGGCTATAAAAGTCTCATGGTGACTGCCTACTATACATTTGCAATCTTTTGGGATCCTATGGGGGTCACCCCTGAGGTCAGGTTTGTTTAGTCTGTTCCATAACGGTGTAAAGTGGACTTGAATGTGTACTCTGCTCAAATAATACACAATCTGATTGATACTTAAACATCAGTAAGTGTTGTATATATGTTGCAGTTTCTAATGTTCCAGGCAGAAGAGAACCATGTATTTGCTAACAAATTGTTCCTACAAACAACCTGATGTGGCTTTGAAAAGTGAGTCAAAATAGGGAATGAAATGCACCCTCAAAACAGTGATAAGAAAATCTTCATCGTTTCTTTCCTTAAAATTTTTTTTTTTTTTTGGAAATCCCTTCTGAGCCCTCCCTGTATTTTGAATTCTTCCTCCTGTTTACTTTTAATTCACTCACCATCCAGTCACTGATTGCCTTGCAGTTCAAAAGCCACATTCCTTACGTAGCATTGTTCAAAGATGGCTTAATTAAAAATAGATCACGTCTTCTGTGTTGTGTTTAATAAGCGTTGTGCTGATTGGCCTCATAGAGGACTGGGTGATATTTCAGCCCTTTGCAGGTCTTTCAAAAGGCATAATAAAAAAAGAAGGAGGGGAAAAAAGAATGTGAAGTCTTTTTCATCCCTAATATACCATGATTTAGAAGGCAAGAAATGTTACCCAACATAGGCTTGAGAGAATAAAGAGACAGTAGAGAAAAAGACTTTGTTTTATCTCTTTGTTTTTAAAATAATGTAAAATATACTCTGTTGTGAGGACTGGCTTTAGATTATTTTTTTCTAGTACTCCTCTTTCAACAAAACTTTCATGAGGACAATATAAATAAAAGGTGACATAAAGTTATATGTATAGCTCAGCACAAAGCTGGTTAAGGCAAAAGCTTCTTATTGCCATTTTTATGGCTTCACCAATCAGTTATTAAGTTTTCTCCTTTTTTAACTCTGTGTCATGCACACAGGCTCAGATGAGTCTTCCTTCTTTCATCCTTTGCTTATCTCTGGATCAATAATGTGTCTTTGATGCAATTATTCATTTGATTCCTTCCTACATTAAAATGTTTAACTGTTTTGCTTTATTTAGTGAAGAAATTGTTACCAGAAAACAGATAAGAGCATGACTCCCCAGAATTAAACCATGGTTCTGGCTTAAACCTGGCTAGTGTGGAGGTGGGAATACAAGGGAAAAGAAAAGAAAATGCAGAATATTTTTCTTTCCATTCCAGTAGCTCACAAGGACTCCAACTTTCCTGCTTCACTTCACTGTGATATAGAAGGAACTGCTAGCTCATAACCCCCTGGGGATGGGATTTGTCAGCTCAGAGGCAGGGTCAGTATCCACCAACACCCTGGCAGCTTTTTTTAAATGACTAGGGGCAGTAGCAGTGCAAAATTAGTTGTGCCTCAGCGTAGCATAGCTGCCTGCTGGACTTTTGGAGATACAGTTCACAGGTGCTCGCAGTGATGCTTCCTCCACTATGAACAGAAGCAAGAGCACTGCCTGATAGGAGCCAGCTGAGTGTGTTCCTCTGCCGTGCAGAAGGGAACCCTATGCTCAGCTGTTACCTGTTGCTGCTCCTGGCTGGCCAGGGGCCTCCCTGCAGGGGATAAAAGCCCTCAGGAGCAACAACTCTCTTCTTGATGGAAGATTTCAGGTACTGCCTTGCTGTGGAGATTTGTGCCTCTGACACAGGCTTGCTTTGCTTTTGATGGACAAGGTGAAGTCTTACTGAGCTTGATGCTCTGTGGTATGCACGTTCTTAATAGTGAAGCTGCTTTGTTTAAAGCTAGTTCAGATGCTTCTGGGCTGGGTGTTATCCTGCAATGTAGATGCATTCCTAGGGAGAGGCTCTAATGGATTAGAAGGTGAGCAGAATTATGGTCTAGGGCTGGTTTGAAAAAAAATCTAAGATAATGTGATATATATATTCTCCCCCCACCCCACACAATATTTTGTTACCCAAGCACGCATAGCCCCCTTTCATCAACTTTAGCTAGCTTTAGTTCTAGTTAGTACAGCCTCCATTTGGGACTCTCTATGTCTGCTTTTGCCTTTCTGGCCATCTGTGTCCATTTCTAGACACAGCTTTTTGTAGCCCTTGTTCCTCCTAGAGGATTTGGTTCAGCAGGGGAGGGCTCGATTTGGCTCTAAGCTGGTAAATTCTGACTTTTCAGTAACTTTCAAAATATTCCTGCAGAGAGAGAAGACTGATGGAGTCCCCTTGCCAAAATGTAATCATGCAGAAAATGCAAAATTGAAATCTACCTATAGATTATTTTATAGTGTGGTCACATGAGAGCAGAGGGCAGAGAAGTCAGAAGCTGAACAATTGTTGCAACAAACTCTAGATGGTTGCAATTTGATTCACATAAGGGAATTGTGTTAGCTTTCTGGCTGTGGTCGTGATGTTCTGCTTGGAAATGTATGATGTCATTGTACCAAGCAAATCACAGCAAAAGGCTGCCTTGTATTTATGTTGGCTAAAGGTTTAACCAAGTGTACATGGCAGGCTTTATTTATTGCTACTCTAACTTTGTTTAGTCACTAAAGGAGTTTATTTATGTTGGTAAATTCAAATAGTGGCTAACAGTGACCACATAGCTCAAGAGATGGCAAGATTCATTATCACTAAATCACTTGGTTGCCAAGTTCCCTTAATTAAAGGGGGGAAAAAAATTGAATCCCTGGACATTCAGTAGAGAATAGGGCGGTAAAAGAGACTGATTAGTTGACATATCAGTTGCTTTCCTTAGAAAACTAGATTTCTGTATCCTGCTATGGCAAAGCAAGAATGAAAATAGAACTTAAGCCTCATCTAAACCATTGAATTAATTGAAGGCATATTAAAAAGTTTTATAGATTCTCTATAAAGTAAAATAAATAGCTAGAAAGTTACATTCTTTATGCAAACATTTTTCATTACAGTACGTGTCGGTCCCTTAGTGAGAACTCATTAACTTTTTAAAAATTACCTTTAATGGGCTACTCATTATCATCACCATCAAATGCTTCACTTGTCCGACATTCTAGTGTTTAGTGCAGATTAAAGCCAAAATTACCCTCTAGATACAGGACATATTCAACTACACAGGAAAAAAAAAATCATTCGGTAAAGTCATGGCTTAAACAGTGAATATTAGGAATGTTGAAAGCAGCCTTTTTAGAAGCTCAGAAATGTGTCTCAGTGTGGTAGCTGTGATTTTGAGCAATTATAAAAAAAAAAAAAAAAAGTTCCTCATTTTGAACTTCCTCTTTGAAAAGATATTTGCTTAGACATAATTGTGAAACAGGCACTCCAGAACCTGGTCTCCAGGGCTTGGGTGTATCCTTGTTTGACTGTTTAGTTAAGAGACTTGGACAAGTCATTTCTTCCTTTGCCTCAAGTAAAACTTGTGGATAATGAGAGAGAGCCGCTTTGTCAAGGACTAGAAACCTTCGCATGAAAGCTGTTTTAGGAGATACCTATTTCATTGTTACTCATCCTGCAGGAACTCTGGATCTAAAAATGGTTGTAAGCAGGAGCAGGAACAGCCACAGATTTGAATTCTCAGCTTGTTTAAGTTGGCTAAAGGGCCTTAATTTCAGTGGAAGTGTACTCATTCTCACCAGCAGGGAAACTGGCATCCACCTTTTTTTTTTTTTTTTTTTTTAAAATGGGTGGTGGTTGGATACAGTGGAAACTCAAAAGCATCAATCAAGAATTATAGACATCCTGTCATGTTTTCATTTGTTGGGGGTTGCAGTGATCAAATGTGCTGCAGTGATGAACAAGTTGCTTCAGTAAGGCAACCCCAAAAGTATTTCTACAATAGCAACTTTACTTTCTCCTCTGAGGAATAAAACAATAAATATATAGGGCAGAGTCTTTAGCTGGATGAACTCTACTAGGTCTGAGGGAGCTGTGCAGATTCATGTCAGCAGAGGGTCTGGGCCTCAATTCCTCTTTTCTAGTCTAGTGTTTATCTGTAAACAAACCAGCAGTTTTCAGGTGTCACCAGTGTTCAAAAGTGCCTTTGGGCTAGCGTACCAAGGAGGCGGAGAAAATGACACCATTCCTTATGCAGATGAAACGAGGTTCTTTGGCTTAGGGATGCTATGGTGCCGTGCTATGTTCCTCACAGTTGCGAGGAGACTTCCTGAGAGCTTCCTCTGCAGGCAAGGACATCTCAGCCCTAGCAGGGAAAAATCCTTGAGCTGTTAAAATAAAACCTTTTATCTCAGTACCTTTTCATCCAGTTCCTTCAAGAACCTCAGTTTATTTTTCAAGGGTATTGAACTGCAATATATAGAACTATAATACGCACAGCCAACCTTTTGAGTTTGACTGGGATGAGTTCTCCCTGGAAGTGGGATTTGCTTAGAGTCCTATATCATTACTGTTTTGGGCTAAAATAAAGGTGTTCTAGAATAATTGTCTTGTGTTCACTCACAATTCCTTTTTTTTACCCCTTCAGCTGAGAAGATTCTCCAGGTATTTCTCTCTTGGCACTGTGCATCTTGTGCAGGAAATATCTGAGGAGGAGTGAGAAGCTGTAGACATCCCAACAGAAAATAAAAGAAGTTTCAGGACCCCTCAAATGATAGAGCTGGGCTGTTCCCCGAATATTCCTTGGGACTGCTGCTGGTAAGGTTCATAAGCTGAAAGTATTTAAGACTTGCCCCGTGTATATGATGTGTATGTCCCTCTTTTGCTCATATACTTAAGCCTGTAAGTTGTAGTATTGCATATACGTAGGTTCCCTCCATCCAGGTTCAGGCTGTCTCTAAAACAAGTCAAATGAATGTTATTCCATCAGTGCACTGACTTGGTGCCTTCATCTTTGGGGAGACCTGGCTTGCAGGAAAGCCGAAAGAGGACCTACTCTAGGTATACCTCTGTTGTGGCAACCAAAATGGAGATGAATGCATCTCTTTGAATTAAAAAAAAAAAAAAAAAAATCCTTGTTTTCTCATGATGTGGAAAGTGCGTTGTACTCCTGCTGAGGCCAGGCTATCAAGAGGCTGAGCTAGGACAGGTGCAGGGGTAGTCCAATACAAGCCTAATTCCTCTCAAGTCAGTTTAAAGGTAAACAAAGCTTTGCATCTCTGTGAAGGTGGATGGGATGTTTTGGCTTGCTGTCCTTTAAAATGCCATTCTCTAGAAGTTGCCCTTCAGGCTGGGTCTGGATACTGGCCTTTCTTTAGGATCTGAACTGCCTAGTTCAACTGTCCAGCTGCTTTTACAGCAAATCTTCCAATTGGCTGTGGGTAGCTAACAAACTGTCAAGTCTGGGCAAGTAATATTAGGATAGGAATGAGGAAGGGGAGATGAACCTCCCTTCACATAGTGCTTTTGTATGGCCCACAGCAAGGGCTCTCTCCCTTTGTCTTCTCCCTGTCACAGCTCTGTTCTGTGCTCTTGCTGCCTCTTCTGTTTCAGCAAGAGTCCTGGCCCTAAAAAAAACTTGTGGGAAGGGAGAGGTCTAGCCAGCAGGCATAGCTGATGCAGAGATGTACTCAACTCTTACTTCAAACAGGCAAAAAGGGGAAGAAAAAAGTGGGACCAGGCACTGGACTGTAGCTTGTGGAAAGTATCACAGGCAATGTCTGAAGGCATTCAGATGCACAGTCATTACCATAGGAGGAAGTGTGGAGAGCATCTTGAAATGCTTGGCATGTTGTAGGTCACCATTTGAAAGCTGTTGTAGGACAGTATAAATCTAATCAGCATTTACTTTGCAGACAGTTGTGTGCTTGGTCTGTAAATTGCTTTGTATTGTTCAATATGTTAGAGAGACGATTTATTCTAATTACTGGGTTCATTAGCTGGGGTGTGCTGAATATGTGCAACCTTCCATGAGTGCTCTGCTGTTTTTTACTCTATATTTTCAGCAGTTCCTGTTGCTTTATTGGAGTAGACTCTAGGCATGTCTACACTGCACAATGCAGCATCGTGTTTGAGACATTTGTACTGTCTTTGAGTGAGCTGCTCTCAAGGTAACCACAATGCCCTTCATTTAACTGGGGTTTCAGGAACATAGTAGCCATGTTAGCACACTGCTCCTGAGGCAGTGCAGGCTAATTAAATGCCCTTATTTGGTCTTCTGGGTACATGTGTTTAGCTGCAGTCAGGAGCATGAGGTGATGCTGTATGATAGAGATGAGATGAGTAACATCCTTCTAGCAAGTTTGCCTTGCTAGAAATCACTTCTGCATGTGTGGTGTTCATCTCGGCCATTGCTGGGTTTAGCTTTTTGGGTTTCATCAGTTTTCAACTGTTCTTTTACATTTCCCATCAGGAGAGATGTCTGTTGTGGAGGAGGGAGCTTTACAGAGGGTTCTGTCTCTTGGTAGGACCTCTATACCTGTGCGTGGTTCGTTCAGTCATCTGAGTGGAGTTTCTCGCAGTAGCAATCCTACGCCCTTTCCTCAGATTGGGGGTGTGTTCTAATTCCTTTCATTTTAATAGGAGACTTTAACACTGTATTCCTGAGCTCCCTATTACCTTGATGCCTTCCTTGCCCTGTCCACATCCAACAGGGTAGGCTATTTTTGTTGCTGGTCTTTGCATGCCATTCCCAAGCACCCTCCTTGCCCTCATCTGGCCACCTCACAGGCAAGAATATCTCAATAACACAGTGTTATGAAGTCTGGCCCCCTATAGTTCATAGTATGTGTGAATACCTAGCAAAGTGTTTACTGTTATTCTGCTGTCACTGAGCAGGAAACATACCACAGTGTATCACAGAGCTATATTTTGTCTAATAAGGCTTTCACTCTGATGGTAAGTTTTATCCGAATATCTTTTCGAACATCTGTTACCAAAAGGACAACATGATGAACAAAATCTTAGCTGATGGGCAAAACATGTTAGAAACTGTATCTGAAATGAAGACAGTTAATGTACACTTGCAATTGCAGCCAGCGGTTTGAATTTCTTCCTCTACCAGCCCATTCCCATTGGTACTCTTCCGTTCTTTACCCCTTCCTAGTAATACACCATTCCTCAGATTTCCCCATCTGTATTTCCTAAATCCATCCCTGGTCTTGCCTGGCAATTCTGGATCCTCAGAGACAAATGTGGGGATTGTGATGTGAAATTATCTTATGGGGTGGGGGGAGATTAAACTCTCCACTACCTGGGTGCTTTTGGGATAATTTGAGTCCCTTGAGGAGAAGAGAAGTAATAATGATCAGTTTAGTTGAGTTTAAACTCATATGAAACCAATAACTAGCAAAAGCAATCATCAGCTACTAACCCTAGCTGAAAATTCAAGTAACTGAAATAAGCAGGAATAACCCAGGAAAGAATCCATGCACTGGATTGTTGTTTTAGAATGTTTAGGGAAATGGTCCCTATTAAAGACTTGCTCCTTAATGTGCTAAGTAGAGTTGGATAGGAAATGTAAAATGATTTCCTGTTTCAGACTAAGGCAAATCTCTCATGAAAACTGAGACCTGGGGAAGAGAAAGGGAGAAGCAGCCAAATGAGCAAACAGGTTTAGGACCTCAAAGACCAAATAGCCTTTATTAACAGCACTTATCTTGAAAGAGAACAACTAAGGGTTCCTGCTCTGAACATGCCCTCTGCCTTGAAATAAAAGTTCAACTTGGAGAGTAAAAAATATTCTGGCTAAGACTTCATTGAGAGTGGCACACATTGGTGAAAAATTTTGGTGTTGGTAAGCAAACACTTCCTGATTAAAAAAGCAAAGCAACCCCCCAACTCAACTGCTGCAGACAATTCATGACCTGCTGCAGTGCTGTGCACTGCCAAGTCCCTATGGCATCAGCAGCCGTGGATGCCTTAAGACATCAAGCTCTGAAACTGAACAATGAGATATAAGTGTGCTTAGCAATTGGTAGTACCATTAAATCAGATGCTGGTGGCTCAGGTGTTACAGTTCTGGGCTTCAGGGTGTTTTACAGCCTGATAGGAAACTCTCATGACCAAATAAAATACAGAGCAATTAAAATATGAGAGAAGCAAACCCTCTTGCTTATTGTATGATAGCATGGAGTTTCACAGGGAATACAAATAGACCTTGGAGGCTTAGGCCTTTCTGGGACTTTTCCTCTGTGTTTGTTCATTTTTCACTGGTCACAAAACCGAAAATGAATTATGTGAGGTGGCTGAAGTGCTGGGGATTGGTCCATTGATTTGTTCTTCTCTTATGAGGTTTTTGGAAGGACAAATTACATTTCCATTTTTTTTTTTCAGATTTATACAGTGATCAGAAATTATTTTTTCTGATCCAAATGGAAACACTTTTGGTGTCTTTGCGTGCAACCAAAATTTTTTTTCTGTTTTTTGTTTTTGTTTCATGCTATGTCTGCCTGAGCAGCTGTAGTGCCTGGATGCTAGAAATCGGGCTCTTTCATGGGCTAGGCTTCATGATGATTCAATGTCTCACATGAGGCTTCCCCTCTGAATTGCTGCAGTGCCTCATGGGAACAATGAATGTGTCTTATGGTAAATATAATTGTAGGGAAGGCAGTCCCTCATAACTGAGTGATTGCTAAAATCTTGACCGAAACAGGAATGGGACTTGCCACTCCTTCTTCCAGCTTGTACTCAGAGCTACTTTGTGGTACCAGCATGGTAGGCACCCTAAAAGACCTTGGTGCAAAAACAGCCCTTCTCCTAGGGCATCTTTGCTCATGTAGGCACACCAGAACTAGTGTCAAACTGGCTCACCTGGGTGCTGGCAGAGGAGAGCCACAAAAGCCTACTAGCCTAAGTTTTCCAATAGGAGTTTTGCAGGCCACATAGTTCTTCCCAGACGCAGCTTGGGCTCCTGGGTTGAGCTGCTTTTAAAGTTGGTTCAGGTAGATCTACCCAGACTGCAGTGCAAAAATATGCCAGGAACAATTGAAGCTACCTTGTTTGCAATGAGAGGTTTGGCTGACAGAGGTCTGGTGAAACCTCCTGACTTCTTCCATCCTTCTTTTGTCCCCTTGCCATGTGCCACTGCCAGTTGTTGCAGCAGGTGTCGCACCTAGGGTGCCCCAAGGTTGGTCTCTGAGGGAAGCACTGGTGCAGAGAGAGCTCCTTGGGATTGCTGGAGCTGCTGAAGCCAGGCCTTGGGTTTAGCCCTACACCTTTCTGTGCCAGCTGCCACTAATCCTGTTATTCTCTATTATTCCAAACCTAAGTGCTAATGACATTAACAAGAGGAGCAAACAGAGCTCAGAATTATTCTCCAGCCTCGTTTCCTTTCAGCTGGGTACATATTTGGTAGTATACAGGCCAGCTGAATAATATTTGAAAAGCAGAAGAACATGTGATTTTTATCAAACTTGTACATTCTCGCTGCTGCATCTTTGCTGTACTTGGAAACGAAGACTGTAATTACCTAACAATTATCTTGTCAGCTTGCAGCAGAGCGTGAAATTCGAATTGAGGTAGGGAGTGAGACTGCATTTAAACGCTGGGCTCTGGTGAGGTGGCATTTGTTTATTTTCCATGTTAATTTTGGGGATGGGTAATGAGATAGACGTGTGTGGTTAAGCTAAATGGTCCAGGGTGCTCTCCTAGGCATCAAACTAGGCAAAGGAAGGGGATTCTGGGAGACCAGTAGGCCATGAAAAACCTCCACTTACCCAGGCACACTGCAGGAGTGCAGACAGATTTCCTGCTTCCCATTACTAGGTGTTTCCCTCATTTCTAGCACTGAAGTTGCCACTGCAAATGTTTTCAGGTGGTTTGACAGCCATGGAAGGCAGGGTGGGAGCATGGATTGGCCTGGTGTAGGAAGAGGAAGTCTCTTTTTTCTAGGGTCAATGAATGCAGCATACTTCTAAGTATATGCTCAGACAGTCCAGCCATCTTCTCTCAGTCGATCCTGGTTATATTTTAACATGCACAGTGGGCATCAGTATAC
Organism: Apteryx mantelli; assembly: GCF_036417845.1. NCBI lineage: Eukaryota > Metazoa > Chordata > Aves > Apterygiformes > Apterygidae > Apteryx > Apteryx mantelli. Next base: position 17,939,264 of record NC_089980.1, on the reverse strand, counting down.
TAAGAATGGTTCCCATTCTCCAGCCCTTCCTTTTCTGGTCTTTTACTGACCTGCATAAAAGCCTGCTGGAGATTCCCTTAAAACAGGATGATGGCAGTCAAGATAAATGATAACTGCCTGCCGTTGTGGACAGCCATGTTAAATTGATATGAACACATCTGGAGAGGAAACAGGACCCACAGGGTTTACAGCTCAGCAACATGAGGCATCATTCTTCTGCGATTCAGCATATGCTTTGGGGCAAGCCTTTGGCTGTTGCTGCATTCTCCTCCCATATCTCAGGGTATATTCAGTCCTTTCCTGATAGAGAGGACTCTGGGGGTGTGACAGTTTTAAGCTCACAGCGAAGCATTACTTTTACTACCAATATTGCCACAAATTCCAGCTGTTCTGCACTGGCAAGATGTAGTCACAGAGCAGAATTGTTCCTCACTGATTAGTTTACAGCTTTTTCCCTTCTGACTTGCATAGCTTGAGAGATATCTTAGCAAGTGCACTACTCAACACAAAACATGAAAAGTGACTTCCAGCTGACAGATTCTGATAGGTCCTGATGTGGTATCAATACACTTGAAGAGTTTTTAAAACAACCACTGTTTCACTCAATTCAACTCTGTTAACACTTTGGCATTTTGAGGTATAAGCCTTCTGCCTTTAGTAGGTTATGTGGGATTTTAGAGATTAGAAAGCAACATATTTTGGGTTGCTAAGTGGTTAGCATTTCAAAGTCAGATGCAAATTAAGATTTATCTTGGCAGAAACATGCAGTAGAATGGGCCAGGCTCCCAAATACAATCAGACTGCTTGTTGCAGAGGAGTTACCATTCTGCTATGGACACTCGCATGGTGCTGCTGAATGTGTTGCGTGGCTTGAATGGCATAGGAGTAGTCCAGGAGGTATTGAGATGCACTTGAGAAAGCAAACTTCCTTGTTTTTCCATGCAATGTGGTGAATATTGCACTGAACCAGCACTTTTTACACTGTCACTTAGGGCTACAACAAGATTCTTCAGCATTGTCCAATGTTCTTGAGGCCTGTATGCCTTAATCTTTTACATTGCTGTAAATACTGTGCACATTTGCAAAGCTTTCTGAAGAATTCCTAAGAGAGACAGTGAAAGCTGTAAGAGCAGTATTCACAGGCTGAAAAAAATCACTTAGTTATGTCCTGAGAACAGGAATGATATGTTGCCCCACATCAAGGATCTAGTAGTACAGCATTTGAAAGAGGAGCTCCATGTCTTGGCAGAGTAGATATAGGAAGGTCATGTAGTAGGCAGTTTGCTGTACCTGAAAGCAGTGCAAGTTCATCATCTGCAATGTATCCTACATTTTTATAGTCCAGCAAACCTCAGCTGCTGCATTTCTATGACTTCTCAAAATGTTCTTCAGGGACAAATTTTGGTGTGTGGTTGGTGTTGAGCTACCCATCATAATGTTCTCTCACTCTTTCTAATCTTTCCATACTGTCTTTTATGTTTTTCAAGAAGCAATAATGTTTCTTTATAGTTCTAGTAATGGAAGAGGCATTGGAAAGTCACTTAAAATCAGCAAGAGGAAGGGGAACAGAAGCAATTCTGCCAGGACAGGCTATTTCAAATTAAAAAAAAAAAAGGCCAAAAAGAAAAACTCTTGGTGTCCTTTGCTGCTGTTCTTGGAATCACAGAATCACAAAGTGGCTGAGGTTGGATGGGACCTCTGGAGACCATCTAGTCCAAGCCCCTGCTCAGAGTAGGGTTACCTGGAGCAGGTTGCTCAGGGTTGCGTACAGTTAGACCTTGAATATATCCAAGGACGGAGAATCCACAGCTGCGCTGGGCAACCTGTTCCAGTGTTCAGTCACCCTCACAGGAAATTTTTTATGTTTAAATGGAAAATTCCATGTTTCAAATTGTGCCTATTGCCTCTTGCCCTGTCACTGAGCACCCCTAAGAGGATTAGGACTCAGTCCACTTTACTCCTCCCTTAGAGCACACGTGGGTTGTGGCCTACGGGATGAACCACGCTAGGGCAGAGACAACCCTGAGGGGCTGTGACCTGTGGGTGACCCACCCCAGATTAGAAATACCCCTGAGGGACTACAGCCCATGGAGGACCCACACTGGAGCAGTGACACTGAGAAACCAGGAGGAGTGGAAGAAACCCAGTAAGAAGCACAGCAAAGTGGCAGACCAACTGTTACGCACATGACTCCAAACTCCTGCGCTGCTCATTGCCTCACCAAAGGAGTTGGGATGAACTCAGTGTAACCCATGGTGAAAACAAGGGAAGCTGAGACAAGGAAGAGGGGAGGAAAGGTGTTTGCTCAAGTGTTTAATTGTTGTTGTTCTTTCTCAATACTCAAATTGAAGTCTGTGTTAATTGGCAATAATTTAAATTAAGTAGAAATTCCCCTGTGGAGGCTGTCTTGCCTGCAACAGTAATAGGTGGAGAATGCAGGCAATATTGGGCCTGGAATGGCCTGTGGTTGGAATAATTGGAGTGGCTTTGAGACTCGGGAAGGAGCCTTGATTCTGCAATTGGGCATTTTGGTGTTGTGGTGTGGTGCAAGTGGTGTCCTCATTATGTCTGGGGTGGGAGTAGGTGCAAACAATGTGTAAGAAACAGTCTGAGGAGACCTGAGCAAGCTCTGGAAGGCGACTGGGAAGAGATGGGATGGTACCTGCTTCCAGCCTCTGCCCCAGTGGCCTGGAGCCTGCCTGTCTCTATGTGCAGGATCAAAGAAAACCAACCCAGGAGCTGCAGAGGGGCTGTGGTGCTTGGGAAAGCTCAGGAGAGTAGTATGCTGTTGTGCCATGGGATGCGCTGGGGCTTACCAAGTGCTCTGAGCGGGGCTCCAGAGAGCGCGGAAGCACTTGACAGAGATAGGGAGTCGAACTGAAGGTCTCTGTCAGAGTAAGGGCTTGCTAAAAGTCGCTAAAAAGCTAACCTGGCCAAAGGGAAAGCTGTGAGCTGGCCTGCCCAAGCTGCTGGGGGTCAGCAAGTGAGCTTAAAGTGACTGCCCTGGAGGCAGACCTTGACACTTCTGGTGGGGAAACTGAAGACTTTGGCAGATGAACAACACAGTCCTTTCAGGCAGCACCAGTTGCAGTGATTAAACAGCCCTGCAGAGACAGGCACACTGCTCCCCAGAGTGTGAATGCGTGGCAGTCCTTTTCTTAGAGCCAAATTAAAGAAATGTGGGACACTTGAAACTACTGCCCCTGGGAGCCACTTATGCGGTGGCCATGGTGGTGCTGGGAACCTGGAGCAAGCAGGTTACAGCTTCTGGCCTGGGAGAGCACATGGCCCAAAAGCTCCAACAGCTAGGCACAGTTAATAATACTTTTCTGATATGAGCTGGTGGGTAGTCCTACTGATCAAGGAGTGACTTGTATACATCATCTTGGGGGGAGCATGCTGGAGGCAGGCATGAGATTAGCAGCAAGGGTAATGCTGAGGGTCCAGTAGTATGGTTGATCTAGGGAAGGGTGTCAAGAGCGGCTGAAAATTCTCCATACTCCCACCCTGGGAGCATGCAGGGATTTATGGATGTGTGTGCCTGAAGGAACATGGGAAGGAAAGGATATAGTAGTACAGAAAGGGATAAAGTAGTACAGAAAACCCTTCAGAGATGTAGAGTTGTAAGTTAAGGAATTGCAAACACAGGGGAAAGGTCAGAGCTCAGTTAATGCTGTTAAAAGATGTGGAGTAAGCTGCAGGACAGCTGAGCCATTTGCTGTATCATTTTACTCCCCAAATAGGGAAATGTCCATGTTGCATCAAGTGAACATTGTTCACCACCCATTTTGGGTCTGGATGAAGCTCTACGGTTATTGGACTCATGACCCTATTGGTGCCTTCAACAGTGGTGTTAATCTTTGTTCATACTATCTTCATTTGCTTGTATGCTAAAGTATAGTGAATATAAAACTGCTCTTGTGTTCTTGGTTTTGTTTTGCAGGGACCAGGCCTGAAATTTGTAATAAGTATTGAGATTATTATGATGATAACCCCAATAATTTAGTCCGCAGGGGCAAAGAGTGGGATTTGTACTCAGTATATATTCAAACCATTGTGACCTTTCTGGGTATGTGCTTTGCAGGAGCAAGGTGTGAAGTTTGTGGTAAGTATGCATTCAGATTGTTATAATATTAACCCCTCTAGTCTCGTCCGCAGAGGAAAAGGGTGAAGTTTGTGAAGAGTACATATATTCAGACTGTGGTAATGTTGACCCTGATAATCTAGTCCGCAGGGGCAAGAGATGGAGTTTGTAATAGATGAAAGTTCAGACTGTGGTGATGATAACCCCTGTACTCTTGTTCCCAGGGGCAGAGGGGATTTTCGTGAGTGCATGTACGCATTGTTACAATGTTATTTCATACAGTCTAGTTCACAGGGGCGAGGGGTAGAGTTTGTGATTGGTATATATTCCAACAGTGATGCTAACCCCTGTACTCTGGTTCCTGGGGGCAAGGAGTGAAATTTTGGTGAGAGTATGTATGCATGGTTACCCTTTTAATCCCTGCTGTTTGGTCTGCAGGGAGGAAGAGTGGAGTTTATAATTGATGTGTATTAAGATTGTGATGTTGAAAGTAGAGTTTACAATGGATTTATGTTGAAGCAGTTCTTAAGTGTTTCACAGAGGTGAGGGGTGGAATGTGTTGGGCATAAATTGCAAGATTTACTGCATTCATGCATGGGCACCCAATTAGCCTGTGCGTGGGCGCCCAACCAGTTTACGCATGGGTGCCCCATTAATTCACACTTGAATGCCCAATTAATTCAGTATTCACTATTTATTCATTATTGGTGCCCAATAAATTCAGCCATGGAAGCCCAGTCAGTTTACACTTGAGCAGACGATCATTTCTGCTTGAGCACTCAATTCATGCATGGAGGCACAAGTAGTTCGTGTGTGGTTGCCCAAAGAATTCATGCATGGGTGCACAACCAATTTGTGCTTGAGTGCCCTTCTTACTGGTTTTCTTCCACTGCTCCTGGCTTCTCAGTGTCGCTACTCTGTCATGGAACCTCCATGGGCCACAGTTCCTCAGGGGTGTCCCTGCTCTGGTGTGGAACACCCAAAGGCTGCAGTCCCTCAGGGGGTGCACCCCTTGGGCATGGAGCATGTCTTTCCTAACTGTGTCTGTATCTGCATGTCTTCTCTGCTCTCTCTCTCTGCATGTCTCCTCCAGTGTCTCCTTACATGTCTCTTCATGTGTCTTGTCCCCTCTGCATGCCACTCTGGAATCTGTCTGTGCCAGGGTGCCACGGGCTCCTCTGAGGGGCTGGCATTCTGGGGCACCATGGGGCCTCTACCTCAGCTTCAGAGCCATCTGGCACCAGCATGAGACAGTTCACGGCCACCTCCTACTCCGGCACCACTGCAGCCCCAGATGCCAAAACCTGCCATATGTGTGCCCAGCGCAGTGCATACAGGTGAGCTCATGGGGCACTTAGGAGTGAGCTCATTGGGTGCTCATCCAGAACTCACTGGGTGCTCAAGAGTGAATTAACTGGGTGCTCAAGCATGAGCTGGCTGGGCATTTGAGTGTGAACTAGCTGGGCAATCATGCGTGAAATGATTGGGTGCTCATGCATGAACGAATTATGGGTGAATGAGAGGGGTGTCCAAGCAAGAGCTAACTGTGCACCCATGCATGAATTAATAGGGTGCTGCAGCATCCACGAATCGGGTGCTCATGCGTGAACCTCCTGGTCACAGAAGCAGGAATTAAGTGGGCGATCATGCATGAAGTGATCAGGCACTCAAGCATCACTGGATTGTGTGCTCATGCGTGAACTAAACGGACACTCATGCATGTGCTCCTTGGGTGCTCCGGCATGAATTACTTTGTCACTTGGGCATAATTGCATGCCCATGTGTGAATTAATTCAGCACTTGGCAACGATTTATTTGTGCACCCATGCATGAGCTAAATGGGCCTTCATGTGTGAACTAATTGGGCAGTCAAGCATGCACAAATTGGGCATCCATGGGTGAGCTAACTGGGCACTCATGCGTGAATGCAGTAAACCCTGCAATCGATGCCCTGAGGAGCATAATAATAGGTATGTGCTCAGATTGTTATAATATTAACCCCTCTAGTCTGGTCTGTGGGGGTAAGGGGTGAAGTTTGTGAAGAGAATGTGTGTTCAGACTGTGGTAATGTTGACTCTGATAATCTAGTCCACAGGGGCAAGGAGTTTGTAATAGATGAAAGTTCAGACTGTGATGATAACCCCTGCACTCTTGTTCCCACCCCTCCCAGGGTGAAGGGAATTTTAGTGAGAGTATGTATGCATTGTCACCATTTTAATCCCTGCTGTTTGGTTTGCAGGGAGAACGAGTGGAGTTTATAACTGATGTATATTAAGATTGTGATGATGTTGAAAGTAGAGTTTACAATGGATTTATGTTGAAGCAATTCTTAAATAAGTGTTTCGCAGAGGTGAGGGGTGGAATGTGTTGGGCATAAATTGCAAGGTTTACTGCATTCGCTCATGAATGTCGAGTTAGTTCCTGCCTGATTGCTCAATTAGTTCAGGCTTGAGCATTCAGTTAGTTCATGCAGGGGTGCGCAGTTAGTTCATGCGTGAGCATCCAACTCATGCATGAGCTCCCCATTGTTTTGCACTTGCTTGCCTGGTTACTAGAGGCAGGAGTGCCTAACTGATTGCATGGGCGCCTTATTAACTTGATAAGAATTCAGAAAAGCGCCGTTGCTAGGAACCCCAGAACTCCAAACTGACGCAAATTAAAGCAACGCCCCGCAACAACCCTCTAGTCAAATTAATCCAGGCTAGAAAACAGGCCTTTGGTTCAGACTGAAAAGAAATTAAAACCAGCCCTTGTTCTACACCTGGGTATAATTAGTACAACTTGAACTTGGATACTTTTTTAGGATCTAGAAAGCAGCTGTGTGGGACTTTGGTTTTCTCCAATCAGAGTTTTAGCTAATCCAGCCTTTCTGTTGCCATATGGGTTTTTTGTTTTGTATTGTGCACTAATCATTAAAATGTAATTTCCCATCATATAGCTTCCTCAGCCAGGATGAAATGTCTGTACTTATTGCCCATGGAAACAGAGACATTTTAAAAGAAAGAGCAAAGTTAAACCCAAAAATTCAAGAATACAGGGTAGTTCACAATCTGTTTTAGTAGGAAGCAGCAGTACTATATTTGTACCTCCAATGGGTGCTGTAAAAGGCTGTACATAAGCAGTACCCAGAGATGATCTTCCAGAAAACAAAATGATATTTGTTAGTGAAGAACTGGAGTAAAAGAAAACCTGTTATTAAAAATGCTTGGTGTTATTACTTAGGCTGTTTCCCTTTTGCTTCTAATCCCTTGTGAGTGTCAATCCTGTCATTTAATTTCTGTTTTTTGGGGGGAGGTAGGTCTCCAGGGTCCTAGCGCTGGCTCTCCTCCCTGCTGGACAGTAGTTCCTCAGCTAATGTCAGAGCAGTGAAATTGTTTTTGGAGTAGTAACAACTGATAACAGTGCTGTCCATTAGGCCAGCAGATGTTTACCTGGGGAGCCAGGAGGTACTCAGGAGGCTGGGATTTCTTTGTCTTTGTTCTTAAACTCATGACTTGATGCTTCTAAATTGACTTTTCTCATCTCCCTAGTGTCCTTCTGGAAGTTTTAACTAATGTCTGAAAGCTGCTTGTAACAGGAACATGAGATACTGAGCTTTTCACCAGCTCGCATCGCCTTTAGAATCTAGTCTTTCTTAGAAACGGGCAAAACCTTGTTATGTCATATACGGCCACAGTGTAGCTTGTCACTCTAAAAGCTGCCAGTCTAGGAGGGAAAGCAAGCAGCTGTGTTTATAACTTCACTGGAAAATGAACAGAAGACTAAGTTTGTCCATCTGCAGCTTGTTTACTTGCTCTCATCTGTGTAGTACCTGATGCATGCAGAGAGTTATGAATAATTTGGGTTGCATAATCCAGTGGGTTTGTTACTGATTTTGAGTCATTCTTATTGAAAATGGAAACCACTCTCCAAGCCATCTGTGGTACATGCTTTAGTAAAACAAAATCCAGGATGCAGTTAACCTGTCAGCATTTTCTGACTGCATCAGGCCTTTTTGTAGCCACAGAGAAACTGTGACTTTTGCAGTAGATGGAGGGAAAATGGCAAAAATATCAGGCACTCTTGGGCGTCTCTTGATGGGATTCAATATTCTGGTTTCTCCACCTCAGAATGAAAGAATGACAAGTTAAATCTGTTGGGTCTTGAAGATGTTGAGAGTAAATCTCCCTTAGGGCCTGACTCCTGCCATTTTCGTTTAGCTTGAGCAGTACTTTGAGTGGTGTCCCTGACATCAAAGGGTACTTAGGCGCAGCCTGATGAGAATGCGGCAGCATAATAATCTCTATAGGAGTAGAGAGGAGTCAGTGTTTTAAAAAGCAGGCATAAAATGGGTTACTGTACACGGAACGAAGTGGAGGCATCTGCAAATTCTGCAACCCTTCTTGAAAGTGTTTCTGGTATCACTTCTGTTTTATTTTAAACTGGGAGCAGAGGGATATATTTGTGCACTCATGCTCCTTCCCAAGTGGAAGATCCTCACTGAGGTTGTCTTATGTCTCTTGAAACATTTACTCACAACATGACCTAATTATACCTCTGGTGATGCGAGCTTAGGGACAGTGTTGAATTTCATGTTCTGCAGCATGCTAGCTGCACAGAACAGAGGAAAAGCTCTTACTCGTCTTCAGGGACATGAGGACTCTGTGTGCTGTTCTTGGAGAGCCTGACAGCTAAGCAAGAAGCTGCTGTAGCACCATCCTCCCATTAGACTGCCAGAGTTGCACTGCCCTCTTGAGCATTGAGTTAGTGCCAGCATAACTGTGTGGAAGGAAAAGATACTAGCTAAGGAAGAAGTTCATTTTAGGCTGATATGCCTTTGCTGCCTAGTTTTAATGTTGCAATGTAGCACCTGGATGGGAAAAGGCTATGGTGCCCACACACTGAATTGTGAGGTCTTTGGGGAGAGTGTGGGAAGAAAGACCAAAGAGGGAAAAGTCTATTACAATTTCAGCCAATAAACATTTTATTGCACCTTTTACACACTCCAGGGGTTGTAAGGCATTTTAGGTTGGGCTGTGTAAACTGCTTCAGCCTGAAGACAGGAGTGCAGCTTTAGTGTGATATTTTGATATACTGTATATTTTTCCATGAAGGGGAAAAGACCAAAATGATGACTGGTTTGGGTCCAGAGTTACTTTTGTTCTCCTCTCCCTCCTGCCCTTTTATTAGAATCTGGCCACCACACACATCGGCATGGAGAGCATGCAGGTCTTAGGAGCCCTCTCCTCTCTGCCTTTCACTCTAGCTCCTCTCCCTGCAAGGACTTAGGATGTAAAGAGCTGGCTTCTTAACACTGAAGAGAAGAAAGTTATTTGCAACCTATGTTCACAGAGAATAGACTGAATTTCAGAGGGCTGATAGCTTGCTTTCCTCAGCTGACAGGCAGACATTGAATCCTTGCTGTAATGGGCCTTGTTTTTGGCTTTCTCTCTTCAGCTGTTTTTCTTTGTTTCTCCATCTCAATCTTGCTAGAGTTTGCAATGAGTCTGATTTTAGTAATATTATGTCTGTATGGAGTGGATAAGTCTGGTCCATCTTTTCTCTCTCATGCTCTTCCCTATGAGTAGTAGTGAGAGATGACTGATGTGGGCCCTGAGGAATTAGAGTTGTCAGGGCCTGAATCTCATCCCCCTTCCAGGAGTTTAGCTGACTAAGTTAAGAGTTTAGCTGGCTAAGTCCAAGGTCAGCTCCTTTGCTGGTAAGAGCTGTTGTGAAGAAAGCTGGAAGCAAGGCCCTGCCCCTCCTTTCCCTTGGGAGCTGCTTTTAAGCTGAGGCTTTACTGCTTGCCCTGCCTGTGCTACAGCACAGCTGTGCAGCAGCTCTGTCTGCACCTGGTCTCCTACCTCCTTGAGCCTGACCCTAACCCGGCCCTGCTGGCTGGGCTTCCTGGCTTGACCTTGGACCTGCCTCATCATTATGGACTTGCTGGGTGATCACCAGACTGACCCCGACCACTCTCTCCGGCCCTGATCCTGACCTGGTGTGCTGCTCTGCATCCTGGCTCCTTGTTGGTGAGGTCACTGCTCGCGCCTGCCTTTATTTTCACGCTCCGCTCCTGGGTCACCTTCCCTTGCCAAGCAGCCAGCCCTTGCTGCTCCCTGGCAGCTAGTACAGATGGGGCCTGGTGGTGCAGCCTCAGCTTAAAATGCCCCCCCAGCCTGTGCCCCACTTGTGTGTGATGGTTGGGGAAATTTGGTGAGTGTACTTCCCTGCTGAAGTGGAAGCTGCTGTCTCCTGAATTGCTTCAATGCTTGAAGTAACATCTCATGTGGGGGGCTTGTGGCTGAAATGTTCATGTTCTGCTTTGTTCCTGAAGCTGCACTGAAGCAGACAGTGTTTGGTTTTGGTCCCTGGTTGGGGGTGGAGTGGGGTGACAGGTAACTACCAACCTTTTGATGTGTTCTGTGACAGGAACAGGTACCGCAGTGTCTGGGGATGGGGTGTTCCCATGACAAGGAGATCATCTCAGCCTGTTTTGTTTGGTGGTGGAAACTTAACGCTATTCTCTTCAGGCCTCCTGTTGGCCCAGCAAAATAGTAACTATTAAAGTCTCCTTTTTTTTTTTTCCTTTTAAAGTGGATACTGCATCAAACATGGGTTATGCATGTTATTAGAGTTTCTTGATTCCAATATTAATGGCATCTCATTACTCCTTTCTTGCTTTGGTGTATTTATTTTACAGAAAGCTCAAACTTTTGGGCTTGTGAGAAGGAGAATGGGGAGAGAGCAAGTCCAAATAGTATAAGTAGGGAAAATAGATTTATTCCCACTTTTAATGATGAGGCATCTACAGCATATAAGAAGGGGATTCTTGCTACTCTCTTCCTCCCTCTCCACCACATTTCCCCAACAGCACGATGCTGCTCCTGTTCTAGATTATGTTCTGAAGTGCCTCATTTTTCTTCATCAAAACAGTCATTTTATCACATCCAAATGTACCTGCTTGTGCTCTGCAGGACAAAGAGATGACATTTTTCTTCGGAAGACTTTGCTATTTGCAATTTAGATGTTCAGAACTTCTGGCAATTGGAACTTGTGAGCCCCATAGAGAAGGCACAGTGTAGGATAAATTTCAAAATACAAAAGGACTGTTGGATTAGTACCAACGTTTTCTTTGAGAGGAAAAGGGGACTTATTTTGGAGGGAATCAACTCAGTGAAAAGAAAAGTGATGAAATATGGAGTATTTGGAAGTGAAGGGGAGAGGACAGGGACATGGTAGGGGTGAGTTGGGGAATGTGTCTGTCAGACAGTTTAACCAGCTTTAAATGAATTAGCGAAGGTGTGGGTCACTTAGTGTGCACTGAGCTCCACGCAATCTCATCTAGAGCAGCACCTGAGCTGACAAGTTTTATAGCTAACTTGGGTACTTCTGCACTACAGACATACCCTGAGGTAAAGAGAATATAGAGGGTTGGAAAGAGAAGAACGGAACAGCCTATCTGTGGCAGGTGGAGGAGCTTGGATCAAAAATGCTGCCAGTTCTTTGAAAATCGTGAAAAGCCAGAGCCTGAGTTTGCTCATACAGGCACAACTCCTCTGGGCTTTGGGGAGAAGTGTCTATGAGGCTCTTGGTGTACATGCACAGAGCCAGCCTTGTTGTGCTAAGGAACAAGTTCTGATTAGCTGTGCACGTGGCAGGAATTTTGCATTGCTGCTAAAGCAATAAAAAGTCCTGAAAGGTTTCCATGACATTAATTTTAGTTCATTTGAGATAATCCATGTAGGGCTTAAATAATACATGAGATTTATGCCGTTGAAGATATGTGCTGTATCTCAGCCTTAGTGAAAAGAAATCTGCCTTGTTGACACCAACCAGCCAAACCAGGAGGCAGGACAGAACTGTTTTTTCATTGGAGTATTGCTGCCTGTTTCTTCTCCTGGCTTTCATCTCTCTCCCTCTTTTTCCCGCCTCCCCTTTTTTTGTTGATTGGTGTCACCTCACATGCTTAGGATGTCTGCCTGTCTGCTCAGAGTGTGAACACATTCCTCAGAATGCTGATTTGCTCGTTTCACACCAGTGTCAAAATGACTTATTAAATTCGGCACCTCCTGATACTCGGTGCCTGATGTGTTGCTATCCAAACATTAAATGACAATAAGCATATGCAGGCGCTGGGCCCAGCAAACTCATTTAGTTTGATAAAAATGTCATGGCAATATGCTTTAAATCACTGTCCTTTTCATCATTGTTAATTGCTAGCTGTAGACCTCTTTCCTGTGCTTAGTGTGAGTGTTAGAATGCTGCTCCTTCTAGCCTGATTAAGAATTTTTTTTTTAACTGTAGAAATCCTTTTCAGTGGCAGTGTTATTTCATCAAGAGATGGATTTTGCTCTTAATTAGCCAACATGCCACCAGGGATACTTCAGAGTCATGGGTGTGAAAGAGCCTCCAGCAGAAGATCGTTCTCTGGGATTAAAAAAAAAAAAAAAAAAAGTAATATATCGGTGACTTGGGAATAATTGGCAGCTTCAGTGACGGTAAGTTGGCTCTAGCAGTAACAATATGTTCTGGTGTAATATCAGTACCTGCTTCTGTCTGCTTTCCAGTTGGCTCACTTCAGACTTAACAAGAGCAGTTTTTGTATACAACAACATACAATATCTGCTACTGTGGGTGGGGAATCATTACCCCCCTTTTCTGCTGTCATTAGTGAACTGCATAGTTTTCATAACACGTTGCAAAAAGGTTTTGTTTTTCTCTTTGAGAGAAATTCACCTTCTTAGGCCATGTTAATAGAAAGCTTTAAAAAAGAAAGAAATCTTCGTGCTTTTAAAATCAATAGCAAAAAGTCTCAGAGATGGGATCCTGCTCCCACCTTAAGCAGTTAGGAAGAATCCAGGTGTCCTGTATCCCTTCCTCCCCCAAAGTAGGGTCAATTCTGTAGGTGCTGCTCCGGAGCAGGGAGTGTCCTCGAAGGCCACCGTGGATGGAGCCTCCCCTGTTGCATGCTGCAGGAATCTGCCTGTGTGCTTCCAGTTTCTTAAATGTTAGAAGGTTTCAGGTTATTTACCCTTCCTATGGCAATCCAATTGTATTGCTTCTTGCCCTGTTCACCATGGAGAAGGAGGGCAGATTATTCCCTTCCTACTGGTAACAGCCTTGTTTGCACTGGGAGACTATCCCATCCCCTTCAGTCTGCTCTTCAGACTACCTTGTCCATGGGTCTTTCTGCTTTTTCTTATAGCTGCTCTAGACTCTAAGCTTGAACCGGAATGGATCTGTTCATTTCTCAGTACTACTCATATACTTTAATTTGGGCTTTTGCTTTACCTTTACTTCTCTCTTTAAGAGATAGCCACTCCTGTGGTCCGAAAGGCTTGAGGTACTGAATCCCTGTCAATATTGTGCAAGTGATTACTCAGTGCCTAAATCTGGCCTAATTTTCAATGCATGAAAGGAATTTCTGCCGCAAATAAGAGAGAATGGCTCTTTAAAACAAGGAAAACAGTTCATGGATTCCTTCAGTTCCAAAGGTAGATACGGTTATTTTTTGAGATATATGCACTGTGAGTGAATAGAATTTCAGAAATCTCTGTAAAGATACCACTTTCACTTCCTACTGCTGAAGTTTAAATAGTCCTAAGGATGACTTTAAAATAAACTGTTTCAAAGTTTGACCAAAAGTAATGTCTGAGAAAATGATACAGACTAATAGAATTAAAAAAAAAAAGGGAAAAGAATCTGTCTTCTGTAGGAATAAGAATTCTATTCATAAAGTATATTTGTAAAGTATTTTTGAGTTTAATCAAGTTTTTAGAAGGGAGCAAGTTGGGGGAAAAAATCCCTTCCTGCCTAAGGTGTGAAGGTATGAGAGTCTGTGGATCACATTGTGCTGCTACCTGAGACTGTTGTAACATTTATTGATTAAGCCCGAATTTCTTGAAGAAATCAAATCCAAACAATCTCATTTGGCAAAAGCGTACTTGATTTGAAGCTCACTGAAATCAATGGCAAGTCTTGGGATGTGATTCTAATTGTCAAGAAGAACTTGCAATTACTTAGCACATCTTCTAAAGAGAGATACAGTTTCAGCAGTTAAAGTTGTTCTTTTCCAAATGGAATGAACTCTAACACATCCTTCACACTGTGAGCCTGTCAAGTTGTAGCAGACAGATATGTGATCAGGCATTCAGAGGTGCCTGTCTTGTAACAGCAGAGCAGAGGCTGTTGTATTGGTGTCAAATGAAACAAAAAGATGGTTGGACTTTGCAGAGGCTATCTTCTCCAGATTAAAGGCCAGTGACCTTTTCACAGCAAGCCTGGGGAGAAGGGTCTGGTTAAGGGTGGTATGCAAAAGTGTTGGCAAGAGGACTGGCTCATTAAGGCTGAGCTCCTTTCTCTCACCTTAGGGAGGTAATTTAAGATGTGTCTATCACATTGTTGAAACCTCACAGAAAAGGTGGATTATTCTATAGAAGTGGAAACACAGGGAAAAACATTCTGAAATTTTGAAGTGATACATTTTACTTAGGAAAAGTGGGACTATTTTTCCTTTGAGCTTTTGAATCTTTTTGAAAGTGTTTTCATTTCAAAATCTGCTGCTCATAAAAAAAAGGGTCAATCAAAAATGAAATGAAATAGTTTTGGTGGACTATAAAATCTTGTACTGTTCAGAAATAATGGGAGCTGTGTTTTGATCTGTGCTTAGCTGAAATCCGAAGACTTAAAGAGAAGTACTATCATTCTCCTCCCCATCCTCAATTCAGTCACAAAGAGAAAAGATCTAATTTACATCATTCCTCATAGGAACCCAGTTTTTGACCAACTTTGGTTTTCCTGTGGTACCTCACCAAGCAGTGCTGGCTATAAGCCAATCTTGTAGACTCTGCCTGATAGAGTTGGAGTTACTTGCTTGCAAAGAAAGTGCTTCTCTTCAACCAGTCTTTCTACAGATCGTTTGTCCATGATGTAACAGGTATTCAGCGTATCTATCACTAAGTCTTTCCGCTTGTGTGCTCGATTTGTTTTGTAGTATGAATAAAGCATTAGGTACTTTAATGCAAAATAACTTTGTTCAGTTTTTCTCCAGTCAGTGTCTGCCTTGTTTACCTCACTAGACCTGCACGATGTGTGGGCAGGAAACTGGAATTTGCTAAGAGGTTGCATCAGTGTACCTGATAGTAGGATTGCTTGCACTAAAAGTGGCAGAAAAGAGTAACTGAGCATCCATTTCTCTTGTGCTGTAGAAACTGGGGATTGCCACTGATATCAGCTCTGGAAGGTAAATACTATCTTAACAGTCCTACAAATGGTAGGCAAAGAAAGGGAAAGGAGAAAGGAAGAGGCTTCAGGTAGCTGTTGGCATCTGTCTTGTGATGTGAATGGTGTGTGTTTTCTGGGCTTAGGAAAAATCTTGCAAAAAGGAAGAAAAAGCAGGACAAAGGTCAGGAAGACAAGAATAAAGTAGGACTTTTCTGAAGATGCATTAATTTTTCAATGACAAACAAAAAGATTTTTGGTGTATTGTTTTTAATACTATTCAAGTAGCGTATTAATGCAGGCAACGCATTATTTATGGTATTTTACAGACCAGCCAAGTAAGTGAATTGGATACACTAGCTTGGTGAAATAATAGAAGGCTCAGAGAAGATGTCAAAGTATGGTAGGATATTGGCATGTGGTGGGTACTTCTGAAAAGATTACAACAGTAAGAGTGCTTGAGCTAACCCAGTGCTGACTGTTGACTGAAAGTCTCAGTCCTGTTTATAGGGAGAACTTGAGATCATCTTGTTCCTATTTCTTCCCTGGTGTGTAATGGCAAGACATAGTGTTAGGAATCTGCTGTGATGATATAGAAATAAATAAGAGGCAGGTTATTTTTAAATTCCCGTACTACTTCCATTGTTTTTAGTTTCATTTATTTCTTCTCATTCATCAAACTGGATGTGGTATTTGGGCTGATGGAGGGAAGAAGTAAAGCGGAGTGAAAATACTCGTATCAAAGACGACACTGAAAAGTTGTGGAAATTGGGCAGAGTCAGGTTTCCATGGTTAGAATAAGAATCCCTCAAATAAACAAGCAGAAAATTGTTCTTATCTCCGGTGCCTGGGAGTCTGTTAAAGTAAAGCAGAACTGACAGAGATACTCAGAGTCTCCGTGTTTGAGTTAACAGTGGTGCCTTTCAGACAACAGAGAGAAACTTTACACACACACACACACACGTTTTGAGAAAGAATTACTCACTTTTGCAGAACCATTATTAGAAAAATTTCTCATATTAACTCTGTTACTGATGTTGAAAATAACATGACCATACCTATTTGCACTGAATATTGATTTAACTCAAACTGCATCAGCATGTAAGGGTTTCTCAGGAGAGCCATCCCATCCAAAGACAGGGTTATGAGGGTTGGTGGGCACCAATAAGAACAATTTGCTGGTTCATATGTGATGAGTAGTAAAGAGTTAAGTGAAACTCAAAAGCTGTTAGTTTGTGGCACTGCTGCTGTGCACTGTATTCTGGATAAAATCTGTTGTCACAGCTTTATCATCTGTGTAATCAGGTGTGATATTGGCTCTGTGTAGCCCCCCTTGCCTGCTTTCTCCCAGTTTATGCTGGGAGGAAGCAGAGCAGTAAGAGAAAGAAAGGGAACAGAAGCATTTAGTTGGTATGAAGTGCTGTTTAAAGGACATCTATGGGCCTCTTACTTCATATGGTTTCATTCTGTAAATGCCACTTGAACTAAAATATTCCCTTTCATCTTTCTGACAGAAATATGACACAGTAATTCTTTGTGAAAATGTAGATGATACGCTGCAGTAGTTACAGTGAGTTAGGATTAAGTGGCAAATGCCTACTGTTAAAGACTTAATTAAAGACACAATAGCTCTGGGAGGTCATTATTGTAATTACAGTGCTGTCTACATTGTTGTAGCCAAGTACATGGTTGTAGTATCATGTTATCTCTACGTAGTGTCCTGCTTTGATGAGGCAGCTGTTGCATACATTCCATATAGTATCATTCATGCAAGCCTTTTACTAGTCCATTTCTGCTTGAAAACCTGATTCTGGGCTCAGTTCTCCTTCACCAGTTTTATATGGGTATAATTCCATTAACTTCAATGTGCCCACTTTAGATTTTTACCCCCGTATGCTGGAGGAAAATTAGGCCTTCTGACTTTGCTTAAAATCTGTAGAAACTAAGAAAATGGCTGAAAACATGACGTTTCTTTTGGTGGTCTGCAGGTATGTAAAGAGATAGGAAGAAATAAAGGTTCTCATCCTGGTTTAATCAACAGATAATTTGAAGAGTAGGTCCACAACTGAGGAAACTAGAGGATTTGTGTAAAATTCATTCTGGATGTCAAGGAATGA